>NC_049254.1:6218048-6523048 GCF_011100685.1 Canis lupus familiaris | reverse complement strand
CAGGAGAATAAATATGTAGTTCTGAGGGTGCATCAGCAATCAGCTATGCTGTGGTTCTCTAAAACGAAGTTTATTTAAGTAGCCTTGGGTTTTTCCCTAAGGTTACGCATTTGGGTTCCTTTAAGATTTCTGTCAATGCAGTAGTAAAGACTCTTGATTTATTTCATGTATGCATGTATGTGTGTATTGAAATTTAACTGAAGTTCAAGCTGAACACCCTAGATGTGGGGAAGTCTAATTTTTTTAAAACACCTATTTTTAAGCTTGCCTTACTTTGTTTATCCTTAGAAAATTTCCATGAAGGGAAATCCAAGGGTCTCTCAGAAAGAAAGAAAGAAAAGAAAGAAAAGAAAGAAAGAAAGAAAAAAGGAAAACATGCAGTTAGATTTTCTGCTGCTCTTGGCTTCTCAAGAATAAAGTTTTGTGGCAAAACTACAGAACCGCCAAGGTTTGGCGTTCTCACCACGGAAGAGGAGTGGGTGATATTTGAGAAGGTAGTCTCAGTAGGAGGAAATCAAGGCCACTCAGCTCACTTTATTTATTTCCTTTCCTCTCAACCCATTTACTAGAAGTTTCTGGGTCCTCAGCGTATTTGCCCTCTTGACTAATTTCTTACTATGACGTCTCTTAAACTTGAATCTTCGCTTTTAATTTTCAACTTTTAGCCACATGCAGGAGGGTAGTCCCATTTAGAATGCCCTTCCTTTCTCTTTTAGGGCCCAACTAAGTCATTATCCCTGGTGAATGAATTTCTTCTTAAATTGGACTGGCTGAAGTCCTGGTGTATAGGACCTCTAGTTGCTAAGAAAACAAAACAAACAAACAAAAAGAAACAGTGCATGGTTTGTCTGCCTCTTTAAAAATCTCATCAATTCTTACTCCACAGTAAGTGGAAGAGCTAAATTGTTAAAGTGATATAGATTTGCTTCCTTTTAGTGTTTTCTTTGTTTTGCTTCTTATTTTGAGAGTGAGGATAACTTCTTGTTTGAATAGAAAAATTCTCAGAACGTGTTGGGGGCTTGGGCCAGGCCTGCCAGACAGCATACTGGGTGGGGTGCTCTAATTAGCAGGTAGTGAAAGCAGCTTGCCATATTTCTCTCCTGAGCTCCCTTTAGGGATTCTTCCTTGATGAACTTCTCCAATTCCTCCCCTCCAGCTCTGGTTGGTCAGCCCCCTTCCCCCGGCCGGCATGTCCTGGGGGTAGCCGTTGAGGGTCCAGATTCTGGGAGCCTCTGTCACCTACATCCTGTCAAGGTCCCGTCTGACTCCCTGCAATCCTATTCCTTAGACATGGTCTCATTTCCTCTATTCTTTCAAGGGTTGTGGCCCCATCTGATAAGTAAATGTGAGGGAGGAAACACTGGTAGATTTTAGCAGTAGCCATGTAGGTAGCGTAGAGCTGCTCTTGCTCTCTGACCTCAAGGGGAGTCACAGTGCAAAATAGGGAAAGCTGAGGAGGGCATCCCACGTGGTGGGCAGCTCCCTTGCCCAGCTTAGCCCTATGCCTGTGATGCTTTGGTCCAGAGCAGTAAAACTTAGACCATGCTCTTGGGCTGCATGTGGCTTTGTGTGTTCATCCGGGACTCTCATGTCTGCATGGACATCCCATTATCCTGGGGCCCACGGGGCAAGAGCAGTTTTGAGGCATTTCTGGTTAATGTTGCTTATGAATAAGCTTCTCAAATCACACACCAGAACAAACTCTCTTTCAGGGAACAAGTTTTTGTCGTACTGATTTAATTCCCAAAGCCACTTGGATTATGTGTAGACTTGGCCTTAGGAAATTGAAGTAGAACAAGAAGTTGTTTTTTAAACATTAAAATGAAGAAGTTAAAGTGGTGGTTTATTAGCATGTTCATCTCCCTTTCTACCTTTCCACAAAGAGAGGAAGCATTTATCCTACAGTGGTGCTTGCTTGAATGCAAGAACTCCATCTAATGGAAATCCCATGCTTTAGGCTGAGCTGGAGGGAGCATCTCCAGTGGCTCAGACCCAGACCTTCGAGGCAAGGGATGGACACTGTGGTACTTGGTTTGTGGTGGAATATCTGGAAAAAGCATTGGTTACATATTTGTTACCCTTGGCTAATGAGTCCCAGTCGGCGGAGGCTAAGCTGAACACCACACAGGCAGCAGACCATCAGCTTGCTTCTCGTGAATGCAAAGATGTCAGTGGAATCAAGCCTTGTCTTTTCGTGTAACCTGGCAGCTGATTTCCCCCTTAATTAGTTACAACACCATTAACACAAAACAAAGGATTTTGTTGTCTTTTTTTAAACAAAATGGTGCCAGACATCTAGAATTTATTTTCTAAGTGTGTCATTAAGCATATTTTTTCTTATAAAACAGGCTTGAAGGTCAAAAACAGATTTTTTTTTTTTTTCTAGTGGAGATTGTTTGCTGCCCATGCTCTTAAGGATTTCTTAAGAGGAAAACATGATGACGGAAGAATGTGTTCCATCTCCCCCTAGGTCTTGCCCTTATATGTAATAACTAATAATTTGGTATTTTGAAGTTTACAAAGGATTTGGATATGTAGACCCTTAAGGGGAGGTCCTCACGAGGATTAGAGGAGAGAAAAAGAGACTCAGAATATTACTACTTGTAAGGCTCTGAGAGTCTTAGTATAACAGTTCTAAATTGTGCGCAGTAGAATACTGGTTCTGAGAAAGGATATTTGAGAGTCAGTTTCCAAGGTTATATGTTTGGGAAACATGAAAATTTTTTTCTTATTCTGGAGATTCACAATGCATGTTAACATAGTCCCTGAGGAGTCCTAAAATGGAAGAAAACAATTAACTTTGCTTTAATGTAGAATTTCCCACTTGTATTTGGTTATATAATATCTCAATATCCTTGCCTCCTTCCCCCCCCCCCTTAAAACACTTAGAGAAACCAAAGTTACACAGCTAAATGATGGCAAAACTTGATCTCAAGATTCTCAGGCTCCAGATCATTACATATCTTGCTAAGATCTGTGACTTACTCTCTCTGACTCACGCCTTGTGGAGTTATGATTGGGTCAGGCATCAGTGGGCTAAGATTTTGATTTGCCAAGTCTTTCTTTGCCTTTTGTCCTCAAGGTGCTTTACCTTCAAGAGGGGACATTAATATGTTCATGTAAACAAATAATAATAGTGTGGTGATCTTTTTTCTAATTTTTAAAATTTAAATGTAATTAGCTAACATATAGTTTCAGATTAGAGTTCAATAATTCATCAGTTGCATGTAATACCCAGTGCTCATCTCATCACAGTGCCCTCCTTAATGCCCATCACTCGCTTACCCCATCTCCCCTCCCACCTCCCCTCCAGCAAGCCTCAGTTTGTTTCCTATAGTTAAGAATCTCATGGTTTTTCTCCCTCTCTGATTTCTTCCGATTCTGGTTTTCCTCCCTTCCCCTATGGTCCTCTGCACTGTTTCTTATGTCCCTCATATAAGTGAAACAGTATGATAATTGTCTTTTTCTCTCTGTTTTTTTAAAAAGATTTTATTTATTTATTCACCAGAGACACAGAGAGGCAGAGACATAGGCAGAGGGAAGGAAGGCTCCCTCCGGGGAGCCTGATGTGGGATTCAATCCCAGGATCATAACCTGAGCCAAAGGCAGATGCTCAACCATGGAACCACCCAGGTGCCCCAATAATTCTTTCTTTGATTGACTTATTTCGTCCTGCATAATACCCTCCAGTTCCATTTACATCGATGTAGATGGTAAGTATCCATCCTTTCTGATGGCTGAGTAAGATTTCGTTGTGTATGTATATATATAACATCCTCTTTATCCATTCATCTGTCAATGGGCATTTCAGCTCTTTCCATAGTTTGGCTATTTTGTACATTGCTGCTATAAACATTGGGGTGCAGGTGCTCCTTTGGATCATTACATTTGTATCTTTGGGGTAAATACCTAATAGAATTGATGGGTTGTAGGGTAGCTCTATTTTTAACTTCTTGAGGAACTTCCATACTGTTCTCCAGAGTCACTGCACCAGCCTGCATTCCCCCTAACAGCGTAAAAGGGCTCCCCTTTCTCTGCATCTTCACCAACACTTGTTGTTTCTTGACTTGTTAATTTTAGCCTTTCTGACTGGTGTGAGGTGGTATCTCATTGTAGTTTTGATTTGTATTTTCCTAATGCCAAGTGATGTTGGGCACTTTTTTATGTGTCTGTTGGCCATGTGTATGTCTTCTTTGTCATCTTTATAATGAGATCAGTACCATCCCTAGTGGGAGTGGATCTTCATGTCAAGGTGTTTTTAGCTCTTCTGATAATGTAAATTCCATCTAATAAGAACTTCTATAGAACAGTTTTGCGCTATTCTTCAGGCCCTTAATCTAAGTCAAAGTCATAGGTGGTACTTAAAACATAGATCAGTTGCCTCATGATGTGGTGTATGAGGTGTAAAAGGACCTCTCCTATATCATAAATGGCACAAAGTTTTAAGGTGATGTGTATATAGGTTAGTCTTAAGTTTTTGTTTGTTTATTTGTTTTTTTTTAACAGAGGTAATACATCAATTTAGGGGAAATGATGGATTTGAAAGATAGTAAGAATTACTTAGCCAGCCAGCAACTTCTGAGTAACATGAAAGGCTTTTAAATTAAAAAAAAAAAAAAACTCTTTTAAGCAAAAAGACAGTTCTTACTGCAATCATTAGGCCCTGACATCTCAGTTATCTTCTTACCTTGCTAATCCCTGCAACTAAGGTACTAACATTAGTTGGAATTAAACATATTAATCAAGTACATCATAAAGAATTGATACAAGAGGATTCATCTTAATTGTTTTGATCGGGGCTGTATGGAGTATATCAGTTATGCAAAACTCTGGATGGGTTATGCAGGCAGTGCCTTCAGGAGTTGTGCAGTGTGAGGATATTACCTAGTCCATGAGAGTCTTGGTTTACTCTGTGTCCTTCTTTCCATTCATTTGCCATACATCTGCTTATACGTTGTGAACTCATAGACCATGAGGTTAAAGAGGAGAATTCTCAAGATATAAATGTCATGGACTCCCTCTGAGGAGCCATACTGGGGACAGCTTTGAAGCAGACATTTTTGGTGTTGAACCATTGCTCAAGCACTAGCTATGTGATCTATGAAATGGGAAAAACAGCATTCGAAACACAGTGAGATCATGCAAGTGAATCCCTTAGCACCTACCGCAGTATAAATGTACAAATAAAAGTAAATTGTTATTGTAACCTTCTCTCTTATCCCTCCATTAAATAAAATAGTTTGTGCGTCAGCAATGTAAAATGACTTGTCCAAAGCCCCAGAGTCTCATGGCTAGTCAGTCAGTAATAGAATTAATTTAGGGCTGACATTACCAGAGCCCTGGGATTTTAATATTCTGTTTTTTGAAGTCTGTTGTCCATAGAGTTAAACCCACAGTTGATTGCATCGTGATTCAGCACAGATCCTCTGAAATCCCTTTTACTGTTTATGTCTATGAGCTTCCCTCTTCTGTGTGTTGGGTTTTCTTCTAACATTCCTCACTTGAAACTTTCTTCTGGAGTCCCATATATGCAGCCAGCCAGCAGTACCTTGGTTTATGTTCCCTGTCCCCTCCATTCCCTTGAACCCTTGGCCATGATGAGTGAATTCTAAGGTAAGCACTTCTTTAATCAGATGGTTCACTTCAGGATTTACGTCTGGTTTAAAGTTGATTGAGAGAGATTTGCAGATCACAGCAAAGCTGCAGAACTGAGACAAGATGCTATTACCCTGGAGGTCCCAGGCACAGCCCCAGGAGTGCCTGGCCACATGGACTTTGGCAGAGGGCCCTGGGACTACAAGTGACACTTAGCACATAAGAGACTTCTAGCCCAGTGAAATAGGATTTTCTTTGATTCTTTCCCAGTGTTTATCCAATTGTAAACTCTGTACTCTTATTTGAACAATTGTTATACTTATTCTCAGCAAACCAAAATGAAAAGTTCCTTAGTAATCCATTTGGTACAAAAAAAAAATCACTGTTGGAATATATAATTGTTATTTTGGTGAAAATAAGTATAAAACAATTCTATTTCTGACAGCAGCCGTAGTTCATCTTTTCTCGCATTTTGAGCTTATAATTCTGGCTTTAAATCCCAGATCAGTGTTCCCTGCCAAAATGTACAGTGTCTGTGACTGAATTGGTCAGAATAGTGTTTTCAGCATAAAGGAGAAGTCCCCTGTTCCATCCAGGATTATAGGACCTCAGCGTGTATCTCGCTGATGAGCTTGAGCACCTTAAAAGCCAGTTTGGGTTTGCTGTGACTTACCTGAGGTTTCTCACAGCATCCAACTCTACCCTTACTTGGTACATATTCTCAAAAGTGAGTGTTTTAGGAGAGTGCACATGCCATGAACACTATTTGGTAAAAAGAAAAAGATTTAGATCATCCGAAGAGAAACCAGAGTATCATGAACACTATTTGGATGGGATTGTCTTGTAGCCCCTAGGCATCCTGAAATCCTCAGAGAAGACTGTTTTTGAATTGCATGGGTAGATTTTATTGAATTTGGTTCTGATTTCTTGATGAAGAACCTCATCTGTATTGTATTTGCCATAAGCAATGCAACTGATACTCTTTGGACACATCTAGACTGTAGTGTATGTGATACTGGCTTTTAGGTAAGTCAGAATTAAAATATCCCATTTCTCCACTGAGGCATATCTGGCTCCAAGCTCTTGGCACAGAGCTTGATTAATCAATTAGAGAGAGGGGTGATGGTCAGAGGACTGCAGTCACTTGTGGACCATTGTGGGCAACCTGAAGCCATAAGCCAAATGCAGCCATTACATATTTGTAATTGCTATCTGGATTTATAGAAATTCATAACATGGTTCATCTAGTAGCCCAAAGCCACACATGCATGCCTCAGCTATCTGTTAAATATAATATCATCAGAATACTCACGAAAGAAGAGTCAATAGAGGAAGTTTCTATTCTTACATGGGGTGGGATTCAGAGGGACATGCCCTCTTCTGGCTTCCTCTCCTTCTCTATAGGTTTATCATGGATACTAGAAAGAAACCCAGCTGTCATGAAACCTTTCCTCATCCTCAGCAACACCACTGGATCTTCAATAATACAGCCCTCTGCTGTCTCTGCTTAGTCAAATATTGAGGGAGGCAGAGAGTAAAGAGGGAAGGAGGCTGTCCGCAGAGACAAAGAGCCCAATATCAGGTTGGAGTACTTATGTCATCTTCTGGCACTGGAGTTTCCCTTGAGTGAAATGAGGGCACTGAGCACATTCATGCAGGAGGCAGAATAGACAGGGGAGAAAGATAGATCCCCTTGGGTTCATACTTTTGTTCCACCATTTGCTGTTCTTTGACCTTGTGCCACTTTCCCAGAATCTCTGAAATGAGCAAGGAACATTTACCTTGTAAAGCTAATAGGATTAAAGATAGCATACATAGAGCATCAAATTTTTTATAGTGGTGGCTAGTATTTTTACTTACCTACTGTATTTGTGCTACCAACTGTGTGCATCCTACGTGACATCACATTCTCATTCCTTTGAGTGCCTATCTGTTGAATTACTGGTGTTTTGCTTACATTAGTATCTCCTCTTATCTTTAGAGAGAAGAGCGTATGGAAAAATGGGTCTGATTGGGTTTTTTTTTTTTTTTTTGCCTCTCTATTTGGAGTTTGGTTCAGCCAATATTTTTTTAGCTTGAGTTATGTTTATTAAGTCTATTTTGTGCCAGGCAGTGTGCCATGTACTGGGAATACAAGGATGACTGGGTGCCTCTGTCTGCCAAGTGCCATTAATTCTGGTGGGAGGGGAGACAGAGACCAAAAGAGAACATTTCAATGCAATTTAATCAGTGCTATGTACAGGGTGTGGCACACGCTGTCAGCTGCCTCCCCAGTAACTATTCCCTCTTCATAGTTGACAAAACTCTGATTTTGTTCAAACCGACAGGGTATCCAGCTAAATTCCAGGTCCCTAGGGTCCTTTTATGCTAGGTGTGGCTGTGTGATGGAGATCTGATGAGGGAGACACACACACAGAGGTTTAATGGGGATTTTGATGGAGTTGCTATCCTGCTAAATAGGGATCATCACTGGGGGCACTGCCCTTCTCCATTTTTCCTTTGAACATGAACATAATGCCCAAAGATTCAGCAGCCATATTTAAAAAAATAAAATTGTGTACATTTAAGTTCTACAGCATGATATTTTGATAAACATATATGCATAGTGATTACTACAGTCAAGCTAATTAACGTATTTATCTTCTCACAGTTACCATAGCTTTTGGATATTAGAGCACCTGAAATGTACTGTTGTAGCAAATTTCTAGTATACAATGCAGCATTAGTAACTGTAGTCATCGTGTTAGCTATATGATGTGTAGACTTGTTCATCCTACAAAACTTTGTCCCTCTGATCAACATCTTTCCATTCTGCATAGTTTCCCCAAAGCCCCTAGTAACCACCATTCTACTCTCTGCTTCTCTGTGGATTCTACATCTAGTGTTCTTTCTGTGCCTGGCTTACTTCACTTAATATAATGTCCCATCTATATTGTTGCAAAGAAGAGGATTTTCTTCCTTGTTAAGGCTGAATAATATTCTAGTTTGTGTGTGTGTGTGTGTGTGTGTGTGTGTGTATACTACAATTTTTAAAAAATCTATTCACTCATTCATCAGCGACCATTTTGTGACCATAAAAGAAACCAGCATGAGGGAAAAGGAAAGATAATTCCAGGATTACCAGTCCTGATGTCACTGAGCTCCTGAACCAATTGTAACTATCCTCTAGATCCAAAATTTTGTTATATGAGGAAAGTACATCTGTGTTTGTTTGAGCTGCTATAAGGCAGGTTTTCTGCTACTTGCAACCAAAGACATTCCTAAATAAAACAGCTCCTATGAATGTGAAGAAAGGAGATTATATTTCTTGAGGAATACTACATAGCTAAGAGGAAGCACTGTGGTTCCAGACAGAAAATAGGCTCTGTATTGCATGGGATGAGTGCTTGAAAAAAATGCCTCTTTGTCAATGAGGACATTCTCATCTATCACAGACACGTCAGAACACCACTCAGGCTACAATCAAGAAAGATAAAAGACTTGGATGGACCTGCCTCCTGGGAGATTCCAGTCCAATCTGAGATATGTTCCCCTAGAGTCTTCCATGAACCAAAGGCAGCCTGTAAGTAAGGGCCAAACTAGTCATGATATCATGTGATTGACCCCATTTGCTCAGGGACCTAGGTTGGGAACTCACAGTTCCCTCTGACTTAGATTTATCAGAGCCATCCACAGTCCACATTTCAGGTTAAACCCTTGCCACGTTTTCCAGAAGCAGGGCCTTAGAAACCCTGACCGTGGCCAGAATTATAGATCTGCGTCTGCCAAGACTAACAGACTGGTAGACAGTCTTTTTTTCTGCCCTTGCAACTCCCAAAGAGATACCTACTTTTTCCAGTAATTCACTTTTCTGTTTCGCCCTTTTCTTTCTCAGGCACAAGTTGAAAGTCTCACAGATGGCTCTGGGGAAAATAATTGCTTGTTCTCAAACAAGCTGATGGAGATGCATTCCTGCTCCTTCTCTTCCTCTTGCATAGTTCTTAGCCTGCCTTGGCCCTATCTCTAGCAGATAGCAATGCTACTGCTTTAAGTCTATAAGTCCCCATACCTCCCATCAGTTCTGCTGGCAGCCTGGGCTGCTGGCATTTACATTCTTCTTCTAAGTAGTTTGGCAAAGAGGATACTGCCTCTCTATCTGAAAGTCTGGCTTTTAATTTCTGGGCTAAAGGTTGCATTCAGCGTTGTGCCTAGAAATTCACAGACCTCAGAGAACATTTCCACACCTTTTTCTTATGCCTACCTACAATCTCTAAGGTGTGGCTCATGGTGCAAAGCAAGCCACTGGAGTGAGCTGGTTTGAACTGGAACCCCATTTGTGGGGAGGTGAGGCAGCACAAGTTGGGCACCCATATGGCATGAATTGGCATTGCAGGCTGGAGGAGAACTCTTCAAAAAGCTGTGTCTATGATCCAAATTAAGGACAAGCACACTTTGAGTTCCCAGGTTTAGTTTTGATAAATTGGAGGCAGGTGAAAAGATTAGGGACTTTAAAGCAATTGCTCAGGTAAAGCTAATACAGATGTCAAAACTGAAAATAAAAAAGCAAGCGATATCTGACATTTAAAAGAGACTAGGCATGGGTTAAAACATGGTCTTGTCTTTTGGTTTCTGAAGGTCTCATCTTTGGGTTTCTTTTTCCACTGAATCAGTGGAAATCACCCCTGAGTAAGAGTTACTTCTGCTTTCTGCCCTAAATTTGTTTTATGTATCTTTCTGAGTTTTAGTCTCTTCACTGCTAATATAAGATTGGAGATATAATATATATAGTGCTGATTCGGGATCATTGGCTGGAGTGATGGGAGACAGTTGAGACACACTCCCCCAAATATACTCACGTGTGTGTGTGTGTGAGAGAGAGAGAGAGAGAGAGAGGTGTTGATTCTTCTAAGGGTTTTTTTTTGTTTGTTTGTTTGTTTGTTTGTTTGTTTTTTTGAAGCTCATATGAATTGATGTCTTTGGAAAAAACTTTTTAATTTCACAAGTTATTTTTAAGTTATCTTCTCCTTCCCTCCCTCCCTCTTTCCTTTCATCCACCTACCTACTTACCTTCCTTCCTTCCTTCCTTCCTTCCTTCCTTCCTTCCTTCCTTCCTTCCTTCCTTCCTTCCTTCCTATCTCTACTCAGAAACCAATTGAGAAAAGTCATGATAGGGCAGGGTGGGGGGAGTGTGTGTCCAATTTGGTGACATGGGAAGATCATAAACTTACCTCCTACCATAGACACATCAAATCTACAGCTACATATGGATCATTTTTTTAATGTGAAAACTAGAGGAATCACTCTTTACAACAAAGGACAAAAGGTATACATTGAGATGGGTATGAGAAGCAGACACATGTTCTCATACCACCATCCCCTTCCCCAACATGACAACACACAATAGAGAGGAATCTCATCAGGTATTTCTCCTAGAGGAGTGAGGGTTGGTGCCTCTGGTACCTCAGATCTGCACTGGAAAGATGAACTCCAGAATATCTGGCTCAGAAAGCCAATGGGGAGGGCTGATGTCTGAGGGGCCCAAAGTACTATAGGAAACTAAGATTCTCCTCTTAGAGGGCTTGCATACGGTCTTGCTCATCCCAAAATCAATGGGAGAAAAAAAGTTTGAAAAGCACCTAGAATATACATAAGGGGGAATCTTTTGCTGATTTGGGAGTTTTGGCCTGGGTGATGGGAGACAGTTGAGATACTCCCTCAAAACAGAAGTGCTGGCAGACATCACTGTTGC
Source organism: Canis lupus familiaris (assembly GCF_011100685.1). Classification (NCBI taxonomy): domain Eukaryota; kingdom Metazoa; phylum Chordata; class Mammalia; order Carnivora; family Canidae; genus Canis; species Canis lupus. The sequence continues at coordinate 6,511,725 of NC_049254.1, read as the reverse complement.
ACTCTCCACATATTCTATTAGCACAAGTAGGTGACTTTAGATGTGGCAGTCTCTCACTGCTTTGCTGAACAGGGCAGGGATAAGGAGCATGCCACTTGCTGAGACCAGAGGGCATGGGCAATTGCATAGTCCCTGTTCCCTAGCTGCAGTGGGTGAGTGTGAATGGTCACAGGGTTCTCCTGTTCCCTGGCTAAAGTCTATGAACATAGGTGGTTGTGACACTTAACTGCCCCATGGCTGGGGGCCGGCCAGCATGAGCAGTCATAGCATTCTCTCATTCCCAGTCTACAGCCAGCATGTGCAAATAGTACAGTCTCTTGCTGCATTGGTAAAGCCCACAGAAACACATAGTTAAAACATTTGCCTGCTTTTGTGAAGCTGGAGAGCATGTCTCACCCACTATACTCTCTAGTTGCATAAAGCCAGCAGTTGGGGAAAATCTACACAGGGGACACCCCTTGATGGCCTGGCCCCAGTGGCCAAGAAAGCCAGTGTTCCAGAGCTGCACAGGAATGTAACAACTGGAAAGATAGCTCTTGGCAGGCTACCTCCTCTAGGGCTCTGCATAGACAGCAGACTGAAACCCAACCCCAGGCTTCCTGTGGAAAAGACCTATTTACTTAGCCTGGAGCTTCAGTCTGAGGGACAGGCTTCAGATTTCCCACCCATCTGGAGGCTAAGGAGGCACTGTCAGAGAGTGTAAGCAGGGAGACCCCATCCATGTTCACTCCCTTGGCCTCACCTCAGCTTGACAAGAATTCCCAGGAAAGAACTTATACACTCATCTGGAGCCCTGATTTCTGTAACTATTACCCAGGGGACACCTCCAGATACCCTGGTACGGAAGCCAACAGGGATTACAATTGTGACCCCATGAAAATGTATATATTTCCACTCTAAAAGCTGCTGCCTGACAATCTAGTTTCCATAGCCTGAAACTAAGTACTGAGATTTATCCTTTTGGATTACTGACAGGTCTTGATGCACCCTCAAAGACAGGTGTGTATCTACAATAAATTAGGTTTAGACAATCACAAAAGTCTGAGTTAGGGCAAGGTTAAATTAGGAGGATCAATACCTACACAAGGCCACTGCTTGAAGACTGAGAGTAGTAGTTGTTTCACCTAATAGATAGAAATAAACCCAGAGATTTCAGCAAAATAAGGAAATAGATATGTTCCAGACAAGAGAACAAGACAAAACCTCAGGAAAACACCTTAATGACATGGAAATAACTAACCTACCTGATAGAAAAAAATAAATCAAAATAACATTTCTACAGATTCTCACTGAACTAGGGACAAATGGATGAACACAGAACAATAGTCACAGAACTGAAGAATAAAAAAAAGCCTAAAACTATATGAAAACATTCAGCAGGGTGGATGAAGCTGAATTATGGATCACTAAACTGAGAAAGCAATAGAACTCACCCATACAGGGAAGAAAAAAAAAAGAAATATTTAAGGAATGTCTGGGACAACATCAAACAGACTACCATTCATATTTTAGGGGTCCCAGAAAGAGAAATTGAGGGATAAAGGGAAGAAAACTTATTTGAAGAAATAATGGCTGAAAACCACCTAAAGGTAGGGAAGGAAACAGAAATCTGGCCTAGGAAGCCCAGAGAGTTACAAATAAAATAAACACAAACAGAAACATACCAAGACACAGACATTAAAATATCAAAAGTAATAGAGTCATAAAAGCACCAAGAAAAAAATTGTTACATAGAAGGGAAACCCCATAAAGCCATCAGCAGATTTCTCAGTAGAAACTTTGCAAGCCAAAAGGGAGTGAGATGACCTATTCAAAGTGCTGAAGGTGGGCGGGGGCGGGGTGGGGAAACTCCTAACCAAGAATAATCTACCCTGTAACTTTATCGTTCATATTTGAAAGAGAGCTAAAGAATTTTCCAGACAAGCACAAGTTAAAGGAGCTCATCACTACTAAACAGGTCTTATGAGAAATATTATAGGGACTTATTTAAGCTGAAAAGAAATGGTATTAATAACAGGAAAACACATGACACTAAAAAAATCTCACAGGAAAAGGAAAAGGCAAATGTACATAAAGGTAGTGTATTAATCACTTAAAATGCTAAGAAAGCTAAAAGGCAAAAGTAGTAAAATTAAAACTACAATAATTAAGAGAGAAAATATGTAAAAAAGTGACATGTAAACTTGGTAGGGTGGAATATACATGTAGAGTTTTGGGAAATATTCAAATTTAAGTTGCTATCAACTTAGATAGTTATACATAGGATGATATATGGTACCTCACAGTAACCAGAAAGCAAAACTTATAGTAAATACACAAAATAAAAAGATAAAGGAATCTAAACATAATACTAAAGAAAGTCACCAAAACACAAGGTAAAATAAGAAGACAAAAAGATAGAGGAAACTGCCTATGGCTCTGCCTCTCTCTGTCTCTCATGAATAAATAAAATCTTTAAAAAAGAAGAGGAACTACAAAAACAGAAAACAAAGTAGCAATAAACACATACCTATCAATAATTATTTTAGGTATAAATGAACTAGATTTTCCAATAAAAAGACACAGAGTGAATGGATAAAAAATAAAAATAAGACACATCTGTATACTGCCTTCCAAAAGTGTTACTTCAGGACTAAGGACACAACAAGACTGAAATGTAAAGACAGACACAAAGTAAATCTAAAGATAGCTGGTGTAGTGATACTCAGACTTTAAGACAAAGGCTATAATAAAAGACAAGAGGGGCATTACATAATGATAAAGAGATCAATACAGAAAGAAGATATAACCTTTACAAATATATATGCACCCAACATAGTACCAAAATATATAAAGCAAATACCAACAAATTGAAAACGAGAAATTGACAGCAGTACAATAATAGTAGAGGATTTTAACATTCCACTTACATCAATGCATGTATCAGACTGAAAATCAATAACATTGACCTCAGGTGACACATAAGACCAGATGGATTGGGCAGCCCCGGTGGCGCAGCGGTTTAGCGCCGCCTGCAGCCCAGGGCATGATCCTGGAGACCCTGGATCGAGTCCCACGTCAGGCTCTCTGCATGGAGCCTGCTTCTCCCTCTGCCTCTGTCTCTGCCTCTCTCTCTCTCTCTCTCTCTCTCTCTCTCTCTCTGTCCCTATGAATAAATAAATAAAATTCTTAAAAAAAAAAAAGACCAGATGGATTTAATAGATATATACAGAACATTCCTTTCGAAAGCAACTGAATATATATTCATCTCAAGTGCATGTGAAACATTCTCTTGGATAGGTCACATGCTAGTGATCTAACAAGTCTCAATAAATTCAGGTAGATAAAAATATCAAACATCTTTTCCACCCACAATGGTATGAAACTAGAAATCAGTTACAAGAAGAAATTTAAAACCTGCAAATACATAGAGATTAAACATATTGCTGAACAAACTACCAGATCATAGAAAAAATCAAAGGAGAAAAAAAGATACTGAGGAAAAAATGAAAACAGAAATACAAGACACCAAAATCTAGGGGATGCAGCAAAAGTGATTCCAAGAGGAAAGTTCATAGCAATACAGGCCTACCTCAAAAAAAAAAAAAAAAAAAAAAAAAAAAAAAAGAAAGAAAAGAAAAAAAAATTTCAAATAATATTATACCTAGGGAAACTAGGGAAAGAACGAATGAAGCCCAAAGTTGGTAGAAGGAAAGAAATAATAAAGATTGGAGTAGAAATAAAATAGAGATTAAAGAGACAATAGAAAAGAAACCAATGAGGGGATGTCTGGGTGACTCAGCAGTTGAGCATCTGCCTTTGGCTCAGGGCGTGATCCTGGAGTCCCAGGATCGAGTCTCACGTCGGGCTCCCTGCATGGAGCCTGCTTCTCCCTCTGCCTGTGTCTCTGCCTCTCTCTGTGTCTCTCATGAATAAATAAATCTTTTTTTTTTTTTGAAGAAAAGTAACCACAAAAGAAGGCTCAAATGGAATCAGAAGTGAAAAAGATGTTATAACTGATACAACAGAATTATGAAAAATATAAAATAAATAAAGACTACTATGAATATGCTAACAAATTGAACAATGTTGAAGAAATGGATAAATTCATAGAAATTTACGGTCTTTCAAGAATGAATTATGAAGAAATAGAAAATTGAAATAGAACTATCACTAGTGAGGGGTTGAATCAATAAACAAATACTTCCAACAAACAAAAGTCCAGGACCAGCTGGCTTCACTGGTGAATTCTATCAAACATCCAAAGAAGATTTAATAGTTCTCTTTCTCAAACTCTTTCAAAAAATTGAAAAGGAAGGAAAGTTTCCAAACCTATTTTAGAGGGCTAGCATTACCATGATATCAAAACCACACAAACATACCACACACACACACACACACACACACATACACACACAGAGAGAGCGAGAGAGAAAATTATAGGCCAATGTCTTATATGAACATAGACCCAAAAATTCTGAACAAAATGTTAGCAAACCAAATTAATACATTTTAAAAATCATACACCATTATCAAGTGGGATTTATTCCAGGGATGCAGGAGATGCTTCAACATCCACATATCCATCAACATGATATACCACATTGACAAAATGAAAAATTAAAATCCTATCATCTCAACAGATATAGAAAAAGAATTTCACAGTTTATAATAAAAAAATCTCAACGAAGTTGGTTATCAAGGAAACATGCCTCAACATAATAGAATCTATATATGACAAGTCACAGCAAATATACTCACTGGTGAAAAGCTCAAAGCTTTTCTGGTAAGATCAGGAATAAGACAAGGATTTCCACTATCCCAGCTTTTATTCAACATAGTATTGGAAGTCCTTGCCAGTCCAATTAGGCAAGAAAAAGAAACAGAAGTCATCCAAATTGGAATGGAAGCAGGGAAACTGTCACTATTTGCAGATGAAATGGATGCTATATATAGAAAACCCTAAAGCCTCCACCAAAAGACTGTTAGAACTAATAAGTGAATTCATTAAAGTTGCAAGATACAAACAATGTACAAAAGTCTGTTGCATTTCTATACACTAATAACAAACCATCAGAAAAAGAAATTAAGAAAATCATTCCATTTACCAAAAAAGAAGTAAAATACTCAGAGATAAATTTAACCAAGCAGTTGAAAGACCTACACTTTTAACACTATAAGATACTGATGAAAGAAGTTGAAGATGACACAGATAAATGGAAAGATATTCTGTGCTAATGAATCAAACACATTAATATTGTTAAGATGTTCATATTACTGAAGTAATCTATAGATTCAGTGCAATGCCTATCAAAATTCTGACATTCTTTACAGAACTAGAACAGATAATTCTAAAATTTGTATGGAACTAAACAAGAACTTGAATAGTCAGTCTTGAGAAGAAACAAAGCTGGAGGTGTCACACTACCAGATTTCAAACTATACGACAAAGGTATAGTAACCAAAATATATGGTTTTGACATAAAAACAGACATATAAATTAATGGAATAGTATAGTGAGCCCAGAAATATACCCACACTTATATGGTCATTTAATTTTTGACAAAGGAAACTTGACTGTACAAATAATGAGGAAAGGACAGTCTCTTCAATAAATGGTGTTGGGACACTGAAGAGCAACAAGTGAAAGATGGAAACTGGACCACTTTCTTATACCATATACAAAAATAAACCCAAAATGGGTAAAGACTTGAATGTAAGACCTGAGACCACAGAACTCCTAGAAGAAAACATAAGCAATAAGCTTCTTTGCATCAATCTTAGAGATATTTTTTTGGATCTGACTCTAAAGGCAAGGAAACAAAAGCAAAGATAAGCAGCTAGGACCACATCAAACTAGAAAAGTTCTGCACGGTGAATGAAGCCATCAACAAAACAAAAAGACAACCTACTGAGGGGGAGAAGATATTTGTGAATCATGTATTTGATGAGAGATTAATATCTAAGATATATAATGAACTTGCACAATTCGAAATCAGAACAAAAACTCATCGGATTAAAATATGGGCATTGGATCCAAATAGACACGTTTCCAGAGAAGACATACAGATGGCCAGCAGACATATGAAGAGATGCCGACCACCATTAGTCACCAGGGAAATGTAAATCAGAACTACAATGAGATATCACCTCATACCTGTCAGAATGGCTAATATCAAAAAGATAAGCAATAAAAAGTGTTGGGAAGAATGTGGAGAAAAGGGAACATTTAATGCACTGTTGGTGGGAATGTAAATTGGTACAGCTGCTGGGGAAAAGATTCCTCAAAAAATTACAGATAGAACTGAGCAGCCCAGGGGGCCCAGCAGTTTAGTGCCGCCTTTGGCCCAGGTCCTGATCCTGGAGTCCTGGGATCGAGTCCCATGTCGGGCTCCCTGCATGGAGCCTGCTTCTCCCTCTGCCCGTGTCTCTGCCTTTCTCTCTCTGTGTCTCTCATGAAAAAATAGATAAAATCCTTTAAAAAAATTACGGATAGAACTGTATGATCCAACAATTCTACTACTATCTGTCTGAAGAAATGAGGACACTGAACAGATACATGAACTCTTATGATCATTATGGCATTATTTACAACAGCTCAGATATAGAAACAGCATAAACAGCATCAGGTGATGAGTGGGATAAAGAAGATGTGTGTGTACACACACACACACACACACACACACACAATGGAAACTACTCAGCCATAAAAATTAATGAAATCTTGCCATTTCCGGCATTAATGGACGGAACTGGAGGATATTATCCTAAGTGAAAGAAGTCAGACAAATACCATGTGACTTCAGTTACATGTAGAATGTAAAAACAAAACTTGGACTCATAGATGCAGAGAGCAGATGGTGGTTGCCAGAAATAAGGGGGTCAGGTGTAGCAAAATGGGTGAAGAGGATTAAAAAGTATAAGCTTCCCATTATAAATGAGTCATGGAGCTATAATGCACAGTGTGGGGAGTATAGTTGGGAAGATATTAATTTTGTATATTGACTAATGGTAACTAGACTTGCTGTGGTGACCATTTCACAATGTACACACTACGCACAATCTATCAAAATGTCAGATCACTATGTTGTATACCTGCAACTAATAAATACTATATGTCAGCTATACCTCAACAGGTTAAAACATTTTTAAAATAAATCCTAAAACAAGAGGCAGAAGGGCAAAGCCCAGTGAGACATAAGTCACTATCTCCTTTCAAGCATTACAAGCTCTCAGTGTGGAGAAGGGGGCAGAGCTACTCGAAACTGTTAGACTGTGATGCAGTTTTGGTTACCTCTGCCTTTACAGACCTTTAGGGAGGTAATTATCTGCTTTCCAAACTCACAGGAGAGATTATGGATTTCCCTCCTCTGTCTTTCCTTTGGGAGGGAGACTGGAACCCAGAGTCCAGAACGAAGACAGCTCGGCCTCTCAGAGTGGCAGGTACACCCTCTGGGAAGTTGAGCGACGTATAACTAGAACTTGCTTTTAAAGTTTCAGAAGATAAGGACGTGTGGTCATCAGCATCTACTTCCAGATACACAGAGACACAGGCAATCCCATGTTCTCTGAAGCTGGACATTGCCTAAAAGTGACTAGAGCTGACCAAGGAAGTGTGAGCAGACGTGGCATGTACCCTTGTAGTCTCAGGGACCGGTGGGGACTCTCCTGCTCTCCGTCTCACTGCTGACCAGGGGGCCACGTGTCTGAGATGGTGCAGCCAGAGAGCAGAGACCCTGAGCCTGGATTGCAGGAGGGACGCTGCCCTGCAGAGTGGCCTGGACTGCAGGTGATTTTTGTGTGAGTGGGAATCAACCTCCGTGGTGTTGGGTGGGTGCACAGCAGCCTACAGCCCATGCTGAACAGTACAGCGCACGTGGAAGGAAGCCTTCTGCTGCTCTTGGTGGCTTCTTTCTACCCTGCCCACTTCTAAGCAGCCAAACCACTGCCGAGCGTCCCACTTCTCTCCTGTTTTTCCTCTATCCCAAACCCAGAGTAGCAGCTGTGTGGAGGGTTGCAGCTGTTGGAATTGAAGGAAGGAAATGGTCGCTCCTCTTCCCTTTGGAATTAGTTTTGTCACATAAGTGGTTTGCACACTGGTGGTCTCCACAGATGCCAGGCATGTGTTCTCAGGTGCTTCCCCTATTTTACATGCACCCCACCCTACCCCCATCCCAAGGCATAGGCAGGAGCCACGGACCCCCCACAGAGCCAGGAGGCACTGTAGCACTTCAGGAGGCCCAGGTTCCTCTTTGGAAACTAGCAGACCTGATGTGCGCCACCCACACACCCAGCTGTTGCACAACTGATGTAGCCACAAGCAAAGAGAATCTGAAGAGCTATTTCCTGGCAGGGATGATGAATGTGGTTTGGTCTTTTTTTTCCCTCTCCTGGAGTATGAAAATCGTATATCTCAAGTGACTTAGAAAGGGATAATATGCCTGAAAGATAGTTTAAGTTATTCCTATGGGTTTGCTTACCATTGTTTCTTTATTCTGTGTTTTCCTCACATATGCTCTATCCCTGAGGCTTCCAGCATGTGTATCACAGTCTTGATAGGGACATCATTTTGGTTTCTTTAGTTGGATATAATCATAGTTTAATGTGATTTTTCATGACATTTATTTAAAAACCTGTCATTTAAAAAAATATGTAAAATATAATGATTAAAATTTGTAGGCTGGTTAAAAGATAACATTTTTAAAAAGTCCAAATCTAAAAGTGGAGCTTTTAAAATATATTACTAAAACACACCTTCTCAGAAGTTGTGATCTAGCTTGCTTGCTTGCTTGTGTTTACTATACAAGAGGTCTATGAATAGGGGAAGTGTACTGTGGTATGCTAACATATCTAAGCCATTGCCTGTTTAGAAATATTGGTCTTCGTTCAATTAATTAAAAATATAGACAGATCCTACTGAAATCATCTTCAGTTTTACATTCACTTTAATCCAAAAGAAGGGAAAATTTTGTCACATTTATTTTATTTGAATTTACTCCTATAATAATATATAAAGATTTTTGTTCCCTCCTACTAACTAAATTGCCTTTTTAAAAATAGTACAGAATTCTAGCTTCACGTTTCTGACCTGGGGGGGGGAAGAATCTAACTGCAAATCAGAGGACAGGGACCATTCTGAATAATTAATTACATTTTCTATTATCTGTGATAACCCAATATTAATTGTGGTGATTAGCACAGTCACTGTGGTAGGGTTTGGATATCATTTATGTTGTTATCATTTATGTTGAACTTAGAGATGTAAATATACATCTATGTGTCCAGTCCTTGTTTATTCAAAGTTTTGTCTTTGGAAAATCAGTTCTTACTCTATAAGGGTAAATTCCAGATGAAAATTATAATACAAGTATTAAGTTAAAACACAGATTTTGGCCAAATCTACTCTTAGCTCTGCTCAAACAGCCTTTGTGGCTTTGATAGGAAACCTGGCCAGCACATGTGTGGACAAGATTTGGCCCGGCCCGAGGTGGCTAGATCTGAGTGGTTGTGATGTAGAGATGCAAATTGCTTAGTCCATTAATGAATTCTCAGATCATTCACTGCAGGGATTTTTTGCCTGGGGCTGACAGTTGAGATGAAGAAAGCCCAAAGGGACTCTGAAATCTGTGAAATGAAGCACCCAACCCCTGAAGCTGGATGAGAATCAAGGTGCAATAATAGAGTACGTCTTAACCTCTATTTATTCTTAGAGAGTTTGCCAGCGATTAATACTTCTCTGAAGTCTCTAAAGGAAGGATTAGTCTTAAAACTGTGACCTTTAGAGGCATTTGAGACTGAGGGAGGAGAGGAAAATGAGAAGGTTCTCATAACTGCAGCCATTCATATCCCTCCTCTTAGATCTCCTTACACAGATGACTATCCATGAAATTGTTTCTTCTACTGGTTTATTTTTTTGTGTCATAGACTGAAATATTTGTTGAAAAGCTTATTAGCAATAAGCTGCCAATGAGCCTTTGAATGTTTAAATAGTAGTCTTGAGGAAAATTCTTAATTAAGAGCAGCCTGTACTAAAATTTCATAGATTCAAAAAGACTCTGTTGACCTATTCCATTGAGTATTAGTACTGGGTTGGAATAACATAAAGTAAGCCTACTAGTTAAGGTAGTCTGAGTTATGCTTGGTAACAACAAACTATAAAAGTTTAGAAGTTTAAAACATTTGCTCACAATACATGTCTACTGTAGTTTGGTTTCGGGGTGATGGTGGTGGGAAATCTGTTCATTGTCTTCCATCAGGAAACAGGATAGCGGAGATGACATGTTCACACTGCCAGATTGTCAAATTAAAAAGAAAAATGGTGGGAGAAGGAAGCAAAAAAGAATAGAGCAGAACATGCACTGATTCTTAATGCTTTTTAGTACCAACACACAACACTTCTGCTCACATTCCATTGGCCATAGATATTTAATGGCCACCCCTAACTAAGAGCAGGAGTATAGCCCTATGAAATTCCCAGAAGAACTAAAAATATTTGGTAGACAACATAAATGTCAACCACGCTGAACTTTTATCCATGCTGATCCACCTAAACCCAGTAAATGATGAAGCATGTTTTAATTAGGAACATTTCCATCAGGTACTTGGGTCTCATAGATCTATCTAGACTTCAACCTGTACTTCTGGAAAGTTGGTCCTTCATAGGCATGAAAAGGACCTTAGATGTAGTAGTGGAGTTTAAAGGAGTGTATGATTAGCCAGCACTAGAGGTGGGGTTGTGGGGGCATGCTGAAAAGGGGCCAGGGAATAAGTATGTACAAGAAAATAATTCTAGTTTAGTAAAAAAAAGGAGACAGTATTTGAAGTCAGAAGACCAGTTTTAAGCTCTAACTTTGGAATGTACTGGCTAAGTAATGTGTCCATTGTTTACCCTTTAGAAACCTTAGTTTCTCCGCCTGAAAGATAAATAACCAAATAGATCTTACATGTTAAGTACTTTGTGACTCATAAGCACTTTGTAACTATCATAGAAAGGAAGAATACTGTTATTCTGAGCCCTGGGCATGTCTGAGCGGAGTCCAGACTTTAATGAGTCCCCAATTTTGTCTCAAACTAGAATTGGTATTTGGCATGGCACTGACTGATGCCATTTTTATATGTCAGCAACTCCAGTTTTAAATCTATAAAATGTAATAAAGATACTGCTTTACAGAATTATTTCACACCACAACACTCAAAGTTCTTATCAGTTACCATCACAGAACAGAGAAAAAGACTAAGAAACCAGGTGAGTAATAAACAGACCAGAAAACAAAACCTGAACAGGAAATTAACATAAAACGAACTTCACTGGAGGAAGGCAAAGTAAAAAATAGACCAAAATGTGAGTTGCTATATCTTTGCATCAGATATTATATTATAAGCATATACATTATGTGCAAAGTCCTTTCCTTATTTTATTGCTACATTTTGAATACGTAGAGGGTCTTTGCTTTTTCAAAATAGTATTATGGGATGACTAATTGCAAATTTAGGTTCTGGAAACATTTTTGGGAGTTATATTTAAAGTCTTCCTTTCCTTTTTTCCCCTTTTGCTCTCCTCTTTTTTCCTTCTACATTTATTAACTATAGCTTATATAGTTTCATATAAAGTCCTGGCTGGAAATGTCATTGTGGTTATAATATTTTTCCTACCCTAGAAGGATGCAAAAGCTAGAGAGGGTAATGAGGTGGCGGCTGTAATACATGCATGAAGAGTATGCTACAAGAGCAAGGAAAAGAAAGTGTCTCACTTTAAGGAGATCAGGAAAGGATTCATATAGAAGGTGACATTTGAAGTGGGTTCACCATGTAAGAAAGTAAGGTGGGGACAGAACTGGTAGGTAGAAGAAACAGCTTGTGCTAAAGCACAGTGATGAGAATTAGCATTATTCATCTTAGAAATCAAGTGACTAAAGTTCTTGAGAATCAGGATGTTTGTGGAGAGGTAAAGATTATAAAGGTAGGCAGGAGACTGACCGTGGTGGACTTTGTAGGCCATGGCCAAGGAGTTTTTGGTGTATCCGAGGTGGACTTTAAATAAGCTGATTAAAAGAAGGCTAACATTTTTATTTATAGGACCTCAATATCACCCACAAATAGAGGAAAAATAACATTTACTCTCAAGTTTATGAATTTGTGAATTACTATATTATTCTATGTATTGGTATCTAAAATTAACTCACCACTTTGGTTCATTTCTGTGATCAGGATGACCTGCATAGAGTAGCAAATCCCCTGTTCTGATCTTCAAGTCATTTCATAAAACTACTGGTCCCTGTGAGGGAACCTAGTCCACATAGTCGGTATTCTAACTGTAAAGCATTTGAGCACAATTCATTTCTTGAGTTGTGTTTGACTTTCATGTAATTGTCACAAACACACAGACATAGGGAATGTCCTTGATGTTTTTCCATTGTGTGACCCAGTGCTGAAAGCTTTCAAAATGAATGGAGCTGGCATGCAGTTTCTTTTCCTTTTTAAATGTCATCTCAGTATTGCCAACAACCCTAAGTGCTGAGCAAGCTAATTTTTGATATCAAAAACCAAAGGTACTATTGTCTTTTAACTTTTCAGAGTAAGTTCAATTTGTCACATGTTATGATAATAAATACCTTTGGGAAAAAGCAAGCATAAACTAATGAACAGGATCCAGAATCCATTAGCAAGCTGGAAACATTTTGTTCATCGTAGCTGGATGCTTTAAAAGAGAATTTAGAAATACATGCTCTCTTTTCTGTAACTGTAACACTAGGCAGACTTTTTATAGGCTAGAATATGCTTATGGTGTATTTAAATTTATTATAAGTTATAAAAGGATATTTTTGAGAGTATACAATTTTGATTATATGACTATAATTCATATTCTCTTTTCATTAAGAATGGGTAAGACTATTAAGATAGGTAGTGTCTTCTAAGTAAAATAATCTGACTGTCCTTGTATTCTGATGTCTCTGGGACATTATATTAGATTCTGTAGGAGGGTAAATAAAAAAGCAAAACTTGAAAAATGGTTGCTAGATTTAGTGAGTAGAGAGGGAATCCTTGAGACTGAAGTTTTACTTGAATATAGGCAGGAGCCAGGTAATGCTGTAGAGTGATGAGGAAAAGATCAATCTAATTTCTTCTTATCTTTGTAAACTCTTTGTTTACTTCCCTCTTACCCTATTTTTTTTTTCCTCTTACCCTATTTTTGTTAAACTTGAGTTTCTACTGGCCATAGCTTATGTAGAAAATGACTAATTCTCAGCATGTGAAATTGTAAGGGCTTGGATTCTGGTTTACATAATAGATTTGAAGAAATACTTGGCTAGTCAGTTCACTCACTCCCAACTCATCTCCTCTTACCTACGCATAGGGAGAGAAGATAAAAAACTCTAAAATGATGAGAGAATTTCTGAGGTGAGCTAAATTTATTTCTCCTATGAACATTTGCTGGGTCCTGGGAATTTTTCCCTTTGTGGGGATTTAACTGACTCAGGGAATGACCTGCAGATTGGACTTGATTTAGGCATTAAGACACTTATAGGGAAGAAAAAAAGCCATCAAAGTGTTGTGTGTTAGCAGTGTCAGAAGGATGGAGAGACAAATTGGAAACTTTAGGGGCTTCTTCAAATGTGTGGCTAGTTCACTCCATGTGACATTGGCTCAATCTGAGATCTGTAGCAGCCCTGCCTGGAGATGAGAAAGAAAGTCCAAAAGCCTCAAAAAGACAGAGTGACATCTAATGGGGAAGGATCCTGCCGTATGTACTCCATTAGTCTTTCAATCATGTTTACTGAATGATCAGGGTGCCCAGGGCAGGGAACTGAAGATCTGGGCTAGAAACATATAAATGAGCTGAAGCCCTACAGTATTTTAGGATTGGGGAGAAAGAGACCAATTTGTTTCTCTCTCCGTAAGCTTGAGATGGTCATTCCTGAGGCCATCGGTGCACATGTACACTGAGACTTTGAAATCCAGCTTTGACCTAGATCAGTGTCTTATTAGATAGAATTATCAGTCTCTTACCTTAGCTGCATAACAGAGAAAAAATGTGTGCATGGGGGGAAACTTTCTGGTGAAATACAGTCATAGAGACCCTCTTCATTTCTTTTATACTCAGTGTTTGACACATAATAAAAAATTACTTTACATACAAAAATACATGAAAATACAATTGATGATCAAGAGGAAAAAGATGGAAACTAGTAGCAGACCAATAGATGATTCAGATATCAGAGTTATCAGTGTATTCTTTGAAATAACTATGATTAATATATTAAATATATTAGAAAAGTTGAAAAAATAGATAAAAGTATGGAGAATTTGTTCAGGGAACCATACTGTTTAAAAAATGGATAATCTAGAACAGAAAAAAAATATCTTTTTTAAAAGATTTATTTGTTTATCTGAGAGGAAGAGAGAGAACACAAAGAGAGAGATAGGAAGAAGCAGACCCCCTGCTGAGCAGAGAGCCTGATGCAGGGCATGATCTCAGGACTCTGAGATCATGATCTGAGCCAAAGGCACTCAACCAACTGAGCCACCCAGGTGTCCTGAAAAATAAAATATCTTGAAGAACTCAATGAGTGGATTTAAGAGTAGATTGGAGATAGCAGTATATAGGAAAAGTGAAATGAAAGACAAGACAATAAAAATATATAATATAAAGCATATAGAAAAAATTAGAAAAAGTGAAGGGAGATGTGTAGGATCATGGAAAGGTCTAAAATATATATAATAGGAGTCACAGAAGGAAAATGAGAGAAAATGGGGGGAAATCATTATTTAAATTTTCCAGAGCTGTTGAAAGATATCAACTAAAAGATTCAGGAAAATCTGGGAATCCCAGTTGAAGATAAACAAAGGAAAGCATGCCCAAGTATATCACAAAGTCTTCTGAAAAATAAATACAAAGAAAAAAAACCTTAAAATCGGTTACCTTTAAAAACAATTCACCAAGACTTAAATCTAAGTTCTCATCAGAAATGATGAAAGCTAGAAGACAATGAAATAACGTGTTTAAAATGTTATTCTCAATGGAACATAAAAATACAAGAGGAAATCATGAACTCCAGAGGATTAAATATGTGGACCAAAAAAAGAGGGGGGCTACTGACTATATATATATAAAGAAATTAGTTGTAATGTTTTATACACACACATATATGTACATACACACATATGTATGTGTATATATATATATATCAAATGAGTTATAATGTAAGTACATGTCAAAAGTTATATTGCTGTAGTTAATATAGTGCTTAAAAAGAGTTGTAGCAAATAATTTTTGAGATCTTTCCATCATAATTCAGTTCAAAATGATCCCTAATTTCTATTTTAATTCCACTATGGTCAGAGAATATTTCTGTATATTGGAAAAGAAGACTGAAAATCACTTTACTTACAACTTAAGAGCAAATCAGAAGTAAAGAATATATAAGGAAAGAAGCCATAAAGAGCAGAAATAAAAAATAAGAATATAAAAGAAAAATCAACAAGTTAAGTTTTGGTGCTTGATAAAATTTATAAAATTAATAAACTTCTCACAAGAATGATCAAGAAAAAAATTTCACAAATTTTCAAAAATAAAAATGTACAGATCATAATACATCAAATTAGATATTATGAAGAGTTTCTCAATAAATTCAATGATTTGGATGAGATGGATTAATAATTCAAAAACCTAACAACTTAATAAATTTGCCATAAGAAAAGGGGGAGCCTGGCTGGCTCAGTTGGTGGAGCATGTGACTCTTGATCTCAGGGTTGTGGGTTCAAGCTCCAGATTGGGTGTGGAGATTACTTTTAAAAAAGTCTTAAAGAGTTACACACACACACACACACACACACACACACACACACAAAGTTTCACAAATCTTTGGGGGCACCTGGGTACCTCAGTTAAGCATATGACTTGAGTTCTGCTCAGGTCATGATCTCAGCATCATGAGATGCTCTGTGCTGGGGGTGGAGCCTACTTAAGATTCTCTCTCTCACTCTGCTCTGTCCCTCTCACTCATGCTCTATTTCTCTGTCTAAAACAACAACAACAACAACAGATAAACAAAAACGGGAACCTGGGTGGCTCAGTCAGTTGAGCATCTGCCTTCTGCTGGGGTCATGATCCCAGAGTCCTGGGATCAAGCCACGTGTCAGGCTCCCTGCTCAGTGGAGAGCCTGCTTCTCCTTCTCCCTCTATTATTCCTCCTGCTTTTGTTCTCTCTCTCTCTCTCTCCCTCTCTCTCTCTCTCTCTTTCTCTCTTTCTGTCAAATAAACAAATAACCTTTAAAAAATAAATAAAATTTACCTTTAAATTTGACATGAGAAGCAGAAAATGTAATCAGATATATATTTTAAAAAATGGATTCTTAATTAAGATGTTCTCATAATCAAATTCTTAGGCCAAGATAGTTTGGTGAATTCTTCCAAACATTAAAAAAGACATAACAGCAATATTCCAGGGAACAGAAAAAAGGAGAATAATTTCTAACTCTTTTTAAGAGGCTATAACATGGATTATAAAATTATGAAAGATATAATGAAAAGTCTAAACCAAGTGGTTTCCATTAACATTTATGCAAAAGAAATGTGCATAAAGTCAGCCTAGCAATACATAAGAGAAATGCTATATCATAGCCAGGAAGAGTTCATTTTAGATATGCAGGGATAGTTTAACATTAGAAAATCACTCAAAGTAATTCATCACATCAACAAACGTTTTCTAAAATTTTATTCATTTATTTGAGAGAGAGCCAGAGAGTCAGAGCCTGAGCAGGGGGGAGGAGCAGAGAGAAAGGGAGGGGGGGCAAGCAGACTCCCCACTGAATGGGGAGCCCAATGATCTCAGGACCCTGAGATCATGACCTGAGCCAAAGTCAAATGCTTAGCCAACTGAGCCACCCAGGCGCCCCATTTTCTTTGATTAAATACCCAGAAGTAGAATTACTGGATCATTTAATAATGACCCAGAAATAATGATATTTCTATTTTTAATTTTTTGAAGAACCTCCATATTGTATGTGACCACACCATTTACATTCTCACCAACAGGGCGTGAGGCTTCCCTTATCTCCACATCCTTGCTGACACCTGTCATTTCTTGTCTTTTTGATACTAATCATTCTGACTGGTGTGAGATGACTTTGGATGGTGGTTTTGGTTTGCGTTTCCCTGATGATAAGTGATGTTGAGCATCTATCCTTGTTTTTGTTGGCTGTATATCTGTATATCCTCTTTGGAAAAATGCTGATTTAGGTCTTCTGCCAATTTTAATAAGATTAAGTTGCATAAGTTGTATGAGTTCTTTATATATTCTGGATAGTCTTTGTCATATGTATCACTTGCAAATATCTTCCCCCATTCAGTAGGTTGCCTTTTTGTTTTGTTGATTATTTCTTTTGTTGTGCAAAAGCTTTTATTTTGATGTAGTCCCAATTGTTTATTTTGCTTTTGTTTTGCTTGCAGAAACAAAAACTTTTAAAACAAAAATGATCATTCAGTTCATATCCAAATCAAGAGCCTCTGTAAGAACCTCAGAATATTTGTGTCGAGAACATAAAAAGAACTCTTAGAAATCAATAAGAAAAAGGCAAATAGACCAATAGAAAAATGAACAATAGAAAAATGAAAAAGGCTTGACCAGACCAGACCATTTACAATAGAAGATACTCAAATAGCCAATAACCTTATAAAATCTATCAACCTTATTTGTTGTCAGGGAAGTGCAAACTAGAAACCACCATATGACCATGCTGTGCATCTACTAGAATGGCTAAAACAGAGGGATGGAGAATACGGAGTGCTAGTGAGGATGTGAAGCAGCAGAAATTGTTTGCTGTGAGACACTGGTGGCGGGAGTACACATTTACAGAAGCACAGTGGAAAACAGCTTGTGACCTATTCTAGGCCATATCGTGTGTGTGTGTGTGTGTGTGTGTGTGTGTGTGTGTCTCTTTCTCTCTCTCTCTCTCTCTCTCTCTCTCTCTCTCTCTCTATATATATATATATATATATATATATATATATATATTTAACCAACTGAAATATACACAAAGCTTTATCAAAAGCTATGAACCAGGTAATTTTAGTAACACTACTCGTAATAGTAAAACATGGAAAGAGCCTGCCAAGAGTAGAGTGATCAGTGAATTGTAATAGCATCACAGAACAGAATGCTGTCTAGCACCCTAATGCTGATAAGTATTCACCTCAGGACTTCAGGAATGTGTAGTTGCTTTTAGAGTGTGTCCGATACAGTTGAAACACATGTTTCAGAAAGAAATAAGAGGCCCAGTCTGGGTAACTCCGGGAAGGACACTGTTCACCTCCTGGTGAGGTGTTTGGCCTATGTGAGATCCCAGTAAATTGCCAATTTTGCCTTTATTATTCACATGTGTCTCACCAGTGTTTGAGTAGAGTTTGGCCTCATGTCAGCTGAGACTTGGGTAATATGTCCCTTTAGTCACAGAGGGACCAAAAGTGATCAATCTCTCCAACCACTTCAGTGATGTTTACCCAATGGGTTTATTCAGTAGGATCGAATTATTTTTAATTTGAAACTTTTTTTTTTTTGGATGGAGTGATAGGGCTGGAAAACATACCCTCAGACGTTTGAAGAAAGCAATCTAGTGTGAGGAGTCTTACATTAAAAATCTGTCCCTGAGGCTGAAATTGTTATTCTGATATGCTTTAATGTGGCATCTAACAGGCAGCAAGAAAAAAAAAAAAAAAAGGATTGGTTTCCTTCTGTGACAATGATTTAGACACAAAACCTTGATCATTAACTTTAGTCTGCAATCATACCAAGTTTTGTAGTGCCTTTTTAAGGGTCAGGAAATTGTACCACCAAATAAAATATTTTTCTTTTATCCACGTTACCATACTACTGACAAGTCTTCACCTCAGAACTCATCTTTCAGAAACGTGTAGTTGTTCCAGAGTGTGTCCAATACTGCTGGAACATACATTTCAGAAAGAAATGGGAGGCCCAGTCTGGGTAACTCGGTGGAGGGGGCGGCGTACCTCTCTAGTGAGGGTTTGACCTGTGAGAGGCGATGATGTTTCTGTCATTTGCCAATTCAGCCTTTGTTATTCCCACATGGCTCACCGGGATCTGAGCAAAGTTTGGCTTTGTGTTAGCTGCAGACTTGGGTGGTGTGTCCCTTTAGTCACTGAGTGACCAGAGTGATCAGTCTCTCCAGCCACTTTAATGTTGTTTTGATACTTAAAAAAAAAAAAGTTTTTAAGGACATTAATCATATTGACTCATTTTCTTAAGCATATTTTTTTCACAGTCCCTGGCCTAGAATGGCTATGTCACTACTGGGCATCAGCAATCACAGACTTGGCTATTTTAGCAAAGTTGGGAGAAAGTAGCGCTGGTGGCCAAATGAGTTGCCCGAGTTATTAAGAGTTGGAGTGAGTCCTGTTATAGTCGGGGTTACGTTCCTTTTACTTACCACTGTTCCTGGCAGCGCCACTCATTGTGGCTGCGAGCCTCTCTAGGACTCAGGAATCTGAAACTGTAAGGGGAGAGGGGAGGTCCAGGTCCTCGCAGAGAGGAGATGTCTCGGAGTAACCTCATGTGGCCTACATGTGCCTGGCCCCTGTGCCAGTCTGCTCTCAGCTAAAGTACCGCTTAATCCTTCCCACGTCTGCGTGGAGTTGCTTGCCCTCCAACAGGGAAGGTGCACTCAGGACACTGCAGCTATTTATCATGGTTTCAGAGGAGGTTCAGCTGTCTTCACTTCCCACGTATTATGTAACTCCCACAGAACACGCAGAGAGTCTCCAAATAGAATAAGAAGACAATGGAGGAGAAACAGAATTTTCCCCAGGTAGGCTGCTGTTGGCTGGGAATTAATCACAGGAGGTCGAAATAGTCTAGAGATGGAAAGATCTTACATATAAAATCCTCTCAATCTTTTAGTCTGTATGTATAAAAGCAAAGGCCCAAATAATTGAAGTGACTTATCCAAGGTCAAATGGATAGCATTGTCAAGAGTAAGATTTTTTTTTTCCCAAAGCTTAAGATTTCACTCTTTCTCTTACTCTTACCTGTCTGTATGTACGATACACACCTACCTGTAGGTTTCCATTAAGGAAATGATATTATTCTTAAAATCCCCTTTATTTGCTCATGGTACTGAGATTATGTAATATTGAGTACACTTTTCCCCCCCGTGCTTATTTGTTAGGTCCAAGGATTGTTTCCTCTTGGCTAACTGCAAATCCATCATTCTTGAGTTTCTCCACCTTAAAAATTAAGGATTTTTTTTCTTCCCTGTCTTTGCTGGCAGAGTCCTCAATCGAAAACAAACAAGCTGTTAATCGGTGAAAAAAAGGAGAGAGAAAAATCTTCAGAAATTATGTTTAGCCCCATCTGGCCTTAGAAAAACATGGGACTTGGTGATCAAGTACATTCGGCAGGATGGCTGCCTTTCAAGGGAAACAATATCTGGATATTTCTATGTCTAGACCACAGAGGAAAAATGCTTCCTTGGTAATTAACCCATTGAAAGCAGAAGAGGCCCACGTGGCTCTGGGAAACACAGGGATGCGTTCACTGAAAATTCAGCCCACAGATGTGAAAGTCTGCTCCCTAGTCCTTATTTCAGCATTTCAGTTTCAGAGTTTATATAAAGAGTGAATAGGGAGGGCAGCCCGGGTGGCTCAGCGGTTTAGCGCTGCCTTCAGCCCAGGGCGTGATCCTGGAGACCCGGGATCGAGTCCTGCGATGGGCTCCCTGCATGGAGCCTGCTTCTCCCTCTGCCTGTGTCTCTGCCTCTCTCTCGCTCTCTGTCTCTCATGAATAAATACATAAAATCTTAAAAAAAAAAATGAATGAATAGGGAAAGGTAAGTTTGTTTTTGTTTTTGTTTTTGTTTTTTTTCTTAAACAGCCAAGGGTCCTTTTCACTTTACTGTTCCCTTTTCTCTCCGTATTTGCATACCACTGCTAAGGATCTTGTGACAAACCTCCACTTTCCTGGAACACAGAGTAGGGACCCTACAGCCCAGGCCTTAAGGATATTTCATTAAGAATGAAAAGATAAGGTTACTTAGAGAAGTGGTTTGTCCAGGTCCTGGAGGAAAAATTTATATGAATCCTGGTGGGATTCTTAATCTTGATTGGATGTAATAATATCAGCCTTTGAGTTCCGTTTTATCATTTGCAACAGCTGGATATGAATTGATGTGCATCATTTTACCCAACTATATGATTTATTTTTTTAAGAATACTTTGCAGGCATAGGCCACAGAATAACCCAGATTACAATGAGATATTTTGAACTTCTTGTGTGCATATTACACATCACCAATCATAGAAAGTGAAGGAGTTCATTTCGCATTCAATTTCCTCAGTATAATCTTGCGTATTCTTTCCATAAGCATTTACTAAATGCTGCTGCTTACTTTAAAGGTGTTTAAAATCAAAACAATCTGAAGAGAAACACACAGTTGCCTACTTTTAAAGTGCGGTCTGTACAGAGAAACAAATTAAATACAACAAACATGTACACTTTATAATTAATATCATATAAATGATTTTTAGCAATGCTAAAAAAATATACAACAGAAGCATTGGTCAGTGTGGGTTGAAGATGGTTGAAAAAGGGTTTTTTACAAACTTCAGTTAACTAATGAAATAATGATATATGGAATGTTCCAATACCTACAGAAGTATTAAAAAATGAAATAAAATCATTCAAACTAATCTCCTAGTACATTTTTTTTTACATTCTTTTCCAAGATCTTTCCATATCCAGTCGTAATTTTAGGAATCTCCAATAGAACATGAGTTCATTCATGATGTAATCTCTGCCTTTCCAGCCTCTTCCCCACCTTGTGTCTTTTCTCCTGCCTACCTTCTATGAAAGGCACCCCCCTCTCTACCAGGTAGCTCTTCACTCTGTGTTCTCTCACCCTTACCTGGAGTCTTCTTTTTCTACACCATCATCCCATCTTTCTCCTTTCACCTGTCAAACTCTTGCTCACACTTGCAAGCTTTGGCATTGCATCTTTCAAGAGTTCTTCCTGAAACTTCCATGACTCCTTCCTTTTCCTGTTTCTCTTTTTCTTAGTCTCCTTTCCTGTCTTCTTCCACAGATTAGATACTCTTCCTTGGTAAATTTATAAGAACCGGGCAGCCCTGGTGGCTCAGTGGTTTAGTGCTGCCTTCAGCCCAGGGTGTGATCCTGGAGTCTCGGGATCAAGTCCCATGTTGGACTCCCTGCATGGAGCCTGCTTCTCCCCCTGCCTGTGTTTCTGCCTCTCTCTCGGTATCTCTCCTGAATAAATAAATAAAATCTTTTTAAAAATAAATTTATGAGAACCTTTGACAATTTTTATCCGTGTACTGACTATATTGGTTTTTAATGACCCATTTCTATGTCTTTCTCTCTGAATCAGATGTAAGCACTTTGAGAAGAGGAAGCATCTTATTGATTTTTATATTCTTTAGTGCCTGTATCAGTGTCTGTCAAATAGAAAGGGTTCCATAAAGTTTGTTGAATGAATCAACAAGGAGACTATATATATTGCTGAATGAAAAATACAGACTCTGCCCCCAAGGAGTCTATCATCCAGCAGAGAAATAGATGATACACACACAATTAGAAATTGTGCTAATGCAATGATGGAAACAAAAAGTTTTAAGATAGAGAATAGAGCAGATGTGCTCCAGGTAGAAGATTATAAATGTTAGGCTTTAGTTACAAACAGTGGAATACATTGTGGTTGGTTCTAGTAGAAAAGGAATTTATCAACATCTGAAAGATAGCTCACAGAGTCTTTGGGAAAGTTAGGGAGCCACAAACAATATCCAACCACACTGCAGGAGGCTACTACTCTAGCAAAAGAAGCTGAGCCAACGTCATTTAGCTCCCAAACTACAGTTTTAACAAACCTCACCCTCACAATGATGCTCAGGGTGGGCTGTCAGAATGTTCACAATTGCTGCCTTGCAGAGCTTGTCACTTCTGTCACCTGCTTTCTGATGAGTGAGTTGTAGTGACACACTACTGTTGTTGTTTTTCTTTTTTTCCCAGTGGAAGACTAACTCTGTATAAGTGACTAGCAGATTCTGGATCACAGACCTGCCTTCCAGCTGCCATAACTGCTGGGAAGTTGAGTTCTGATACCTGCCTTGGAGGGGCAGGATTGATAATGTGGGAATCACTTTCATTATGAGAATTTCTATTGATACAAAAGAATATGAAAGAAATGTTAAATAGCCACAAATATGTAGTCACTTCCTATCAAGGAAGAGCTCTATGAGACGGGAACGTTAAAATTGATGACCTGAAGTATGACAAAAACTCGTCAGGCAAAAACACAGAGATTTGAAGACAATGGAGAATGTTTTATTTATAGCAGGGAACTCCCCAGCAGTAGCCGAAAACTGAAGGAATTCCATTTAGGCAAAGGTGGTGCCTAGTGGAGAGAGGGAGTCATGATGAGATTGGAGAAAGTACCACTCACTCAAATCCTGGTGGAAGATGTGAAGAAGTTTGTATTCAATTCTAAATTCAGTAGGAAACCCTTAAAGGTTTGAGGGGTTGAGATGATCCAAGTTATACTTTACAAATTTATCCTGACTTTTATGTGGAGAATAGATTGAAAAAGGCAAGAGAGGGAACTGGAAGACTAGAAAGGAGGTTATAGGAATTGTCTAGGTGAGAGATGACTATGGCTTAGACTGGGGAGGTGGCAGTGGCTCTAGAGACAATATACTAGGGGGAATTCAACATATAATTTGGAAATAAAAATGTCTGTACTTAATGCTAATATATATTATGAGTGGCTAGTGGTAAAGAAGATATTAGGAAGGACTCCTAGATTTCTAATTTTGGAACTGTTGGATAACTTCCTAAAATGGGGAAAACTGGAGTGGGATTACATTTGGGAGAGAAGGATGTTGGTTGAATTTCAAGAACGTGGTTTGAAACATTGTAGTGGACACTGAGATTAACTACCCAGCTCCCCCTCAATGAAGAACTTGTTTCCCCCTTGAGAGAGCACTCTCAGAAGACAGTCTTTAGCTATTGGCGCATTTAGGGATTGTTTCAGAAAGACTCCTCATACAATGCCCTGCTGCTTCTGGGGACGTGAAGGTGTGCATATCCAATGACTGACAACAGTCTGGCCATCTTGCTCCAATGGTGGACAACCTTCCACAACTCTTCATGGGCTTGGCCAATGCTGTAGCTAGTCACTTCCATTTTTCATACTTGCTTTCTACAATTACTGATTCCAAGGGGCACTATGGTACATGACCTGTATGCCAAACACTGCCTTGTAATCCACTTCCCAGAAAATAACCACCTGTAAAGTTGGCACCAAAAGTGGTTAAAGATTGAGTGATCCCTCCACTGGCTGAAGGTAGAGCACAGAGAGTCCCAATACAACCATCTAGTTGTTGAAAGCATACTGGTGGTGCACTGGGGTCGTGTAGCTGTGTAAGGGCATCTGTTGGCCTCATATATTAGGCATTTGAGAAACATGTGGGAAATGAAAATTAAAAAAACATGAATTGAGTGGCTTATTGCTGAGTTCAACTGATGCTCTGAATACAGACAACAAAAACTTAGAGCATTTCAGAGGGCTTCCTTGGAGATATAGAAGTATACAAGTTAGAGGTTTCTAACTCTTATGGGGAGAGGGTGGAGAAACCAGAACCTAGCTGAGGGCTTAATTGGCTGACCCCAAAGAAGAGAATGTTAAACCCCCAGTCAAGATGAATCTGCTCTGCCAGTCAGTGCACTGGTGAGGAAAGAATAAGACCTCAGTCCCTCGAATGGGGACATCCAGATTGATAATATGAAGATAAAAAATTATGACTTGTTAGTATACAGGTAACACTGGAAATCCTAAGAAAGATCATTGCCACCCTAGCAAGTGAGCATAGATCTAGAACTGATGGGATGTCTAGGGCCCAGGACTGATGTCTAGAGAAAGTCAAACTATAAAGTTTGATTAGAGAAAGAGGGTCTCGCAAAGGGCACTGAAAAGAAGTACCGAAGAGCTAAACGGAAAAATGGGGATGTGTATCACGGAAATGGACACAACAGCGTTTCACAAAAATATGAAAAGTGAGGAAGTCTATGTAATGCTGCTAAAAGGTGGATGATCTCAAATACGCTTGGCTAAGTGAAATAAATTATGCTTAAAATGCTCTATGCTGCTCAATTCCATTACATGGCATCCTTGCCGAGGTGAAGCTACAGGGACAGAGAACAGATAAATAAATGATTGCCCGGGTTGAGCATGAGGGAGTTTACTGCAAAACGGAGAAGGGATTGGGAGGATGACAGGACTATTCTCTATCTTTTTAATTTTTTTTTTTTATTTTTTGGATTCTTCTATATCTTAACTGGGTTGGTGTATGTGTTTCTCAGGACTTGGAGAACTCTACTACAATCATACCTGTAGTGTTAGTAGTTTGATCGTTTTGGGTACTCTGTTGTATTCCACCGTAGGGATAGATCACAGTTGGTTTGTCCATTCCCCAGTTGAGGGGTTTGTTGGTGGTGATCGTGAATAAAATGATTTGTGTGTGGGGTTTGGGGTACACACCATGTTACTGGGTCATGTGATAATTGTACATTTAACTTTATAATAAACTCCCAAACTATTTTTCATTCTGAACTATTTTGCATTTCTACCAACAAAGTGTGAGATTCCCAGGTACCTTAAATCCCTGTTAGCACCTAACATGGTCAGATTTTTTGGAAATTAGCCATTTTAAGAAAAATGTATGTTGGTATCTCATTGGGGTTTGAAGTACTCATAAGACTATGAACATTGTTTCATGTACTTATTTGCCATAAATTTATCTTTCCTGGTTGTATCTATTTTGCCCATTTTTATTGGATTATGTTCTTAATATTTCATTTTGAGAGGTTTTTTTTTTTGTAATTTAGATCTAAATCCTTTATTTGATATGTGATTTACAAATATTTTGTCCCAAATCTATAACTAGCTGTTTCATTCTCTTATCTGGTCCTTTAAGGAGAAGTTTATGATTTTGATGATGCTTACGCTGCATATAAAATTCCTTGTAGACAGTTTTTCTCTTTTGCATTTTAAAAACGTCACTCAATTGTTTCTGGCTTTCCTAGTTTTTAAATGAGAAGTCTGATGTAATTTTGTTGTAATTCCATATGTAATGTGTCTTCCCTGACTCCCTCCAGGATTTCTTGCCAATATGATGCCATGTCACTTCTTTTAAAAAATCATCTGTGGTGTTTTTAAACTTCTTTAATATGTAGTTTGGTGGTTGTCAGCAATTTTGGAAAAATTTCAGCAAATCTCTTAAAGTATTTCTTTTTCTTTTCTGTCTTCTGTTTCTGACATTTCAGTTACATTTATTCAGACCTTTTGGTTTGTATCACAGGTCTGGGATGTTCTGTCCTTCTTTCTTTTTAAATTCCCTCTTTATAGTCTTTGTGCTTGAGTTTAGATAATTTTTTTAAAAAGATCTTATTTAATCATTTGACAGAGAAAGAGCACAAGCAGGGGGATGGGCAGGCAGTGGGAGAGGGAGAAGCACGTTCCCCACTGAGCAGGGAGCCGGGTGGAGGGCTCAGCCCCAGGATCCTGGGACCATAACCTGAGCCAAAGGCAAACGCCCATCCAACTGAGCCACCCAGGTGCTCCGTAGATAATTTTTTACTGATTTATCTTCATGATCATTGATTCTTTTTTTTTCTGAAATATAAATAAATTTTATTTCAAACCTTTGTGTAGGCAAAGCCTAACATCCTCTTTGCACCTCATGGTCTCTAGAGAACCGTTTTTGCCAAATTCCACCGAACATGTGACATAGGAAACACCCAAGAGTGTACCTAATTCCTGCCACCCTGACCCCCAAGGAAATTTTAGAGCAGATGATCATTGATTCTTTACTGAGTTGTGTCAGCTTGACTGATGAGTCTTTTGAAGGCGTTTTTTGTAGTCATGATTTAGATTTTTCATTAGCTGGTATATTGAATGTAATAATGTTCTCTCTATTACTATTTACTAAAAATGAGATTGTTCTAATACTTTCTTTGCTTGTGCTGTCCTGAGGTTTGTTATTTAGCTTTTCCCAGCCTCACAAAATAAAATGGCAATTTTCTTTCATTCAAAGAGCCAGTGTGTATATATATATATAGGCTTTACTTGCTCCATCGAATTTTCCTAAATCTTTCTTGTAAGTTTATCTTGTCCTGGTGTTACTTTGGGGAAGACTTTTTTTGAGATGAAATTCATGTAATATAAATTAAGCATTTTAAAGTAGTATTCAGTGGTATTTAGGGCACAAGTCGGTAGTGTTTAGTATTCACACATTTATACAACTACTAGCTCTTTTTAGTTTCAAAACTTTTTCATCACCTCATAACAACATCTCATGTTCATTAAGTAATCACTCTCCGTTACTCTCTCCCCACATCCCCTGATAAGCTCTTTAGTGTACCTTCTTTCTTGATTAATTTGCCTATTCTGGATATGTCATCTAAAGGGAATTATGTAATGTGTGATCTTTGTTTTTTTTTAGTAATAAATTTATTTTTTATTGGTGTTCAATTTGCCAACATACAGAATAACACCCAGCGCTCATCCTGTCAAGTGCCCCCCTCAGTGCCCGCCACCCAGTCACCCCCACCCCCCACCCTCCTCCCCTTCCACCACCCCTAGTTCGTTTCCTAGAGTTAGGAGTCTTCCATGTTCTGTCTCTCTTACTGATATTTCCTACCCATTTCTTCTCCGTTCCCCTCTATTCCCTTTCACTATTATTTATATTCCCCAAATGAATGAGACCATAAAATGTTTGTCCTTCTCCGATTGACTTATTTCACTCAGCATAATACCCTCCAGGTCCATCCACGTCGAAGCAAATGGTGGGTATTTGTCATTTCTAATGGCTGAGGAATATTCCATTGTATAATATGTGATCTTTGTGTCTGACTTCTTCCACTTAGCATAGTATTTTTGAGGTTGATCCAACTTGTAGCATGTACTTCTTCCCTTTTTATGGCTGAATAATATTCCATTGTTTGTATATACCACATTTTTTTAGCCATTTATCTATTGATAGACATTTGGGTTATTTCTTCCTTTTGATGCTTATGAAAATGCCACTATAAAATTTTGTTTACAAGTTTCTGTGTAGACATATTTCTATTTCTCTTGAAATGAAGTATACCCAGAAGGGGAATTATTGGATCATGTGGTAATTATATATTTAAATTTTTGAGGAACAGCCAAACTGTTTTCCACAGCAGCTGCACCATTATACATTCCCACCAGCAATCTATGAGGGTTCCAATTTCTCCATGTCCTTGCCAATACTTGTTATTTTCCATTTTCTTGATTAAAGCCATCCTACTGGGTGTGAAGTGATATCTCATTGTGGTTTTGATTTTCATTTCCTTAATGCCGGATGATGCTGCATACCTTTTTATGTGCTTTCTGGCCATTAATAGATCTTTGAGAAATATCTATTCAAGTCCTTTGTTCATTTAAAGTTGTTTAGCTTGTCTTTTTGCTGAGTTGTAAGATATCTTTATAGAATATGGATATTAAACTATTATCAGATATATGATTTATAATTTTTTCTCTCATTCTGTAAGTTATAGGAAAGATTTTTGATTAATGATTAATAGCTAAATTTCTTTAGTCGTAGAAGTATTTTCAATTGTATGTTCTTGGGATAGCTTTATTTTTTCTTCAAGAATAAACTTATCAATCATTAAATTTTAAAAATATAGTTCTATAAAGTTTATATTATTCTCTGGCAATAGTATTAATGTCTTCTCTGTTTCAGTGACCCCTTACTGTTGTTAATAATTTTTATTTCTATATCTTTTTGAGTAACACATTCTTGGTTTTATAAATTTTCTCTCTTGTGTCTTTGTTTTCCACTTCATTATCCTCCATTCTTATGTTATTTCTTTCTTTATGCTTTAAGTACTCCTTTTTTCTTCTGAACTCTTAATTTGATTAATTAAACCATTATTTTCAAACACTCTTGTTTTATAATAGATATATTTCAAGGCTTGAGGTTTATATGTACTGCTTCAGCAACATCCTGAAATTTTATGAGGTGCTTTTATTGTCCCAGTCATAATAGTTTGTCACTTCCAATGTGATTTCCCTTTGAGCCAATAAATTACTTGGGACTGCAGTTCTTAGGACACAAACACAAAGGTTTAAAAACTATTGTTTTGTTCTAGTTTGTTTCATTGTTAATTACTAATTTCTTTTAATTGGGTTTAGAGAATGTAGTCTACATAATATTGGATCTTTGATAATTGTTAAAGCATCTTTTGTTACTTAGTGTGTTGACTTACTCGGTTTGGGAAAATAATATTGAAAAGACTACATATATATTCTCTATTGATTGGATGCAGAATTTTTAGGTGATCAGTTAGATCAAATATATTTTGTCACTCAAAAATTCTATAACTTGGGACATCTGGGTGGTTTAGTGGTTGAGCGTCTGCCTTTGGCTCAAATGGTGATCCTGGAGACCCGGAATCAAGTCCCACATCGGGCTCCCTGCAGGGAGCCTGCTTCTCCCTCTGCCAGTGTCTCTGCCTTTCTCTTTCTGTGTCTCTCATGAATAAATAAATAAAAATTTTTTAAAAATCTGTAGCTTTACTACTTTTGTATGTGCTTAGTATATCAATTTTTGACAAAGTTGTTTAAAATAACTCATGATATGGGTAGCCCGGGTGGCTCAGCAGTTTAGCCCTGCATTCAGCCTAGGGTGTGATCCTAGAGACCTGGGATGGGGTCCTACATGGGGCTCTCTGCATGGAGCCTGTTTCTCCCTCTGCCTGTGTCTGTGCCTCTCTTTCTGTGTCTTTCATAAATAAGTAAAATCTTAAAAAAAAACCTCATGATTTTAGATTTGCAAAATTCACCTTTAATTTTGACACTGCTTAATGAAATTTTAAGCTATATATTTAGGTTAATATTTATGATTATTATATCTTCTTGTTAGATTGATTTTTTAGTCATATAGTATTTTCCTTAATTTTCAGTAATGTTTGTGCCTTTAATTTTATTTAACATTAAGTTATTATACCAGCTTTATCTTGGTCAGTAAATAACTGGAATGACTTTTTTTCCTATGTGTATTTTCTGTGTGACTTTACTCCCTTTTAGCAGCATATAGGTATATACATATATATGCATATGTATATGTGTGGTCATCTCTGTGTTTCCTGAGATGAGATTATTCCATTTACATTTATTATTACTGATATTTTGGACTAATTTCTTCCATCTTTTGTTTTCAATTATATTTAAGGCTTATTACTTTTGTTTCTCTGTTTTCCCTTTTTTCTTCTTCGTGAAGTCTTTTTGTCACATATAATGGATTGATAACATTTAAGAAACTTTTTACTTATCCTGTTATTTTTATTTTCAAGTAATATATTTTTAATATTTAATGGATATAGCCTTACATTTTAAACTTTCATATATATCAGGCTCCCCATAGGAAGCCTGCTTATCCTTCTGCCTATGTCTCTGCCTTTCCCTCTGTGTCTCTAAGGAATAAACAATAAAATCTTAAAAAAGAAATACACTTTCATATGTAGCTAGAAAGTTTTCTAATATATCTATAGTTAGCATTTATATCTTTTTCCTTAATATGACAAGATCTATTTGTCCTTTAGCCATCTACTATACCCTGACCCCTCCAGATCTATTTTTCTCCATGGTGTTTTCACTTATTTTAACCAAAAATGCATTACTTTATAGTTATTAGTTTATTAAATATATCAATATATTTTATTATTGTGTTCAATATGTAGTTTAACTTTTGCTTTCCTTATGTGTTTACTTTTCTTAGTGCTTATTTTTTTTCTTATTGCTTAATCATATCCTAATGTGATATCCAAATTCAGTAATGATTAGAAGAGGGGTAGGAATAAAGGCTTTTAATTTTTGTATTTCTGAAGTTGTCTGTATTTTGCCTTCACAATTAAAGGTATAACTGAAACCTGTTTTCAATCTACATGTGTTCAAGCATCTAAAATTATTCTTCATATATTTTAGCAACTTTTAATTTTTTTTTAAGTATGGAGCCCAAAACAGGGCCTGAACTCATAACCCTGAGCTCAAGACTTGAGATAAAATCAAAGTTGGATGCTTAACCAACTGAGCCACAGAGGCGCCTCACAATTTTTAATATTTTTAAAGTCTCCTTATCTTTCTGTTGTGAATTCTGGATAAATTCTTCAATACAATCTACAATTTTACTAATTCTCTCTTTGATTGTGTTCCATATAAAATTCACCCCATTTATTGAGATTAAAAGATTTTTTTTTCATTTTTAAAAAAATATCTGATTCATCCTTTTCCAAAGTCATGCACTGTTTGTAATACTGTTTTATCCAGAATGAATACATATTGATTTTTTTTGCTTATCTTTCTTTTTCACTAATAAGCTTCAGATGTTTTGCAATTTTGTTTTGCAGGCCCTTTTTAAATAAGAGTATTTTATTTTCTAATAATCTGCAATTTTTTCTACCTGTCTTTCTGAACCCTCTTTCAGAACTAGGTCTTATAAAGGCATTTTGGTATTAATTTTTGGTGGTTAAGATTGCAATATAATTTGCAGTTGTTGTGTCTAACTACAGCAATCCTTAGATTCAATTCTATTTAAGATATAGCCTTAGGCTGCTATTGAACAACATTATTTTCAGCCTGTTCTTACAAACAGTGCAGCCCCTCCCTAGTCCTTGGCATTAAGTAGTAAACCTGACTCAGGTCCCCTATAATTTTGTGTGGAACATATTTTATTCCTGTTTCCTACAGGGCCAAATACCTCATTCTGAATGCCTGCTTCCAATTATATTGTATTCAATAGGCCTTTGGCTCAAACTCTTCCCAGTGCTTTGCAGATAGGTAAGTTCTGTTTCTGATCAGGAAGGATGTTTGTTTTTATTTTGTGTGTATGTATACATATACATACATAATTTTTAAAATATACATTCATATAGCATGTGTATGCACATGTATATATATAAACATATACATGTGAATATGTATTTTTCAAGTATATAATTTAAATAAATACATTTTGGAAATCTCTTATTAATACATTATCAATAATTGGGTTAAAGTTTAAGCATACAGAAAAAGTAAAAAGAAATAATTTATAACTTGACTCCTCTATGTTATCATATTTCTCTTCCAATTTCTCAAAGTAGGTATTATAGATAAAGCTAGTGTTTGCTTAAAATATGACCCTGGGCTGATTTCTCTTCCCCGATTCTAACAACAGCCACTAACATAGATTTGGTGTATGCCCATCCAGTTCATATATATATATATATATATATATATATATATATATATATATAAAATAAAATATGATTTTTTTTATTTTTAAGTGTATACCCTAATAACTTCTTGTCTTTTCACACTTAATTTTATGTTTCTGATAATCATGCTTACTGATAGTTACTTTTAGATTTATTATTCTATTCCAAGATATTAATACAATTTCTTTCTCTTTAACTTACACGTTTTTTTTTTTTAATACAGCACGCTACAATTAATAGTCTTGCACTTGTTTCCTTATGACGATGTTTTTAGCTTCTCCAGAGAATATACCAGAATATATCTGGATTGTGGAGTACATATCCTTATAATTTTATGAAGAGCTGTCTTCTCCAAAATGATAGTAAAAATTTACTCTGTCAGTAGTGATATATGAATAAGTTATATACCCAATATTTTCCCCAAAACAGTATTGTCAGATTTAAATGTTGCTAATGCTATTGTGAAAAAACTTTTGGTTTTGTTTGCATCTCTTTGATTATACCTGAAATTAACATTTTTTCCAAATATTCATTAGAATTCCCTGTTTTATGAATTTCCCATTGATATTTTGACCAATTTCTATTGGGTTATTTGCTTCACCTTATTCGTGTGTGTGTGTGTGTGTGTGTGTGTGTGTAATATAGTGCAGGACTATCTATAATAGCCAAATTATGGAAAGATCCCAAATGTCCATTGACTTTTGAACAGATAAAGAGAATTGGTATATACACAATGGAATATTACTCAGCCTTAAAGAAGAATGACATCTTACCATTTGGAATGATGTGGGTGGAGCTAGAGAGTATTATGTTAATTGAAATAAATAAGAGAAAGACAAATGCTATAGGATTTCATCCGTATATGGAATTTAAGGGAGAAAACGTGATTATAGGGGGAAGAGAGGCAAATCAAGAAATAGATTCTTAACTATAGAGAACAAACTAATGGTTAATAGAGGGAAGGTGGATGGGGTTATGGGTTAAATAGGTGTTAGGTATTAAAGAATGTACTTGTTGTGATGAGCACCAGGTATTGTATGTAAGTGTTGATCACTAAATTGTACATCTGAAACTAATCTGACACTGTATGTTAACTAACTGGAATTTAAATAAAAGCTAAATAAAAAGAATATAAATACAAAATAAGTACATTTTAAAATTAAAAAAAGTAAAATACTTGGATAAATTTAACAGAAGTGAAATATCTGTGGAATAAAAAAATAGGACTTTACTGAAAAATATTTAAAAGACACACAAAAATGGAAAGGCATTCATGATCATGGAGGAATTAATATGTTAAAGTGTCTATACTACCCAAAGTCATCCAAAAATTCAACCCCATGTCCAGCAAAATCCCAAAGTCATCTTGGCAGAAGTAGAAAATACAATATTAAAATTTGTGTACAATCACAAAAGACCCTGAATAGTCAAAGCAATCCTGAGAAAAAAAGAACAAAACTGGAGGTCTTATATTTCCTGATTTTAAACTATACTACAAAACCGTAATAATAAATAGAAATGGTATTGGCACAAAAATAGATGCGTAGACCAATGAAACTGGAATAGAGAACCCAGCATTAAATTTCAGCTTAAATAGTCTTCTAATATTTGACAAGAGAGCCAAGAATATCCAATGAGGAAATGATAGTCTCTCCAACAAATGGTGCTGGGAAAACTGAAGGAAACACAGGCAGAACAATGAAATTAGACCTTTACCTCATACCATTCATAAAAATTAACTTGAAATGGATCAGAAACTTAAACATGAAGCTTGATACCATAAAATTCTTAGAATAAGCTCCTCAACAACGGACTTGGCAATGATTTTGTTTTTGGACATGGTACCAAAAGCACAAACAAAAGCAAAAATTAACATGTAAGATTACATCAAACTCAAATGCTTCTGCACAGGAAAATAAACAAAATGAAAAGACAGCCTAAATAATGGGAAAAATTTTTGTAAGCCATATATTAGCTAAGAGGTTAATATTCAAAATATATAAAAAACTCACAAAATTAAAAACAACAATAAAGAACTCCCAATCTGACTAAAAACCAGGCAGAAAAACCAAGTAGGCATTTTTTCCAAAAAGGATATCAAAACATCCCATTAAAAGATGCTCCACATCGCTAATCATCAGGGAATTGCAAATCAAAATAGAAATGAGATTTTACCTCACACTCAATAGACTGGCTGTTTTTAAGGAGACAAAACAACAGGGGTTGGCAAAGATTGTGACGAGAGCCGTAAATGTTATTGTTTGTTCAACCACTGTCTAGGACAATATGGAGATTCCTCAAAAAATTAAAAATAGACCTACTATACAATCTAGCAATTCCGCTCTTGAGTATGTACCCAAAGGAAAGGAAAACAATATTTTGAAGAGATATCCGTATTCCCATGTTTGTTGCAGCATTATTCGCAATAGTCAAAATATGGAAACAGCTTTAATGTCCATCAATGGATGAGTGGATAAAAAAGATGTGGTGTTTATACACAGTGGAATATTATTCAGCCATGACAGAAGAGGATATCCTGCTTTTTGCAACCTTGAGCACATTATGCAAAGTGAGGTAAGTCAGAGAAAGAAAAGTACTGTATGATATCAGTTATATGTGGAATCTAAAAAGGCCAAACTCATAGTAAAATGGTATTTACCATCAGATGAGGGGTAGGGAGATAAAATCATGGTATTTAAGGATATTTGAATGAGTAGTCAATAGGCCGTAGAGAATTAATGCACATGTAGTGAATATAGGCAGTATTGTACTATAATATTGTAATGAGATAAATATTGCTACTTTGGCAATCATATTACAATATATAAACATGTCAAAGTAGCATACTATGCACCTTAAATTTACTTAATGATATGCCAAATATATTCATTAAAAATCATTTAATTTTAATTTGAATACAACAATGCCACCATGAACAGTAAATACTATATTACATGCCAAATATTTTCTTTTTTAAGTTTGTCATAAACTCCACTCTGGAACAAGTGATTTTGCCTTTTTGGTGTTATATTTCCCCATTTATAAACTAAGGAGTGCTGAATACAGATTTTTGAAAATTCCTTCTTACTACAAAATTGTATGGCTCTCAATGCATGTAGGGGTAGTTTAGAGCTACATCAAAATGCATGATCTTTGAAATATTTTTTAGTAATATATATATAAATAACAAATTCAGTGTAATCCAGTAGCAAGGACCTTTCCATCTTTTGAGGGGAGGACACCTGATGACCTCTATCTCATACCATTCATAAAAATTAAGTTGAAATGGATCCTTATTTGCTAAATGCTCCTTATTTGCTAAGTTGTTTTCCTCTATGCCCCTCCCTAGGTCCTTCATGAAATGTTCCTTCATTTTTAGTATCTCCAACTCTTCACCTCTAATTCTCTCTTAAACTCATTCCTGTCAAGCTGTCACTGTCCCCAATCCTCTGAACTTGCTCTTACCAATGTCACCAATAATCTCCACACTGCTGAAAGTCTAATCAATTTGCATTTCTTATTATGTGACCTATCCTAATGATCATTCAATTTTTCTTAATACATTTACTTCACTAGATTTTTATTTCCCAGAATATTTTTGTTTTTTGTTTTTTAAATCTTATTGGTTTTACTTTCTCAGATCCCCTCACCAGCCCCTCCTTATCTTCCAATCTCTTAATGCTGGAGTATTGCATGTCTGTCATTGGTCCTACTCTCTTCTTCATGTTTGTTGACTTCCAATGCAGTCTCATCCAATCCTGTGTCTTTAAATATCACCTCAGGCTGAAGATTTCAAATTTATATCTCCAAACCAAACTTCACTCTAGAATCCCATACTCATATATACAACTATGTACCTGCCGTCTCTACTTGGATGGCTAGTGGACATATTCAACATGTCTGAAACCAAACTCTTGGTTTTTCACCTCCTATCTCATCTATTTGCAGCCTTCCCCATTTTGGTTGATAGCCTCCTTCAAGTTACTTAGACTAGAACTTATGAGCTTTTGACCCCCTCTTCTTATACTCCGTAGATATCAGGAAATACCTGTTGGAATAAGCCTCAACATGCATGTAACATAACTACTTCTTACCACTTCCTTTTCTATTGCAAATGTCTGAACTATTATCAACTCTCACCTGAATGGTTACAGTGGCTTCCAAACTATTTTCCTACTTCTGTCTTTGTCCCTTTGCAATTCATTACCAACACTGACTTCAAGAATATCCTTTGAAAGCATAAGTCAGGTCAATGGCACTTTTTGCTCAAAATGTAATCATGTATCCCTGCTTCCCTTAGATAAAGCCAAAGTCTTTAAAATTCCTACAAAGTATCTACTTGACCTGACCCTCCTTTCCCATTACTTCTCTGACCTCCGTCTTCTATAATCTTTGCCCCTGCAAAGATAGCAAAAATCATTTTGCTCTAACCATACTGACTCTCTTGATTTCCTTCCAAGGTACCATTATGCTCCTTATAAGGCATTTGCCTTAACTATTTCTTCTGCAAGGATACATTTTCACTAATATTCACCTCTTTTATTTTACTTATTTATTTTTAAGATTTATTTATTTATTTGAGAGAGAGTGCAAAAAATGCACATGAGAGGAAGGAGTACAGGGAGAAGGAGGACCTCAAGCAGACTCCACACTGAGCATGGGGACAAGGCAGGGCTCCCTCTCAGGACCCTGAGATCATGACCTGAGCTAGAACCAAGAGTTGCATGTTTAACTGACTGCACCACCCAAGGGCCCCAATATTCACCTTTTTAATGTCCCTATCATGATGTTTAAAATGTATGTTATAATATCTAATGTCTAAACTAAAGTTTTAAGAGAAAAGATGGACATTCCATAAAGAAATTTAGATATGAGAATTTCTCATCAAATATTACTTGAAATGTATTAGTTATAGAGCCACACATCTTTTTATTTCTAACAATAATTTGTTATAAAATATAGTATATACTCTAATCTTCCAGTATCCGAATTGTCCATAATATTATTGAATTGGTGTTAATGTTATTTAGGAGATTGCTTTTAATTAATCCTTTTTTTTTCCCTTCTGACTCATTGACCCATAGAAAGCAGTATCCTGCTGAAATGCATTTGTTTTCCTTTTTACACTTTTGAGTAAAAGTAATCAATGCAGTGTTCACTCAAGTTTCATTTCCAACATCCCTCAAAAATGTTTACATATTCCCTTTCCTCAGCTTACAACTACCTAAGAAAAGCCTTTCTGGGGAAGGAATGGGGAAATTGCTGTGTTATTTACTTGTATTCTATTGCAGTGTCCTTTCTTAAGGGACCTGACTTCTTTGTGGTTTGTTTTTGCTTTTTTTTTTTTTTTAAACAAATTAGCATGCATCTTCCCTAGTCCAATACTGTAAGATTCAGCCTTATTCATTCTCCTTCAAAGCTATATAGTGCTTATCTCAATGTTGGAGTGTTTTATTCATCTTTAGGATTGAAAAAGTGAAAAAATTAACATTTAAAACTTGCCTTAAGGACCTTGCCTATAAGAAATGTTACTCTTTTAAAGAGAAGTTAATTCATAATACAAATGACAAAATTTTCACTTTATGATGTTGAGTTTTATGAGTTTTTAAATTACATTAAGTTTTAAGTCTAATGACAGTCAAGAAAATGTAATTTGCATTTGCTGTTCTGCTTTCTGTGATCCCATTCATATTCTTCCTTTCTTCCTCATTTTTTATTTTATAAATATATGAACACCAAATATGCACTGACTATAGGCGAGGTCCTGGAATGTTGATACACATCTGGACAAAAACATTCCTTTCCATAAATTCAACAGGTTGGCAATAAATTTCTGCAGCAGACACTTGTGCAAACAGAATCCCTGAAAGGAATGGGACCACATGTCTGGGAAACTAATGATGCTTTAGACAAGATACATAAGGTTTAGCTTTTAATATTACTGCCTAATGCATGGTTATTTAACAACCAGCCAACAAAGAGAAATATACGCACTAAACTGTGAAAGAATATTTTATAAACAACCGTCATGCCTCTGTATATATGCTTGAGTCTAGGCAAACACACCCAGAGGAGAATTCCGTAATTACCAATGCACTATGTTCAAATATGGATCCAGGAATGAACCAATTAGAATTGCAGAAAAAAATCAAAGAGAATACAAATACAGGAAATATTTTGCCTAAATTTTCTCCTCTGTTTCAGCCAGATGAACAAATTAATAAATCCAACATGTATACTTATTAATATAAAATTAGGTTTTTGCCTTGTAAACAAGTATTTTAAAACTATAATTTCGAACTGGCACTGTGATAGGCAGAATGGTGGTCCTCAGAAATGCCTGTGCTCTAATTCCAAGTATGTTTAAATATGTTATATTACAGGGCAAATGAGACCTTGTAGACATGATGGAGATTACAGACCATTAAGTGAGGAGATTATCCTGGATTATCCAGCTAGCCTTGATTTAATCAGAGCAGTTCTTAAAACCCAGCTTTCTCTGGAAGCAGAAGAGATATGCAGCACAAGAAACACTACAGGGAGGTGATAGGAGAAGGAATCAGAAGAGAATTAAGTGTGAGAATTCAGCATGCTTTTTCTGCTTTTAAAAATGACTGGGCAACATGCAAGATCTACAGAGAAGCTTCTCAAAACTGAGGGCAGCCCTTGTCTGACAGCAAAGAAGCAAGGACCTTAATCCTAATTTGCAAGAAATTGAATTCTGCCCACAACCTAAATGAGCTTGGAAGGAGATTATTCCCAGGGTCTTCTGCTAACAGCCCTGCTGGCCAACACTAACAGCCCTGCTGGCCAACACCTTGATTTTGACCTTCTGAAACATGGAGCAGAGTAACTAGTGTGATAATAGATTTGTGTTTTTCAAGCTGCTACTATAGACAACAATTCTTTAGTGTTTCTAAGGCACCTAGCTTGGTAGAGTTCCAAATATTCAAATTTATGTCCATTTTTGTTGGTCTTATAGTCTATCAGAGAGAAAAAAAGGCTTACTGAACATCCATGTCCCTAGACAAGCTCATAAAGTCTTGATTTAACTTATATCATGCCTTACGTGTAGCACTTGTATTTTAATCATGTCTATCCATTCTGTATGCCATTATTTCTATCAATGCCAAGTCTCAATATATCTTTTTTCTCTCTTAAGGGCAACACTTTTGGCATTAGAGAGCATGATTTGTGTTAGGAATCTGCTGGGGTAGTAACTCATGAATACCAAAAGAATTTCATTAGTGGGTATACCCTCTCAGGGGTCTGCATTGAACAATAAAGGAGATTCTTCTGCATGAGAAATTTATTCCCTTGATAGTTTTTAATTAGGTCTTTATTAACCATCTATTGCATGCTAGGAATTATCTTAAGGGTAGAGGAAACAGAGGTGTATTAAAGATCATGTTCATGGTCTTTACCTTCACAGAAGTCACAGTCTGGATGAGAGAGATATAGAAAGAATAAAAGCTTAGGAGGAGTTGAGACTCTTGGAATTGCTCATGGAAGGCTTCTCAGAAGAGAGGGCTATTGAACTCATTGAGGCTCATAGAGGCTCTAGAGAAAGGACATATGGATAAGGAGGATTTGGATTTGTTCTATTTAAGGTGTACATCATGTTCAAAGATATCCAGAGGAGAGGTACTAGAAGCAGTTCAATATTTCTGGAGTGTAAGGAGAGGAAGTGGATGAGTTAAGAATGAATTAGTAGGAAGATGCCAGATCATGAAGAATTTTATGTGTTATGCAAAAGGCTTGGTAGGAGTTTGGAAGTGTAGACGCTAAGTTCTTGTAAGTTTCTTTATATCTTTGTAAGCCTTTATATCCTCAGGTATGCATATGTACACCTGTGTATATAATTGTATGCTTGTGCTAGTGTGCAGAGTAGATGCTTTACACCATTTTTTAAAAATGAATGATTGGGAACAAAAATAAAACAAAGCCAGAAAGCAGGGAAAAGGAAGAGAAAAAAGTTAAAAACTGGAACCTGTTTTTGAAAAGAAGATGTATTTCCTGAATCAGAGAAACAATTCAGGGAGAAATGGGATCAGAAGCAGATTTTGATTAGGTAGTCTCAATGTCAAAGAGAAAAGATCCAAAATAAGTCATGAGAACTGGCTTTAACTTTATCATTTCCTGACATTGGGTACAACAATGTATGCATTATTTATGTAATCTTAGAAAATGAAAATTACTTGTTACCATACTCAGTAAATTTATAAAGTGTTTGTATTAGACTCATTTAATTTTTTTGGGAATGTGTCATTAATAAAAATACTGTTCATAGGAAATAATAGACAATGAAGTAAATAATCATTCTTTTCAAGCTGGTAGGCAATCACCTCATTTTCAAATATGGTAGAGTTTTATGATTTTGCCTGAATGTAAATCTTGGATCCAATTTATTTTAACACTTAAGGTAGATTTAGTATGCCAGAAATCAAACTATTGCTGAACAAAGTTAAACTGCCTGAATATGATGATTTATCTCATCTGACCTAAAAGAGCAAACTAAAAACAAAAATTATAGCCAGTCAGGACAGACATGCTTATGTAAGAGTAACTTCCCTTCTTATCATTCCAAAAGCAATTATTTCTTAGTGGAAAACCTGTCATTTTACCCCTTGGGGAGGGTTCTATAAATGTGGTGTATTACCTCAGCCTAACATTCCAGGAAAACAAAGGAGCATTTTATTCTCTGAACCCAAATCTGACTACCTCCTTTTTGAATCGAGCTCCAAAACAGCTGGAATTGAGACAATGGACAGAGTAGACAAAAACTGATCTTGCTTCAGTGACTTGGATATTTAGCTTTGAAAGAGAGTCTACACAAAGGCTTTTTGGTGTTAAAAATATAGTGATTTTCACTTGAACTGTTTCCATAATTTGGCTATTGTAAATAATGCGTAAAGATTGAGGTGCATGTGTCCCTTTGAATTAGTATTTTTTGTATTCTTTGGGTAAATACTTAGTAGTGCAATTGCTGGATTATAGAGTAGTTCTATTTTTAAGTTTTTAAAGAAACTCCATACTATTTTCCAGTGTGGCTCACCAGTTTGCATTCCCACCAGCAGTGCAAGAGGATTTATCTTTTTCCATATCTTTGCCAACACCTGTTGTTTCTTGTGTTGATTTTAGCTGTTCTGACAGGTGTGAGGTGATATCTCATTGTAGCTTGGATTTGTATTTCCCTTATGATTGTGATGCTGAGCATCTTTTCAAGGGTCTTTTGGCAATCTGCATGTCTTCTTTAGAAAAATATCTATTTGTGTCTTCTGTCCATTTTTTTACTCATCAAATGATATGTGGTACATATATGCAATGGATTATTACTCAGCCATAAAAAATAATGAAATCTTGTCATTTGCAATGACATGGATGGAGCTATAGAGTATTAATGCTAAGTGAAATGACAGAGAAAGACAACTACCATAAGATTTTACTCATATGTGGAATTTAAGAAATAAAATCAATGAACAAAGAGGGGGGGAGAGAGGCAAATAAAAAAAACTAGTCATTCATATGACTTTCCCTCCCAATATGTTCCTCTATAAGAGGAGGAGAATCTTCACTTACTTTTGCTTTAGCATTTCCTAAAGACAGCCCCTACCAGGTCACCATCTTAGTGTGAACTCTGACATTAAGGATGGGTACAAATCAAAGTGGGTAACTTAGGTTGCCACAGGTTCAGCAACTCAGTTATCCCATGTTAGTGTTCTCTTTTCAGAAATATATCATTCATAAAAATGTATCTCTTTTTAAGTTTGGAATGAAGAAAAAGTCAATAGAGAGAGGAACTAATAGGAAGAAGCGTTAGATTTGGTTGGCAAAATTGTAGTGTTCAAAGAAAGAGGGCTACTCTCTGTTAGGCTATTCTGCTATGAGGACAACATGTTTGGGGTGTTCCACCTTCCTAATTGCCATACTCCTGGCACTTCCCTCTGAGTTTTTTAACTATGCTCCATTCCCAAAATTGGGTGCAGCCTCCTTTAACTGAACTTGGAACTTCACCTCTCTGAGCCTCCATTACCTTAACTGAAAAAAAAAAAAAAAAAAAAGTCTTATGTCTTCTAGCTCTATGAGTTTTTGTTTACTTATAATCTTTAAAACTGAGATCTTTGGGTACTGAAGCAAATTCTTAAGAAATGAATCAAACTTTTACTTTCCTCCCTTCCTAATAACATATATCTATCTACCAGGTATCAGACATTGTATCATCTTATTTTTTCTGCTGCTTTAAATTTTATGCCACATATATTAGATTGCTAGGGATACCATAACAAAGAACTACAGATTGGGTGGCTTAAAGATTGGAAATTACTGTTATGGAGGCTAAAAGTTGGAGATCAAGGTATTAGCAGAGTTGGTTTCTTTTGAAGCCTCCCTCCTTGGCTTCTCGATGGGGATTTTCTACCAATGTCTTTTGTACATATCTGTGTCTTAATTTTCTCTGCTTATAAATACACCAGTCATATTGGAATAGAGCCTGTTCTGATGGCCTAATTTAACTTAATTACCTCTTAATGATCTATTTCCCAGTACAGTCACATTCTGAGGTACTAAGGGTTAGGATTTCAACATATAAATTTTGGAAGGACTCAATCAGCCCATAATACCACATATAGATTCTATACACCTTGTTCTCTTTTTGTATATCTCAAAGCCTCTTAGCTAGATCCATACTGAATACTGTTTGTAGAAACATTCGGTCTGTCAATTCCTAAGATAATTTGCATGAATATGATATACATAAGGACCTTTGTAGATTTTGCTGACATAGAATTCGTGTGTGTATATATCGGAATGCCTAAAAAGGAAAATGTGGATATAGAAAGGGATACAAGAGATAAAGATAAATTTTATTCCTACCCTATCCTCAGCCCTGATCAAGTGTTCTTGATCGCATAAAAGTTTCAGGTAAAAATTGTTGTAAGGCCCAGATAACATCATCTTCTTCGGAAGCTATGAAGACAAAAAATGCAACATTTTTCTTGAAGAAATAGTGTTTTTTCTTTACGGCTTCCCTTACACGTATCCTGACTACTCTGTCACAGATCACAGGACAACTTTGATATGCTTGGGATTTATATAGCCCCAACAGCAGATTGCTATGAATCACTGATGGAGAGAGGGAACAAAAAGAAGACTCAGTTTTGAGGCTGCTGGATGAGGAGACCACAGTAGAAGAAAATGGAAACCAAATGAAATTTCAGGCAGCCTATAAGGGGATGAGGTTGAAGTCATTCTTGCAAACTTTGGGATCTACTAAGAAACATGTAGTGCTTGGTATTTATGTAAAAGATACATAATTTACACCCACAACTGGTGAAGCTGTGGCTATTTGGGTCACATTTATTAATCATCGCTTATTTCAACCATTTTTGCTTCCTCTTTTTTCCACATTGAATATTTGGTGAAAGATCCATCACCTCCAAATTCTGTAGAGCTGTCAGAAAATAAACTATGCCTTTCAATAACTTACCTACTCATTCAATGTTTTCTTTAAGTCATTCCTTACACAAGAATAAATTGAAATCCTAGTACAGGGTAGATCTGTTTCCTTATTTTCAAATCTTAGAGTTTTAATTTTAATAGATTCCTTTAGAAGGGGAACAGATATTTAGGTATTTGCAATGTTCTAGAAACTGCTCTCAATTAGTATCAAAGAAAAAGTCTAAGTTATTTCATTATTAGTCACTGAGAATCAGGAGGCAATATGTATAACCATGATTTTATGGTAGGCAATCACCTTATGATGTTAACAGATGCATTTTTAGCCTAGACACACACAGGTGTTAAAACTCAGAGACAATTCTAAGAAGGAAATATCGGAGGGAAGAAATTTTACTAAATCTCTATGTTAGGATGCCTGGTTGGCTCAGTGGTTGAGCGTCTGCCTTCGGCTCTGGTCGTGATCCTCGGGTCCTGGAATCGAGTCCCACATAGGGCTCCCCGCGGGGAGCCTGCTTCTCCCCCTGCCTATGTCCCTGCCTCTCTCGTGTCTCTCATGAATAAATAAATAAAATCTTTTAAAAAATCTCTATGTTAAATATCCTAGAAGGCCCTCAAATGAATATCAGATGAAGAATATCTTTTCTCCCACTTTCTTTGGTGGGTAGGGTTTTTGTGTTCACCTGACACCAATAGAAAGCAAATGAAAATAGCTAAATTTAAGATAGACAAAGCTTGATGTAAAGTTTTGTATATTACAAATGCACTACTAGGTAGTATAATTTTAGAAACATGACGAAGGAAGATATTTTCAATAAGTGATAGTGGGTCTCTGTTATTGAAGATTTTAATGAAAATCCCATTTTTCTAAATAAGAAAAAATGGAGAGCTAGTTCTTTTTGCATGTTATTCAAAAGAAAATGTAAAAGGAATTAACTGAATGTACATAATCTGAATATACCATCCATCTGATTGGAGAAAAGATTCAGATATTCTCAAGAAATAAGTTTTTAAAAAGTAAGTCATATCAGAAGTCAAAATACAAGCTTAGGATTTGTAAGAACTTTCCAAACTGCATATGTGACC
Organism: Canis lupus familiaris; assembly: GCF_011100685.1. NCBI lineage: Eukaryota > Metazoa > Chordata > Mammalia > Carnivora > Canidae > Canis > Canis lupus. The sequence goes on along the minus strand of NC_049254.1, from coordinate 6,466,900 downwards.
ATGGAATTAGGATGTTTTCAAATTTGACAACTAATTTGTGCTAAAGTGGGTTATGGATGCCAGACCCAAATAAGTAGAATAGATTTTAATGTTTGTTTTGAGTGAGATTCAGCACTTTGGACAGGGAGACCAGTATTGTCTGGAAGGTTTTATGTAATCAACTCCTTATTATGGAATAAGAACTAGAGATTTTGAACCATTAGGATAGATTAGGGAATCAGTAAAGAAAATTATCTCAGTTTAAAAAGGTTTTATTGGGAACAATAGAATTTCTATTAGTATAAACTCAACTAACACTTTCTAAACTAGACCTTAATGGTGTACTACACACACTGGAATTTTCCACTTTTTTTAGTTTTTATTTCTTTAAGTATGGTTGTTTCCACATGCATTGGTCTGAGCATACTCAAATTATTTATCTGTACTTTTATGTCTTTTAGTTGTATTTGATAATTTATTCATTATTTTCTCTTTAATTACTATTAGATGCTGACCCTGTAATTTTTACACCATTTTTACTCTAATATTCCTCTTCTTTGAATTTTAATCCTACTTTCTGGATAATCCTCTTGCCTTATTTTGCTACATATTTTACCTTTTTTTTTCCCTTTAAGTTTCAGCTATTTGATTTTAATTTGAGAGTTCTTGTTTTCCTTTTTCTCTTTTTTGTAACATATGTTTTTATTTCATGATTACAACAACATCTTAACTATCTGAAGCTATTAAATATTAATTTATTTAAATATCTCTCTGCATTATCTCTGTTTTCTGTTTCTTTTATTAGATTTGCTTGGTTTGCTTTGGTCTCTCTTTTCCATATTGGAGGCTTTGAATATGTGTTGATCTTTGCTCTCTACAAGACTATGAAACTCAACGCTGACTAGAGTTCTGTGTGCCATGGGTGTGGCATGCCAAGTAGTGAGCTTCCTTTAATAACTGGATGAACAATTGATATTCCCATCTCAGATGCAACAGATGTCAGTGTGTGTATATCAGTTTTCTAGCTCCTCTAACCTTATGCCTGGGGATTGTTAGCCTCGCTGCTAATGATCAGGAGGCAGGTTTGACAAAGAGGCTGGGATCTAACTACTTAAAATTCAGACTTACACTTAATGTCTTTATCTTCAGTCTGGAATCTCATGCTTGCCCTCCTCCGTGCTTGGTGTTTCAGTCTCAAGTCTCGCTAACTCAGTTTCTCTGAAACAAATTCCTTCAGGCTCCTGGAATTGAAGAAGGGAGGCAGTCATCTGATGCTACAGAGTAGAGTAGACACCTAGGGCCTAACAACTCTGTATACAGGCTTTCAGATTCCTGTTTTCTGCCTCCTACCTAATCTCCACTTCTTGCTCTTTCCTATGCTCCTAATTGTTGAGCCTTCCTAAAATCCTCAGAGGTGGTTTGGTTCACTTTTTATCAGTTAAATCCACTTCCTCCACTATACCAGGTATTTGAATTTGGCCTTTCTCTCTCTGCTAAGATTTTCATAGTTCCTCTCTTTTCTTTCTTTAAATATCATAATTTAGGATTGTAGATATATTTGAGTTTGGTTAAACAAGAAGCTTCTATTTCTATTTCTTTAACTTTCATTTTCTTGTGACTTTCAGTGAAAGAGAATGGAATGGTTTCTACACCTTGAAACTGGAAATCTAATGTAATACCTTATAACTCTGATGATAAAATAATAGAAATATTTGGGAAAAGAATATATAAATTTAAGACTAGGCTATTTTAATGTAGCCAGCTCATTCTAATATTTTCACATTGTCCTGAATATCCAGACATGAGTCTTGATTTTGACCTGAGCATCATATTCTTGTCTTTGTTCTTTGATTTTTTTAATTGAAAAATGGTTGCATGCTCAGTCCTAATAATAGAATTTCCATATTTCACTGGTACAATCACTAATGTGTCCTTTTCTCCTCAAACTTGTAGACTTGCCATCTCCTCATTTAATTACTTTAGTCTTTAAAAAGATTTTATTTATTTATTTAGAGAGAGGGCACATGTTGCGGGATGGGGTTTGGGGGAGATAGAGGATCTCCAGCAGACTTTGCACTATACATAGAGCGTATAGTGGGGATCTCATAACCCTAAGATCATGACCTGAGCCAAAGCCAAGAGTTGGTCACTTAACCAACTGAGCCATTCAGGTGCCCCTGCCATCTCCTCATTTTTGCTTAGTAGATAGCATCACTTTGGACTTTTGAGCCATCAAGTTTCTACTTCTTCCACTTTCCTCACACCAAACTTTTGCCTCCTTTATTACTATGGTGAAAAAGTAAAAAAATAATGCCTCTGCCTAAGTCCTGGATTTCATCTTTTACTACTTTCTCAGGGCCCTGCTCTTTTTATTATTTCTTCTTTCTCCTTTTACTTTCCATTGTCCTATCTTGTCAACATTTTAACATGAGTTAAACCTCTGTCTTGAAGAAAAACCACCTTTCTGAATTTCACATTTCTAATTTCGAACTTACTCCTTACCTTCACAAAAAAACCTTTTTGAGTTTTCTGCAATGGCTCTGTCCACTTCCTCACCTTTCACTTACACCTAAACCTATTGCAGTATGGCCTCATATGTATCACTCTATAGACACTATTCTCATTGAAATGAAAAACAAGTTTAAACATGGCTTTCCTGTAGCCTAATACAGTGGACATTAGCTCTTACAGTGGTTAACTATGGTCCAACATTTAACACTATTGATCAATCCTATATTCTAGGAACACATTTTATTTCATTTTCATGATAACCCAGTATCAGTCAGGATGAGTTAGCTTTTGCTACAGAATAAGACATCCTTTATATTTGTAGCAGATTGAGTTGGGCTCTGATCTGCCTTGTCTTTAGTCTTAGACACAAGCTGATGGAGCAGACATTATCTGGAACATGGTCAATTATTAAAGAAAATGGAAAAAGAGAGCATGATAAATCAGATACTAGTCCTTTTAGCCTCAATAGAATTAATATATTCCACTTCTGTTCACATTCCATTGGCCAAATGGGTTTTGTGACCCCACCCATCTCTAAAGGAGCAGAGAAGTGCAAGCTTACTAGGTGCTTCCTGGAAGTAATTTGGGAAAAGCACTGTAAAAGACCATTACCACCTTTTGCCATAAAACTGCCTAAAATATTCATATCTATGCAAGCAATATAAACCAAACTATACATTCTTTGAAGTGTCATTTCAGCCATATTATCAACTGAATGAATCAATCATGATTAATAATAGCCACATATATTAGAAATAAATATATTTAAAATAACTACCTAAATTGTACTGAAATAAAATACATACCTCCCTTTCTTCTATTTCCACTATATACTTATATACTTATACTTAGAGTATAAGTATCTACTATATACTTGGCACAGTGATAAATGATGAAGATTAAACAAAATATGACAAATAAGGGGAAATACTGTATAAATCTTGTAATTCTTGGTTTTGCTCCTTATTCGTCAATGAATTCATTTCACTTATAAAAAGTGAACCTGAAAATATAGTTATTGTTGCCTACAAGATAGAAATTTGAATAGTGACTGGAAATGTGAAACTCTAGACATCAAGAACAGAGAGCATTCCAATTGTAAAAATTCTTCACAGTTCCTGTTTAAAAAAAATCATACTTTTTTTTTTTTCCAAATGCTTCTTGAAAACATGCTGAGATGGAAAGAAAGTTAGATCAGAGATAGTACTGGGAGTAGACAGCAAATCAGAAGTCTAGTTATAAATTACTTTTTAGGTGGAAAAACCATGCTAGCACTTCCCAAATCAGGCCAAATTCATTTTAGCTTATGCAGTTGTTTCCTACTGAGTCAGTGCACTATAGAAGGCAAAGACATCCAACACTTCTGTAATAGGTCAAAGAAAAAAATGTGTAACTGGAAGAAAGAGTGTGAGGCTCACTAGAAGCAGGTCAGTGCTGCTCCAAGATCACTGCACGGAGACCTTAAAGGGTGACTGATTTTTATATAGAGTGTAGGAAAAATGTGTATGACTCTATGTATATGGATAGGCATTCATTTAAACAAGTTTGTGTTTGGTTACTTTTTGGAGGTTCATGATTATTTTAGTTGGATCCTTAGGAATACGGGTGCCTTTCAAAAGGAGGACATTTGAAAAAGTGAAACATTGACATTTATTAAATAAAAAGTGTAAATTGAGTTGGAGGATGCATATACATCATGGGGAAATGCAACTGTTATCAAGATGTTTTGTGGTTGTGATATTAAACATTCAGCCGATCCACCAGCAAGCTCTCCAGTCTGCTTTATCTAAGATTCCCTTGAAGGCTCACATCAGCATTCTATGTAAAAACAGCTAGTTGGCTGGGTAGCATAAAGAGAGCTCTGGCGGATTTCCTTTACCAAAGCAAGTCCCTGATCTCACATCTGTCCTTTATTCTGGAATATCCTTGGCTGTTTTTATGTAGCTCTTCAGTAGACCATCAGAGTTGGCTCAAGGGAACCAGAGGAAAGTGGCAAGTGTCCCACCTAGACCTACTTCTTTGGTTATTCAGTTGTTGGGGAAAGTGCAAAGGCATGATCTCCTGTGGAGACTTGGCTCATGATAAGTAGAAGAAAATATCCATATTAGGAGAGTTGTTGCAAAGTCCAAGTTAAATATGACACCCTTCCTCCCCTCGGGTTCCCATATGTGGATATGCATGCTTGACAGAAGGATTAAAACATTTCTGGTTTCATCTGGCTTAATTTGGCACATGTCAACACCATTTCTCTTCTTAGAGTGGTTGCTTCTCTCTGGCCAGGTTCCAATGATCTCACAGCGGAAATTTTCAACGTTAAACTTTATGTGCGTGAAATATTTTAGAGATTTAAAAATTTTTGTTTATTTTAAGGAGAAAATGTCAACATGAAATAAAGTACTAGGAATTCTATTAACAAATTGAACTGAATCATACATGTAGTAGAGATGATATCAAATTTGAACAAACATAGCCCCTTAGCTACTTACTACTAGTTTTGCCACCTTAGACAAGTTATTTCACTATCTATGCTTCATTCTCCTCTTCTGCAAATGAGGATAATGTAACTGCCCCGAGTTACTGTGAGAATTAAATGAGTTAACATATGTAAAAAGTGCTTACAGCAATGCCTGGCACATAGTTAAGGCTCCATAAATTTTGGTTATTGCTGCTGGTGGCCTATTGCAAACATTGCCCCAGGTACTGTAGGACAAGCAGTGGTAAATGAATGATGGTCTTTACCTTCAAGATGTGGAAACCTAAGAGGTACACATGAATTATAATTCAACTCAGGCTTCTATAAGAGCTATAACAGAGACACAAATGCAGCTGGCAATACACAGGAAGGGCAGGCTAATGATGAGGGCTGCATTTGATTTGAGTCTTAAATTATGTGTCAGATTCTGACAGGTAGAAGGAGAAAAAGAGGTAATCACCAAACATTCTAGTCAGAGGATACAAATAAGGATAAACTTATAAAGATAGGAGATAGACTACAGCATATAGTATCCATGTTACTGACATTTTCTTTTTCCTGTGCCTAGTGGCAGCCATGGCTAATCTATTTCAAAATTCTTTTCTGCTGAGCCTGCTTTGCGTGAGTCCTTCTTAACATAGGGCTCAAGAGAAGTTCCTGGGTGGCTCAGTTGGTGAAGTATCTGCCTTTGGCTCCAATCATGATCTCAAGGTCCTGAGATCAAGCCCTGCATCAGGCTCTCTGCTCAGTGCGGAGTCTGCTTTTCCCTCTCCCTCTGTGCTCAATTGCTCTCTCAGATAGATAAAAATAATCTTAAAAAAATCCCCTAACATCTTAAAACAACAACAAAACCCAAAGGGCTCAAGGAACAACAACTTCTTGACCTTTTTGGTAATGAAATCTGTTTGCCACCTAAGGTATATGATAGCTTTGTAGTAAGGATGAATGTAGTAATAGATAAATTTGAAAAAGAAAACCAATAATGATTACCATATATTGAGTATTCATTATGTATGTTCACATGTGCCTATTTAATTCTTACAAATATATAAGATATGTATTCTTCTTTCCATTTTATATGTAAAGAAACTAAGACAAAAAGGTTAAAACTATTTCCAAGGTCATTTAGCTAGAAAATGTCGGAATTTAAAACCAGAGCTTTTAAAACTTAAAAGCTGTATTCTTAATCACATTATAATATTGGATCTCTTAAAATAAGGAGTCAAGCTGAAGTTAATCATAAGACAGCCTTTAATTTCATGTTAAAATAAAAAAAATCTATTTTGCATATAGAGGGAAACTATTGAATGCTTTTGTGCTCTAGGAACAAAACTTCACTGGCAGGATGAAAAATATTGGCAATAAGGATATTGGAAATGGGATGACCAGTTTATTGAGAGAAAAATGGGGCTATGCATGGAAATGAGATAATAGAATCAAAGTATAGCTTCCAAGTGAAAGTCATAGGATTTGGCTGTATGGAAAGAGGGACATTTCTGAAAGTTTACATGTGGCAACTTGACAATTGATATGGGCAGAAAGATAGTAAATTAAATTTGAGATATTGGTGGAATATACAGATGGGGATTTTCTATCAGACTGATTCTTTCTTTCTTTCTTTCTTTCTTTCTTTCTTTCTTTCTTTCTTTCTTTCTTTCTTTCTTCTCTTATGTAAATAAGGTTTAAGATGTTAGGTTTTGTTCTCATCAAAAAATAGTGGACACTGTGCTAATGAAACTAAATATTTTTAATCTATATCAAGAATGTGTACATCCTTCAGTAATATTAAAGAATGTGTGTGTGTGAGAGAGAGACAGAGAATAGAGTTGTAGGATTTAATTTAAAATAATTGTTTGATATTATCAGAGAAATTCTCTAAATTTCTCATTAAATCACTTCTTTATAAGCAACAAGTTAGATTTATTATGTCGTTGTCATTCTTCCATGGCAGAGAGTCCTTGCCCAGTCAGAAATAAAGTCAGTGCCAGGGCTCTCGGCAGTCTGACCTACTTAGCTAGGATTTTTATTGGGTTTGTAGCTGAATTCTACTGAGAAGATGTCAGAATGGTAGCTCCTGATGCTGACAGGCAGTACAATAACAGTGTTGTTGGAAAGCATGCACATGGAAGCTCAGCTCCTCCCTTTCTTTAGCCATATTGGAATCCCTTGAATTCAGTAGAGCATGGCACACTGTAAAGGATGTTTATGTTTTTCTGTCATCATTAAACATCAATTAGAGTTTATATTAGAGTGATGCCCAGGAACTTTACCATTCTACATAGTATTTCCATGTAGCTGATAGACAATATGTGGATCATCTTGTAGAAATTTATGTTAGTAGTCAACACAGATGAGGAAGCATTAAGGTGAGAGCAATCATATGCTAAAACCAAAAGCAGCATATAGATATAAAAATATCAGATCGTAGGAAAACAACCCCGACTAATTCTTATACTAAAATCAAGATGTGGTCTTTAATAAACTTTTATATTACAAATGCTAAAATTCCTAATAACTAAAGATAACATTTTTTATTAGAATAATTAAAGTCTTTTATAATTCAGTGAGAAAAAAAAGCAGTTTGTCTTTCTCACAGATAACTGTTAAACAGCCAATGGACCTTAGTGTAAACTTACTTACAAAAAGTTTGATGTGTTCACGGAGACTTGGGGCCCATAGTAAGAAACATGCTCACTATTCTTAAGGAATTTAGAAAGTAAAAAAAGTCATGGGAGATAGATATATAATAACCATGTTATACATTTTTGTAGAACAATAATTAAAGGGATTTGGAGACACAGAAGGCAAATTATTTATTTAGAAGTAATGCAAGTATTCGTTAGAAAGGAAAATCTCCCCTGAAAACAGCAGGTCCTCATCTTCAAGCTGAAAGGATTAAAGAAAGGGGTTAGTCATTCACATCCTAAAGGACCAAGGTTTCAGAATTGATTAGTGTTCTTAGTGCTATTGAATTTCTATGTGATATCAGCATAACTTTAACTGAAATATCATTAGTTTAGGAAATTTAAGCAAATTAATGACTAGAGATTGAGTAAAATATGATTGGCAATAATTTTTTGAAGATCTCTCTTCAGAGGAATACGGTTACTGAATCAAAATTGCAGGGAAAAAGTGACAAATAATCAGGGTCTTTGCTGTAATTTTCATATTTGGGTTGGGAGCCAGCTTCCTCAGAAATCAGCTTGATAGTTCCCTCTCCTTCCATGTCCTTGGCACACAGAGCAGCTGCTTGTCTCTGGAGTCCAGCTGTGAAGAATTTAAGGGAGCCCTCTCCAGGAGTGCCAGCCCCAGGAATGTTCTCCATGCAGATTTCTCCCAGAATCTCAATATGGCAAAGCTCACCATGGGACCATCTTTTTAGTTAGACTTGCCAACAAATGTAAAAATATTTGGCATGCTCTTTCCACCTTTGCTACTATTAATTTAGTCTTTGCCTCTGAAAAGTATTGCCAAGAGTAAAGTTTCCTGTGTTTATTTTATTTCTAGCATGACATCTTGCTTTGAAAACTTTGAGTATGTGTATAGGCTGGGAAAGAAAAAAATAGGCTCCACTTTTTCCCTCTTTGCATTAATACACAGTCTAAAGAGGAAATTCAGGATAAATGATGAAAGTCATGGGCTTTATAAGATCTGTGGAGAGAGTTTATATGCTGGCCTGATGATAGACATTTCATTGTACTTTCAAAGGCACCTCGATGGCAAATAACCTTTGAGGGAACCTTAGTAAATCATTAAAAAGCAAAACAGACAAAGAAATTGGAAATTGGAAAGATGTATGTGCATTTATTCATTGTTGTTGGAGGATATGGGGGGTAATAAGTATTAGAACCTTTATTGTTTGTTTTAACTTTGGTACCCAGAAGATTATGGTCCATTATAGATAACAAGAGAAAGCAATAGGTTCTAAGGTTGAATAATCTTACGGAGATGAAGGACTTGGATATCTTGATGTGGAGTGAAGGGAGGATATTATCATGAAACTGACTTATCCCTGGTGTTTGACATAGTAACTATATCAGAAAAAGGTGGTAGATAGAAATATAAATTGGTGAAGAAAAGGCATAGCAAGGCTTTCAGATACCACTTAGTTTGCCTCATGGTGACCAGGGAGCTCTACATAAGAGAAATGCTGTCATCTCGCTAATTATAAAACCTACAGTTTTAGAAAACTAATGGATTTTAGTGGAGAAATTCATACCTTAAGAAAGTGACAACCACGATAAAAAAAAAATCAGTTTTCCTAAGGCAGTTAGCATGGACTCTGTAATGAACTAAAAAATGGGAAATTTAATTTGAATTTTCCGAACTGTGTGCCCAGACATGTAGGACTGAAACACATTTTCAGAAAGCTATAAAGCAACCATATTTCTTGACAAGGACTGATAATCTGCTTACACAAAGAACTTTTTTTTTTTTATCAGAGGGCTTCAAAGAATAAGTATAAAATTAACTATCATATTATCATTTACAACTAGGGAAAATGAATGGGTGGTAGGGAAGTGATTAATATAAAAGTTCCATGAGTCAAAGTTCATATTTTCTATTTTTAATCTAGAGTTACTGTATTCTCTTTGTTATTTTAAAGTCAAAAGAATTTTATTATATTTTTTCCAAAGATATACCATATTTAAGAGCGTTCGATATTTCAAATAATAAAAATATTACCAAGTTGTTTTTATTTTGAAAATACTTGGCACAATAAAATTTCAAGACACCAAAATGATTCTTCTCACTTTCTGGATATCAAGTCTGTGATCCTTTGTCACTCAAAGATTTTGTCAATGCAATAAGGAAAGAGAACAGAACATAGCCTCAGAGCACTGATTAATTTATAGGAGTAGTGGCTGGTATTATCACAGAGAACCTAAGGAAAGTAGAAGACACATTTGCCAAAAGAGTGAAGGTCCAGAGAGGATGGTAGGACATGCCACATGAAACCTCAATATCAAAAAGAAAATGTGGAGAAAGGAATCCTGGATATAAAAGCTATTTTTGGAAGGAGCAGGACAAGAACATTAAAGACAAATATTGTCTACTTTGGAATCCTGTCTAGTGCATGACGTGCCTAGGTTAACAATATAGGAGCCAGAATAGACTGGATGTCACAGCTTTCATATTCCACATCATTGCTCTGAGGAGATTCGAAAGAATGACACTAATCCCTGATCTTTGGCTGCTGAAGGGCATGGGCAGCCGTCATCCCCTGAGCCCTTACAACTGTCAGATGTAGCGCTGAACCCTTAATTCTCCATCTCATTTGATTCTCATACCAGCCTAATTATCGTGAATAATATCCCCCACCCTGGTTTTGTTGGTTTTGTTTTTTTTTGTTGTTGTTGTTTTTAGCAGAAGATCCTGAAACTCTTCACTAAATGACTCTAAGTTCAAACAAAAAATAGCAGTACATCCAGGGTTTAAACCTGAAGCCATCTGACTCCAAGACTCTTGCTATATATCCGGGTGTCTTGAGACAAAGGAACTCCTCTCAGAGAAATGTCTGGGTAACTTGATGCTGTTTGGTCTCCGGGCTCTGAGCTCAGCCCAGAGCAGCAGACCTCTCTAGCTGGGGCAGGAATTGAAGGAAAATTCCTGGGACTTTAGCACTTCCTCTAGCTAGTCTCAGGCTCTCCCTTCTGTTCTCCCCCAACAGATTCTAAGATGCAAATATCCTACCTCTGCTCCAAAAAGAGAAAATGGAAGTTGGAAGGAGAATGCGAGTCTTAGAGAGGCAAGGGACTGAATGCCTGTCCAAGTTTCTCCATTTCCTGGCCTCTCAGTCACCACCTAATTCCCAGCATCAAAGAGGATGTAAGGAAAAGCAGGCTTTGGAAGGACAGGGGCTCTTCACCCTCTGCAATTTTTCCCTCTGTGTCCCTAATTCCCCTTGAAATCCATTGTCCCTTTCTCTAGCTGTGACATAGTCCTTTAAAAACAGACCACTTGTTCTTGGAATTTGGCAGGGAAGAGGGCAAGACTTCATCATCGGGTGAGTTAATTGTTATATCCTGTAAGGATGTCTACATGGCAGTCCTAATTGTGCCTTTCGCTGCCTATAAAGTAAGGTGGTTTTTTTTCTTTAATTTTTAATCAAGCCCCTGAAAATCCTCAGGGCAAAGAGAGTTTATAAATTGCACTAATTGGAATGGAGCTATTTCTAAAACATGCCTTAACACAGAAGGGTTTTTCTTTTTCTAGAGCATCCAGTGCTTTACCCCAGATAGATAAGATAGTTAATCCTCCTTCACTTATTACTCTTCTGTCCTGTGTCTGAACACACTGACTAACCTTTCCCTGCGGCCTTGGCATGCACCACAAGTACAGGCGGTGATGTGGAAGGATAAAAACATTACTCAGACACTTTATGAAAGTTTCTAGCACTTGGCAATACTCAGTCTGACCTTTATGTTGGATTTTGCCATCATTTTAATCACTTTACCATCACTTGCAGGAGAGAATGTGTCTTTAAAAGTGCCCTATTTAGGGAAGGCGTCAGAGCCAAGACTAAGTGTACATTCTCATTATTTCACATGTTGTCAAAGTAACCAGCACAGTGCAATGACAGCATTTGAAGAAAATAGGTTTGTGAAAGCTCTTTGTTCAGGTAGGAGGGCATTCTATTGCAATTATTTATATTTGGATATAATCTTTTTATTGATATTTTATGCATATTCAATAATACAAAGAATAGTTGTGAGGTTATTGCATCCAAAATTTTACTTTTAATTTTCTGGGACTATTGGCAAAACCCTTATAAAATTCTATGTCTTTTGTAAGAGGCTTCAAGAGTTTTTGGGCTGTCTGCTGTATTCTTTGTTTCTGTGTATTTGGCTGATTTCTATAACTATTTTACTGTAACTGTATATTTGGCCAATTATTTTACTCTATTTCACTTGCAAAAAATTAATTCACACATAGCATGTTGAAAGAATTTCCAGTGTGATGTCTAACACCCCCAAAGATAAGGCATTTGATTTTAAACTGATTATTACTACTGTCAATTCATCTTATTTACTTTTTCATTTTTCTATTTTAAAAAATATCAAGCCTACAGAAAAGTTTCAAAGAGGACTCTGGGAGTTTAATTGTAGACATCGTGACACTTAGTCCAGTACTTCAGCATTTCTCTCCTAAAATTTGGGACCTTCTCCCATAAACTGCAATACAATCACCATAAGAAAATTTAACATTGAGATGAAACTTTTATCAAATAAACACTGTTCATATTCAAATTTCCGAAGTTTTCCAATGAAATTCTTTATAATTACTCATATACCTCCTTCCAGGATCCAATGAAGAAGAATCATGCATTGCATTTAGTTATCAAGTGTCTTTATCCTCCTTTAATCTAAAACAATCCCCAGTTATTTTATTCTTATGGCATTATTTTTTTAAAGACACCAGATCATTGTTTTGCACAATATCCTTAAAAATGACTATTTTCTCCTAAGTAGATTCAGGTAGAGTATTTTGGGCAGGACTACAACAGTTGTGATGTGTCCTTCACAGAGCATCATATAAGGAAGTACATGATATCAGTGTATCCAAGTTTGGAAATTAAGTTTGATTATTTGGCAAAGTAGTGTCTGTTGTGTTTCTTCATTGTACAGGTACACTTTTGTGATTAATGAGTACTCTGCAAGGTGATATTTTGAGACTGTATGAATATTGAATAATTTTTTTTCTCCAGTAATCCTTCCCTCAATGGTTTTGGTATCCATTAATGCATATTGCTTGGATTAGTCATTACTCTGGTGCCAGAAAGATGGTGATTTTCCAATTTTATAATTTCCTCTGCATTTGTTCATTGTCATTTTCTGTAAAGAAGAACTTTGCATTCTCTACCTCCCCAACACCTGAAATAATTATTTTTGGGTATAATTATGAACTGATGGACTCCTTTTTTTCCCAATGTATTATAATTTATTCCACTCATTATTTGTTATACTGCTCTAGTTATTCCAAATTAGGCCCGTGGAAACCCTGCTAGGCTCTGTTAACCATCTCAATTGTCCTATTCCCTTAACTTGCTTATTATAAATAAACTTCGAAGATAATTAAAAATAATTTTTAGCCCAGTTATTTGTAGCAGTATATCAACTCCCTTATCACATTTGTTTTCACCTGTGAAAAATTGTGTAATGGCTCATCTTCAATAATATATGAAGAGCTTAGAAGTTGTCACTCCTCTTTTCATAAGAAAAAAACTGAACATACTGAAAACCAGTGATCTTTCTTGAACATAGCAACAAACTAAGATCTCAGGTCAAGCTGCTACCTCAAAACCATGCAAATTCAGAGAGTTACAAAAATGGTCTGCCCACCTGGAGCAGAAGTCATGGGAGCCATAAACTTATAGCAAGAGTTAAATGGTAATTTTTATAATGAATTTTCAGATGCTGAGTGTGGACTCGGATGAGAATGAGAAACTCCTGGGGCATCCATTCTGAGGGGGAACCCTGCACTTTAATGGCATTTGCCTCCAGAACCCCACCATCTTCCTGGTGAAGAGCCAGGAAAGATCTCCTGTACCTCTGGCAGGGGGAGGGGAAAAGTAAAATTTAAAAACCATAACAAAGTCCCATCCATTCTTCAGGGTTCAAGACTTTACCAGAGCCTTATTCCACCTAGGAGACGGCCATACATAAAACTCTGGTGCCATCTCGGTTCACCAAAGAGGGGGAGTAAAGCTAAGAAATATTGGTGAAAATTACAGCCCGGTGACACAGGCCCACTAAAAGACTGAGATCTCCCCTGACACACACACATACCACTAAGGCTCCAGTGTAATAGTGAGTTAAAGCTGAAGAGGCTGCAAGACAGACTGTCATTGAGCAGTTCTTAGGGAAGTTGAAAGTGATAGCAAAGACAAAAACAAAGGCAATAAAGGTATTTGAATCCTCTAGTATGTACAACTATATAAAATGTTGACCACTGCCCAACTTCTAGGTAGAATAACATGAAACTTCTGTGAAGTTTCTAAAGACTGATTTACTTAAGTTCCTAGTACCTAATTCCTTTGTTATGTTTGTGTTGTAACATTCCATATGTAATCTGTGATTTCTGCCTATAAAAAATCAATATGGTAACACATATAACATGAAGGAAAACTTAATTTTTGATTCAGTATTAGACCAAGTTATATGTATAATTAACGAAGTACAATTACAAAGTAATATTAAATCAATAGACACCCCCAAAAAAGGCAGACTATTTTCCTTAGGAACAGAGAAACTAAAGTGAAATATTTGCATTGTAGGGACCTGCTGGTTTTATGGTCACATCTGCTAACCAGTCTGTTGTATCCTTGGCTCACAGAGATCCCCATGACTGCTGAAAAAAGTGATTCTTTCTGAAACATTTCCCCTTCATGTACCCTAGCATATTTCAGCAGTTTGTATTCCCAAAACTCGTGGTTGAAAAACAGCCTCATGCCTACATTTCCTGAAAAGAAGATCAGTCCAGAGGTGATTCAGTAACACATGAAGCTTGCTCTCCAGACATAAATATGAAATACAAATCAGAACACTGGCATAAAAATGACAGAAACCTCATCATATTGAGTTGGGAAGTCAACCTTATTATTAGTTAACAGGGATTGAGTGTTCTTTGGCAGTTGGTGGTGCCAACAAAGGGCTAGGTGCTGTAGAGAACACAGACAAAGTTCTTGCCCAGGGGGCTCATAATCAGATTAGACAAACCAGACACTCACACAGTCCAGCAGTCTGGAGTGGAGAAAGTTGGGTTTATATGGGGAACCTAAGGTCACTCTGTCCATAAGCATACTGTTTGCCTCCAACAAGCTTGTTCTCTTGTGTTTCTTCCAAACACAGAAGAAAACCTTAACATTCTTCCTCATGATTTTCATTTCAACACCACCCAGGAAGTCTGTTTTGCAAGTACTGTTGGGTTTTCATTGTCAAATGACAGGATTTAGGATAAATTCTATAAGCACATGGTCTGGTTTACTGGAGAAGGAAGGGCAAAAATCACAAGGCCAGAGTCACTAAAAGAGAAGCAAAATGATGTAGGAGAACATTTTTTATGGAGACCATCAGAGCCAGTTTTCTACTGAGGCTGCAATACACAAATTTAGAAGTTCAAATTTTTTAGATTCCACATGTAAGTGAAATCATGCAGTATTTGTGTATCTGGTTTATTTCATTTAATCCATTTATCCATTGACAAACACTTTAGGTTGTTTTTGTATCTTGGCTATTGTGACTAGTGCTGCAATAAACATGGGTGGGTATCTCCTTGAGATACCGGTTTTGTTTCTTTTGGATACATACCCAGCATGGGATTATTGAATGATAAGGTTTTTAATTTTTTGAAGAAACTCTATACTGTTTTTAATTTTTTGAAGAAACTCTATACTGTTTTCTATAATAACTGTACCAATTTTGACCTCTACCATCACTGTACCAGATTGTTGAAGATCAGTTGATCACATATATGGATCTATTTCCAGATTATTTATTCTGTGCCATTGGTCAGTGTGTCTGTTTTGATATCAGCACCATACTGTTTTGATTACTATAGCTTTGTAACATGTTTTATAATCAGAAAGTATGATGCTTCAGCATTGATTTTTTTTTTTTTTTTTTTTTTTTTTTTTTGCTTAAGATTGCTTTGGCTATTTGGGGTCATTTATAGTTATATATGAATTTTAGGATTCTTTTTCTATTGTGAAAAATGCTGTTGTAATTTTGATAGATATCTGTACATTACTTTGCATAGTATGGATACTTTAATAATATTGATTCTTTCAACTCATGAACAAAGGCTATTTTCCCATTTCTTTGCATTTTCTTCAATTTCTTTCATCAATATTTTATAGCTTTTAGTGTAGAGATCTTTCACCTCCTTGGTTACATTTATTCCTAAGTATGTTATTCTTTTGTAGTACCAAAATTGTAAATGTGATTGTTTTCTTAACTTGTTTTTTGGATAATTCATTGCTAATGTATGCACATGCAACTGATTTTGTATGTTGATTTTATATCTTGCAACTTTACTGACTTTATTAGTTCTAAGAGCTTTGTGGCTGACTCTAGGGTTTTCATATATAAGGTCATGTTGTCTGCAAATAGATGCACTTTTACTTTCTTCTTTCTAATTTGGATACTTTTTAATTCATTTTTCTTGTCTAATTTCTCAGGCTAGGCTTTCTAGTACTATGTTGAAAAGAGGTGATGAGAGTGAGCACCATTGTCTTGTTCTGATCTCAGAGGAAGAGGAAAAGCTTTCAACTTTTCATCATTAAGTCAATGTTAGCTGTAGGATTGTCATATATGGCCTTTATTATGTTGAGGTGTATTCTTTCTATACCTAATTTTTTGAAAGTTTTTACCATAAAGGGATTTTAAATTTCATCAAATTATTTTCTGCATTTATTGAGATGGTAATTTTCCTTTATTCTATTAATGTAGTATAACGCATTCCAGAGATAAATCCCATTAGAAAATGGCATATGATTCTTTCAATATGTTGTTGAATTTGTTTTGCTAGTTTTTTGAGATTTTTACATTTATGTTCAACAAGGACATTAGCCTGTGGTTTTCATTTGTTGTAGTGTCCTTGTCTGGCTTTGGTATCATGGTAATACTAGCCTCATAAAATGAGTTTGGAAGTATTCCTTCCTCTTCAATTTTTTGGAAGAGTTTGAAATGAATTGGCATTAAATGTTTAATTCCTTCCTTAAATGTTTGGTAAAATTCACCAGTGAAGCCATCTGGTTCTGGGCTTTTTAATGGGAGATTTTGTGTTATTGATTCAATATTCAGTATTCTTTTCAGATATTCTATTTGTTTGCAATTCAATCCTGCTAGGTTGTGTATTCTTAGGAATTTATCCACTTCTTCTAGGTTACCCTCTTTTGATTCTTTTTATTTCTGTGTATTAGTTGTAATGTCTTCTCTTTCATTTACAATTCTATTTCCTTGAGTCATCTCTTATTTTCTGGTTCTTTCTAGCTAAAGGTTTGCAAATTTTCTTTATATTTTCAAAAGCCCTCTTTCATCTTTCATATCATCTTTCTAGTCTCTATTTCATTTTTTCAGCTCTAATATATATTATTTCATTCCTTCTGCTAATGGTAATGAGTTATTCCTTTCTGAGTTCCTTAAATTGGAAAGTTGGGTGTTTTATTTAAGATCTTTTTTTTTTTTTTTTCTTAAAGTAGACATTTGTCAATATAAACTTCCCTCTTAGAATTGCTTTTGCTGCCTCCCATAAGTTTTGGCATGTTGTGTCTCCATATTTATTTGTCTCAGGTAGTTTTTTATTTCCTTTTTTTTTTTTTTTTTTTTTAGATTTTATTTATTTATTCATGAGAGACATACACACAGAGAGGGAGAGAGGAACAGACATAGGCAGAGGGAGAAGCAGGCTCCATGCAGGGAGCCTGACCTGGGACTCGATTCCAGGTCTCCAGGATCACACCCTGGGCTGAAGGTGGCGCTAAACCGCTGAACCACCTGGGCTGCCCTTTTATTTCCTTTTTGATTTTCTTTTTGACCTATTGATTGTTCAGGAGTATGTTAATTTCCATGCATTTCTGAATTTTTCAATTTTCTCCTATTATTGATTTCTAGTTCCTGCATTGTGTCCAGAAAAATTACTTGATATGATTTTAATCTTCTTCAATTTGTTAAGACTTCTATTTTTGGCCTAATATATGGTCTATCCTAGAGAATGTTCCAAGTGTGCTTGAGAAGAATGTGTTTCCTGCTGCTGTTGAATGAAATCTTCTGTACCTGTCTGTTAGGTTAATTTGGTCTATAATTGTATTCAAGTTCTTTGTTTCTTTATTGATTTTCTTTTTTTTTTTTTCTTTATTGATTTTCTATCTGAATATTCTATCCATTTTTAAAAGTGATGTATTAAAGCCCCCTATTTTATTTATCACTATTTCTCCCTTTAGTTCTGTTGATATTTGCTTTATAAATGTAGGTGTTCCAATGTTTTGTACATATGTATTTATAATCATTATATCCTCTTGATGAAATTGATCGCTTTGTTATTATATAATGACCTCTTTGTCTCTTATAACAAGTTTTGACTTAAAATATATTTTGCCTGATATAAGTATAGCTACTCCCATTCTCTTTTAATGACCATTTCCATGTAATATCTTTTCCACCCCATTATTCTCAGTTTATGCATGTCCTTAGTTAAATTAAGTTTCTTACAGGTGGTGTATAGAAAGGTCTTTTAAAAAAAATCCATTCAGCCACTCCATATCATTTGATTGGAGATTTTAATCCATTTACATTTAAATTAATTACTGATAGGTAAAGCTTACTGTTGCCATTTTGTTCATTATTTCCTAACTATTTTTTAGTTCCTGTTTTCCTGCATCCTCTCTTGCAGTCTTCTATGTGATTATGATTTTTTACATGAAATTCTATCCTCCTCATTTTTTGTGTATCTACTAATTTTTCTTTGTTCTTCTCATGAGGCTTATAAAATCATAGTCATAACAGTCTATTTTAAGCTGATAACTTCATTCACATATGAAAACTCCATACTTTTACCCTCCCACATTTCATGTTATTCATGTCATAATTTATATCTTTTTGTATCTGTTATAAATACTATAGATATAGTTATTTTTAATACATTTGTCATTTAAGTTTTATAATAGAGTTAAAATTATTTATGCACTACCATTACAACTTAAGAATATTCTGAATTCTTACCTTGACAGTGAGAGATATATTTTTATGTTGCTAAGTAGCAACCTTTAATTTCACTTTAAAGAACCACTCTTCGAATTTCTTATAAGGCAAGTATAGTGGTGATAAGCTCCCTCAGGAAGCAGACCCTTTTTTGAGTTCCATACCCTGGTTGCTATAAGCCCCTGTTCCTTTTTCCTTAGCTGCCCCCAGATTTTTCACCTATGCTGAGCCAATCCCTTCAGTGATCAGAGGAGGGTGAGAAATAAGTGGATCTCTTAGGTAGCATCCTGCATGGCTGGGAAATCTATGTGTCCACTGTGTCCTCATTTTCCCCTGTGGAAGTGATTGCAACCAAGATCTCTCATGGCATTGAGCTGTGCCACCTTAGTGGAAGGGCTACATGGGTAAAGTAAAACTAATCTTACCTTCTTCAATGAATCTTGGACTTTCTGATCCAGTAGAATGCTGGGACTTCTCCACTGGACTCCCAGGGTTCCACAAAGGTATTTTCATCTGTGGTTAGTTATAAAAAACAATGATTTTCTATGTGGTATGGCTGGAAAGACCTCTTCTGCCATCCTGTGATATCAATCTCCAAATTTGGAAAATTTTCACAATTATTTTTTCAATACTTATTCAGTCTTGCTCTCTTTTTCCTCTCTCTTGAGTATCTTGATGATACAACTGTTACATCCTTTGTTATTATCCCACAGGTTTAGGAGGTTATGCACATTTTCTTCTCAGTTTACATTTCTTGTGTTATCCAGAATAGGTGGATTCTATTGATAACTCCTGAAGTTACCTAATTTTATCCTCTGTACATTTTCATATTAGGTTTTGAGATTCTGGACCTTATTCTATTTTCTGTTTTGCCTAGCTTTTTGGACACCACTTTGGTAGAGGAGAGGAGGACTGCACTTCTTTATTATTGCCAAATGGAGGTCAAAGTACAGGTTCCCCACTTGGTTTCTATTGGCACTTGGGAGAACAGGTACTGCTTATTTGAGTTGCGTCAAGTGAGAGTTCTGGCTCTCCATATGGTTTCCTCTGACACAGAGGTGAGGTGGACTTATTACCAGTGGGTGATGGCAAAAGTCCCGATTCTTTACTAGGCCTTATCTGATACTGCCCTAACAGAGAAAGGGAAAGGACTTCATTACTGTTAAGGGTGGAAGTCTAGGCTCCCCACTCAGCATTTGATGTCATAGCTGTGGGTAAAGCCATAGTTTTTCCGTGTTGTTTGTCTATAATAAAATGGCTATTATCTAAAAGCTTTCTGTCTTGCCACTTTGCCCTTTCCCTAGTCCTTTGGCCTGACAGAACTTTTATCAGAACATTTTACTTTTTGTTTAATTTAATGTAATTCAATTTTATCTTGTTTTGTTTTAGATTTGTGTTCATCAGCATTTCTAGGTTTTTGGCTTCTTCAACTCCAAGTCTATGATATATGTGATGAAAAGAAACCCCAGGTAATTCACTTCTGTGTTGTTCCTTCTGTCTTGAAGTCCTATATCATCTTTTTCTTCCCTCCACCCTTCAGAGTCATCTTATGTTGTTTTTCCTATGGTGTCCACAAATTTTAGTTTTACTTAGTGAGAAGAATAGGAAAAAATATACCTACTGCATTTTGCTAGAATTGGAAGTTCTGCTCTTTCAAGTCAAAATGAGGCATGAAGTAGCAGTCAGTGGGAGTTGTTGCTTGAAACAGTAATAAACCTGTGACACCTCTATTGTTAGCAAATTGACCTTAGAAATATAAAAAATTTGGGTCTCTTCAAAGTGAACCAATCTTCTTCTCAATCTGTTCTTTCTAGGAAGTTGCTTTATTACAAAAAACAAATTCCATGGTGAGGATTGAGGTAGACGGGTGGGTGGGGTGGGGAGGAAATATAGCTTTTGCCTCTTTCTGGTTTATTCATTGCCTACTACTGCTATAGGTAGGGTAGTGTAATGGTTAAAACCAAGGCTCTGAAGTCAGACTGCATGGATTCAAAGTCTGGTTTAATCATGTGCTATATTATATGAACTTGGGTAAGTCTCCTAACTTCTCTAAGTTTTCTCTACTATAAATGGAGATAATAACATTATTTCTCTCACCAGATTATATATATATGGGATCAAATGAGATTTTAAAAAGCACTTAGCAGAAAGCCAGACATGCCATAAGTGTGCAGCAAATGATAGCTTGTTGTTAATATATGAATATGCTACGTATATGTAATATAGAAACATTAATAAACACTTGTTGAATAGATCTTGTCTCTTTTCCATTATGCCTTAGTTTTAAGCATTGCCTTATAATGTATTTAAGCCTTATTTGGTATTTCTTCTAACAGAGAACTCACATAATCTTGGGTGTTGAAGACTTGCACTATGTCACCATATTCTAACGTGTTATTTTGGCCAACCCATTCCAGCTGGATGGTGGATAGGGAAAACAAATCCAGTTGGTTTCCTAAAATACAAAGACTTTGTCAGAGAGGAAACTATTTTTATGTACAAATGAACAATTTCTGATAATTCAGGTAATTCCAGACAGACGAGGCAAGTTTTTATGCTTAGGATTTTCCAGAGGAGCTGTTTGTATTACTCGGATTTATCCAACTTTCTCTCTCACTTTGGCAGTATAGACCTGATTCTAAACATACCATGCAATAAGCTGTACATTTGGCTGAAAGTTTATTCTGTTTGGTCCAAATGGCATTAAAATCATTAACTAAATACACAGTGACTTGGAAGGAAGAAGAAAAAGAACTCAAATGAAAAATTATTTTTATTGCCAAAAGCTGAGTTCTCAGGCTGCTACAACCTGACTAACACCCAAGACAGGCAAGAGGCAGTCATCTTTTATGTTCTAGGTGTTAGTGATGACATGAATTATAGTGGGAAAAAAATACAGTATTTTTTAAGGTTCTGGCTGGTTTGAAAAATTAATGAATTTTCAATATTGAATTTAAAAATTATTCATTTGCAAGTCTTTCTATTTTTTCTTCTTTGGTTTTGAATTAAATCTTTTTTGTTGAAATGGCAGATTTTCAGAATACTCTCACTACCATTATGCTTTCTATTTACATGCTTCCAATACATTGGTGTCATATTTTATCCTTTATAAGTTTCCAGAACACTAGGTGACTTTTCTTGACAAACACATTGAAAATAGACAAGAAGACTCCCAATCAGTGCTGCACCACTGTATTCTCTACCTTGCTATTTGGTCAAACCAATATTTTGGTCAAGTAAAAAGAGACAAGAAAAAAAATTAATAACATACTATAAATTGTCCTGATAAGGCAAAGCAAAAAGTGACTGTGGACTAGGTTCAGCAAACACATGCTGATAATACTCTAAATAAATAACCAAAAATCATTGATGTTTTTTAGAACATTAATTTGTAATGTTTTCTTTTTATTCCTTTTAAAAATTATTTGATCTATCTATCTATCTATATCTCAAATATCTAATATCATGTTCGTAAGCACAGGAAAATATTAACTGATACTTTTTATTATTCCTGCCTAAGGACCTCAATATAATTTGAAGGGCCTTTGTGTTATAAATATTAAGGTCTAGGTACTACTTCTTTATAGAAAGTTTTTGATCTATTAAATAAAAAGAGAAAGCAGACAATAAGAAATGTAGAACCAATAATTACATGTAGCCCATATTAATATATGTAAAAATGAAATTGGACATCATAAAAATGTTTTAAAAATATAAATGTATGAATAAAGTTAAACTATAATCCTGTCACCAAATGATAACCAAAGATAGTGTTTTGTAGTATATCCTTCCAAGCATTTTTCTGGTCATATATATATAAATATTTCTTTTAAGGGGAAAGGGGTAGAGGGAGAGAGAGAGAGAGAATCTGAAGCAGGCTCCATGCCCAACAATGAGCCCAATGTGGAGCTTCCCTTCCTCTATTTCATCCATTCCCCCATCCACCTCCCCTCTGGTAACCATTTGTTTTCTATAATTTAGA
The DNA here is from genome assembly GCF_011100685.1 of Canis lupus familiaris. Classification (NCBI taxonomy): domain Eukaryota; kingdom Metazoa; phylum Chordata; class Mammalia; order Carnivora; family Canidae; genus Canis; species Canis lupus. The sequence goes on along the minus strand of NC_049254.1, from coordinate 6,444,255 downwards.
GTGGGTTTCTTTGTTTTTTTTTTTTTCTCTATTTTATCCTTTCCTTCTTTATTTTATCTCTTAAATTCTACATATAAGGGGAATCATATGGTATTTGTCTTTCTCTGACTGATTTCACTTAGCATTATATTCTCTAGATCTATCCATATTGTTACAAATGGCAAGATTTCTTTCTTTTTATGGCTGGATAATATTCCATTGTATATATACCACATTTTTATCCATTCATCTATGGATGGATGGACACTTGGGCTTCTTCCATAGTTGGCTATTATAAATAATGCTGCAATATACATAGGATTGCATGTATTCCTCTTAATTAGTGTTTTTGGATTTTTCACCCAATAGTATGATTCCTGGATCATAGGGTAGTTCTATTTTTAAATTTTTTTTTTAAGTAGGCTCCACATTCAGCGTGGAGCCCAATACAGGGCTCGAACTCACAACCCTGAGATCAAGACCTGAGCTGAGATCAGGAATTGGATTTAACCAATTAAGCCACTCAGGTGCCCCCTATTTTTAACTTTTTGAGAAACCTCTGTACTGTTTTCCACAGTGGCTAAACCTGTTTGCATTCCTACCAACAATGCAAGAGGGTTCCTTTTTCTCCACATCTTTACCATCTTTCTTTTTTTATTATTTAAATTCAACTAGCCAACATATAGTACATCATTAGTTTCAGATGTATTGTTCAGTAGTTTGTCAGTTGTGTATAACACCCAGTGCTCGTCACATCATGTGCCCTCCTTAATGCCCATCACCTAATTACCCCATCACTCCACCCACCTCCTCTACAGCAACCCTCAGTTTTTTTCCTATAGTTAAGAGCCTCTCATGATTTTTCTCCTTCAGTTCAGCCTCTCATGATTTTCCATTCAGTTTTCCCTCCCTTACCCTATGATCCTCTGCCCTGTTTCTTATATTCCACATATAAATGGAAGGACATCTTGACTCTTTCCACATTTTTACTGTTGTGGACATTGCTCCTATGAACACTAGGGTGCAAGTGCCCCTTCATTTCACTACATCTGTATCTTTGGGGCGAACACTCAGTAGTGCAATTGCTGTGTTGTAGGGTAGCTCTATTTTTGACTTCTTGAGGAACTTCCATACTGTTTTCCAGAGTCGTTCTACCAACTTGTACTCCCACCAACAGTGTAAGAGAACACTGGCAGAAACCTCTTTGGCTTTGGTCACAGCAACTTCTTACTAGACACATCTCCAAAAGCAAGTGAAACAAAAGCAAAAACGGACTATTGGGACTTCATCAGGATAGAATAGCTTCTGCACAGCAAAGGAAACAGTCAACAAAACTAAAAGACAACCTACAGAATGATAGAAGGTATTTGCAAATTATCTTATTACCTAAAGGGCTAGAATCCAAGATCTATAAAGAACTTATCAAACTCAACACTCAAGAAACAAATAATCCAGTCAAGAAATGGGAGAAGACATGAGCTGACACTTCTCCAAAGAAGAGTTACACATGACCAACAGATACATGAAAAAATGCTCAACATCACTTGGCATCAGGGAAATACAAATCAAAAGCACAATGAGATACCACTTTATACCAGTCAGGATGACTAAAATTAACAAGATAGGAAAGAACAAATATTGGCAAGGATGCAAGGAAAGGCCAACCAACATCTGCTGTTTTTCTCCATGTACTTTTTGATTTCTTCTTTAATTTCTTTGTTGTTCCATTCCTTATTTACAAACATATGTAACCTTACTGTATTTATGCTATTTTTCAGACTTTTCTTGCAGTTTATTTCTAGTTTCTAGTTGCATAAAGTTGTAGTCAGAAAAGATGTACGATTTAACTTCCATATTTTTTAATTTGTTGAAATTTATTTCATTGTCTAATATGTGATCTATTATGGAGAATGTACCATCCGCACTTGAAAAGAATGTGTATTCTGCTATTTTAGGGTGGAATTTTCTGACTATATTTGCTGGATCCATCTAATCCAGTGTGTCATTCAAAGCTACTGTTTCCTTGTTGATTTTTGGTTTGGATGATCTGTCCATTGATGTGAGTTGTTAAAGTCCTCTACTATTATTATTGTTTTATTATCAATTAGTTCCTTTGTGTTAGCCATTAACTGTTTTATGTATTTGGGTGTTCACATTTTGAGTGCATATATTTACAATTGTTATATCTTACTAGATTGTCCCCTTATTATTATATAGTGTCCTTTTTTGTTTCTTGTTAGAGTCTATTTTGTCCCTTCCCATTGATTGCTGCTCTAGTCTTTTAGTGATATAAGCAGTTATATACATGAGAGAGAACAGTATTAGGGTGTTGCAAAAGGAGATGGGAGTAACCATTTCATCTCTTCTGTGAAGTCCAGACATTGCTTTAATGTCTGAATCATGCAAGCAGGATTCAACCAAGGTGCTTATGGTGAATATAGACTTACTTTATAAAAACATTGATTTAAGAATTTTACTTTACTTTTTAAAATAGCACTAAATCTCATACATCTGCATCAATTATCTTATGTGAGGCAAATGATTTCATGTGTCATAAGATGGAGTGCTCTTTACATGATGCTCTTTGTGTTTTGAAGAGAGTTTTGGGGTCAAAATCCGTGGTTCCAGGTGGGATACTATAGAAGCAGCCCCTTCCATATACCTTTAGAACTACAAAACCAGATGAGGCCTCAGAAACAGCTTGCTATATCAGAGTTTGCAGGATCTCTTCTTATTTTTTTCTAACACACTGGCAGTTAATGCTGCCCAAAATTCCACAGACCTAGTTGCAAAGTTAAGAGCTTTCCATAATGAGGGACAAGGTAACCCAGAACACAAATTTCGTAAATGAATTGGTCTTGATTTCATCAATGGTAAACCTCAAGACAACAAACAAGCAGGGGTATTTGAACCAACCACGGTGAAAGTTAAGAGTTTAAAATTTGTGACAGAAGCTTCAATTTCTATTCTTCAAATTGATGATCTTACCAAATTACACCCAGAAAGCAAAGATGATAAGCATGGAGGTTATGAAAATGCTGTTCACTCAGGAGTCCTTGATGACTGATCTGATTTCTCTTTTATTTGTAATAATATTAGATGCAATTATCTTGTACCTTGAGTATCACATATTAAAAATAATGAGCTGTCAAAAAAGTCTAGTTTGTCCGTTATTAGTATTGGTACCCCAGCTTTCTTTTGACATACATCTGCATGATAAATGTAAATCTCCATTCCTTTACTTTCAATCTACATGTGTCTTGAGGTCTAAAATGAGTCTCTTGTAGGCAGCATATAGATGGGTCTTGTTTTTCTGTCCATTCCATCACCCATGTCATTTGATTGGTGAGGTTAGTCCATTAACATTGGAAGTAATTATTAATATGTATTTATTGCCGTTTTGTTTCTTGTTTTGTGATTAATAGTTTTTCTCTGATCCTTTCTTCTCTTGCTCTCTTTCATGATTTGCTGGGCTTTCTTTGCTGATATGGATTCCTTTATCTTCTTTGCATATCTTTTACTGGTTTGTGATTTATGGTTGCCACTAGATTGTATATAACATCTTCATATAAAGTCTATATTAAGTTGATGGCCGCCTAAATTTGAACCCATTCTTTATTCCTCTTTCCCCATGTTTTAGGTATATGGTGACATATTTTACATCCTTTTATTTTGTGAATCCTTTGACTGATTTTTATGGAGATATATTTTATTAAAATATATGTATGTATATATACACATATATTTTTATGACTTTTTGTGTTTTCTGCTTCTCATAATCTTTCCTTTCTACTCAAAGAGTACTCTTTAAATTTTTTATAGGGCTGGTTTAGTGGCCATGAATTCCTTTAGCTTTTGTTTGTATGAAAAACTCCTTAACTCTCCTATTTTGAATGATAGCCTTGCTGGGTAGAGTATTCTTGGCTGTGGATTTTTTCCTTTCAGCACTTTGAGTATATCATGCCACTCTCTGGCTTGCAAAGTTTCTGCTGAAAAATATGCTGATAGCTTTATGGGGTTTCTCTTAAATGTAACTGTCTTTTCTCTTGATGCTTTTAAAATTTTCTCTTTATCATTACTTTTTACCATTTTAATTACTATGCATCTTGATGTGGACATTTTCAGATTGATTCTGTTGGGAGATCTCTGTATTTCCTGAATCTGGATATCTGTTTCCTTCCCCAAATTAGAGAAGTTTTCATATCTTATTTCTCCAAATAAATTCTCTGCTTCCTCTTCTCCCTCTTCTCCTTCTGGGATTCCTATAATCTTGATGGAGTTGCTGAGTTCCCTAAGTCTATTATCATTTTACATATTTTTCCTCTTATCTATTCAGCTTGATTACTTTCCATTATTCTTACTTCCAGGTCACTAATTTGTTCCTCTGTTTCCTCTAGCCTTCTGTTTATTCTATCTAGTGTATTTTTAATTTCATTTATTGTGTTAATCTCTTATTGGTTCTTTAAACTCTTGTTAACAGTCTCACTGATATCCTCCACTCTTTTCTCAAGTCCAGTGAGTATCTCTATGATTATTACTTTAAATTCTTTACTAGCATGTTATTTATATGCATTTCATTTTGGTTTCTTGCTGAGGTTTTGTCCTGTTCTTTCATTTGGGACATATCCCTCTCTCTCCTCATTTTTTCTCAGCCTCTTTTCTATAGCCTAATTGTTAAATGAATAACATATGCCTATTTTAATGCCAATGTATATTTACATTGTCATTCTTAGTGACTACAAAATATTTATCATAATTTAGCAAATCTCAAATAAATGGACTATCATGTTTTCGGGGGGAGGGGCAAGGACTTTTAGAAAAATTCCTAAAATGAAATACTCTTGTATATACTTTTATGTAATTCTTCTACTATTTCCTTAGGATAAGCTATTGGGAATGAGATGGCTGGATGAAAGAGGAATCATTTTTTTAAAGATTTTATTTATTCATGAGAGACACAGAGAGTAAAGAGAGAGAGACAGAGACACAGGCAGAGGGAGAAGCAGGCTCCATGCAGGGAGCCTGACGTGGGACTCGATCCCGGGTCTCCAAGATCACGCCCTGCACTGAAGGCAGCACTGAACCGCTGAGCCACCTGGGCTGCCCAGAGGAACCATTTTCAAAGTGATTGGCATATATTGAGAAATTGTTCCCCAGGAAGTTTGCATTTACTTATGCTTCCAGCAACAGTGTACCTGTTTCTTTACACACTATTATTATTAAAAGTCATCATTCAGCTTTTTATTCCTTGCTAAACTGATGAGTGGAAAATAATAGTACATTGAATTAGAATAAGGTTTCTACTTTAATTCTAAAATTATATTTATTCATTCACCGATTATTGCTTTTAATTAAATTCTGCAGTTCATGTTTGACTTCGAGGGCATATCTAGACATACACATATTTTAGATAGAGAAAAGTTATTTTTTCTAGCCTCTCAATTTCTTTCAAATTCAAGACATCCAATAGACTCTTTGTGGAGAAAATTTACATTTGTTTAGGACATCTTCTTTATCCATTGGAAGAAAAAAAATTAGATTGGATTGTATGGTAGTAGTAATAGTAATTTTATTTCTTGTTTATATTTTATTATTTATTGAGAATTATGTGTTCCATGTGCTGAATTAAACTTTTTAAATGAATAGTCTGTTTTCCTTACCCATTTTTGTACTAGTAATAAAGTATCCCCATTGTAAAAGGTGTCATGGCTCCAAATGATAAAACCATAATTTGAGTCCAGATTTGTGTGGGATTAGAGTTTGAACTACTAGTAACTGCAATATACTACATTTTCTAGAGTAATCTTATGCTAATGATAATATGAATCAATTCTGTCCTGATGATGGAAAAATGAGATAATTAATGTCATCACATGCTACATCTGGTAGCAATGTTTTATTCCTGCATCAGAAACTTAAAGAATGAGAGGGGAGCGGATTGTCTTCTATTTTTTGCTTTCTTCAGTTCCCTTTCTTGCTGCCAGATTTCTTTTTAAGCCAGCCATCCGGGGCACAGTGGTTTGTGTGAGAGCTAATACTCTTCTTTTCCCATGGGCATTTGTCCATCCCTGTTCTGTTTCTCTTCATCTCTTCTTGGGGCAACATGTAATCTGCCAGGCCTCACTCATTACTCACTGTCAGGCCTGTATATTTGCCAGAAGTCAGAACACTGGCCTGTGTGGTTATGTGGTCCTTGGTCTCTGCCCTCTGGCAGACTAGGGCAAGAGATCTTGTCACATTGGAAAGCATTAATCTGCTATATCTCAAGCCACCAGTTCTGTTCCATTGGACCACAAACTGAGTTTTCTCCCCATTCTATAGAAAGCAGTAGCATACCAGCCAAGATGTGGCTTGGGCTTATGTTGTCTATAGACTTGCATAGCACATTGAATGGGGGCACAACTCTCCACAAGTATCTCCAAACATTTCTTACAATTCAACCTTTGTTTTCTTTTATGGAAATAAGTTTTCCACTGTGCAGATCTGGATCTGTAGCAACCCTCCACAGAAGTATGGTTTTTACCTTCATATTTTCCCACCTCTGAGACTAGTAGAATGAGAATTCTATATCACCAGAATTATATTGATTTACACAAGAGAGACATTGTTCATTTGCTCCTTTCACAAATATTCAGTGGGTACTGAATGTATGCCAGACATGAGAAATGGATGAACCAGACAGAGTAGATGCTCCCTTCATGAGATAGCACTGGGGAAGGAAGCAGCAACAAGCAAATAACCAAATAAATGAGATTTTTGATACATGCTATGAAGTAAATAAAAGTAAGATGTTGTAATAGAAGGTAATGGTTTAGGGGGTGGGAAAGGCTACTTACAATTGAATGTCAGTGAGGAGGTGACGTTTGAGCTGAGACTGAGTGACTAGAAGGCACCAGGTATGCAAAGATCTAGAAACAAACAACTCTAGCATGAGGGAACAGGGGCAGAGGCTCCAGGGAGGGAAAGATTTTGGCCTATTCTAGGAAGGCAATGTGACAAGACAATAGGGAATGAAGAATAAAGGTGGGAGACATCACAGATAAGGGTGAGTCAGATTGTGTGGGACCTAATGGGCCATGAGATTTAGATTTCATTCTAAATGCAATAGAAGACTACTGAAGAGTTTAATGTGGGAGTTTGAAAAAAAATCTGTTTCATATTTTTAAAGCATTATTCTGGTTTTTAAGTGGACTGTAAAGGAACATTGGTAGAAGGGAAACAACCAGCTGAGAGACTTTTGCAGGAATTAAAGCTGGGGATAATAGTGACCAGGATGAAAATAGTGAAAATAAAGAGAAGTAAACAGATGTGAAATATGTTTTTTTTGGTGGAATGTGTTTCTTGATGGATTGTATGGTAGTAGTAATTGTGTTGAGGTGAAGGACAAAGAAGAATCAAAGGTAACTCTAGATTTTTCACCTGAGCAATTGGCTAGACATTTACTGAGACAAAGAAGATTTGGGAAAGAACAATTGTCAAGGAGTGGAAGTTAAGACCTCTATTAGGCAGAATTATAATTGATATGCCTTTTAGATATCCAAGTGAGAATGTTCATCATGTAGTTGGATTATGTGGGATTTAGTTAAGATTAGAGTTAAAGAATCATCTCTTAATTAACTGAATCTGAAATTAAGAGAGCCTCAAATGAAAATATGTGGTTTTGAATGAGAAAGAAAATCCTTCAGTCTAGCATCTCTATTTCTGTCAGTGATACCATTTTTTTCTCACTATGCAATGCCTTAGTCTATTTGGGCTGCTATAACAAAATGCTGTAGACTGGGTAGCTTATAAACAATAGAAATGTATTTCTCATAGTTCTGGAGGCTGGAAAGTCCAAGACCAAGGAGATTATATACTAAAATACTTCATTAGAGCTTAAAGCAAAACAAATGAAACCTAGGTGGGGATTGAATGAAAGAAAGAGCATGGACTATGGAGACAGTTTTTGGGGACTTTGTAATATTTCACTAAGAGAATATGTATAAAAATTCCTTATCCCCTATAAAGTACCACCTGAAATCATTCTTAACATCAGAAATTTATAAAATGAAGCACTATTAAAATGAAACACAGCATTGCAAATTTTCATGGCTTGGCTATTACTATATCTTTGTCTCTGGCTTCATAGACTTTTTCTGCTATTCTGAAATTCTTTATTTCTAACCAGAATGTTTAGAATTAAAGAGCTGAAGTTTGTCACTACTGAACTAAAGTTTTATATTAGCCCTTTGGGTTTTTTTTAAAAGATCTATTTATTTTGTTCACCCTTTCTGAATTGGAAAAAAAGGACATACAAATGTGAATTTATGGTGAGCACATTTATACTCCTCTGAAGTATGCATCCTTAGACTTTTTTTCTGAATCAATCTACCAAATACTCTCAACCAGCGTTTGAAGAAGCCTGATTGAAAACACTGACAGTCTGTACCCTTAGAATCATGACAATTCACATGTCTTCTCAGCCTCTTTGAAGTTTTCAGCAGAAGCCAGAGAAAGAAAAAAAAATCACGTTTCATACTTTGTTGTTTATCAACAAGAAATAAAACATTTAAGAATTTAGATAACATACACACATGCTGCCTTGAATTCATGCTGACAATTTATGCACAATGAAAGCAAAATATACAGCATCTGTGTGAAGAATGTACACCAGTACTTAGACAATGGGCAGCCAGACAGAACTTGACAATGTGGGCCAGATGAGCCAGTGTCCTGCAGGAGGCCCTAACAACATCTACTGCTCCAAGCGCATTTCACTTTCAATCTGCTGCTGTTGGACTAAACAATCTCGTAAAAGTTAATGGCCCTTTTCAGGGCTGGCAGTGAAATTGCTGGTACTGTGGAAGGTAATTTTTTAAAAGTCATTATAGCACACACCAGTAGAGTCTATTTCAGGTTTTAGCCCTGTTCCTAAGGGACAAAGGTAGCTTTCAACAAAATGAAAGCACAAGTGGGAATACACCCTGTTTTTCAGCTTATAGATTTTCTGAGAATGTGTTAAGTAAAACACTTCACATATTTTTTGGTGAAAAGATATTTCTTTCTATAGTCTCCTGCCTGCCCTACCTACCAACCTAGAGGCAGGAGTCAACTTTGCTGTCATCAGACCGAAGATTATCTTCTGATTATTATCACAAATGTTCTGTTTTAGCTATGGTGAGGAAAGGGCCTACAAATAGACCAAATAGATTTGGCAAGTTTCCTGAAGCTATTCTGAATTGCAGAAGAAAATAGTCCCAAATTGATGAAACAGTTAAAGGCAAAAAATTTATTTTTATGGAAAAATAATGTTTTTTTAAGGAATAACAGACTTATTATTAATATCATTTTATAACCTCAAGCAAATAAACAGTTCTAGGTAATGATCCACAATGACTAGTAACTAGTAACTTCATAAAAAGAGAAAAAAAAAACCTTACATTATAATACCTATGAGATGTTTTGCCAAGAATAAGTTTGAATCTGTTCATGCCTCTACATGTAAATAATATTATATGGCAAATATATAGAGCAGAAGAACATGTTAATAACAGCATGGGGATGTGATAAGCAAAAACAAAACTGTAAAAACTATATAGAAAAACAACCTACTCTCTTCAACAAATAAATTGGAAAAAACCCACAACCACCACAAAAAACAACCAGTGAGGAATTTATAGATTTAAAGAGGCTTATATTGTGACATATAGACTTTATTTACATTCTGATTTCAACAAACAATTTTAAGAGATGATTACAAACGGAGGAAATTTGAAATCTGACTGGATGATTGTATGACCCTGTGGGACTATTACTAGTTTTTACCTAAGAGTGGTATTGTACCTGAGAGTACTTGCTCTCAAACTTTTGGGTCTTAGGATCTCTTGCATTTTAAAGAATCATTGAGGACTCTAAAGTTATTTCATTTTAGTTGTTTGTATCTACTGATATGCATATATTGTAAATTAAAACACAAAAATATTTATTAACCCATTTAAAATAACAGTTACATATTAACATATTTTCATAAAAATAACTGTTTTTCAAGACAAGAAAAATAGAAATATGGCATTATTTTACATTTTGCAAATCTTTAAAATAACTTTCTTTATAGAAAACAGATGAATTCTAATATCTGCTTTTGCAGTCATTCCTTTATGATATCACATGTCAAATAACCTCTGGAAAACCTCGCTGTCCACTCATGAGAAAGAAAAAGTCAACCAACATCTTAAAATTATTTTGAAAATAAATTCCTTGAAAGGTGGTGGCGACCACCAGGGCTCAACCAGACCATACTGTTAGAACTACTGTGTTAGAGGTACCTTCTGATGTATTCAAAAATGAAAAATAAATTATTATTAACTTTGTCATCTAGGGATGGAAAGTAGCAAGTGACTGTATATTTGATATATTATTTTCTGTAATTTGATAGTTATTCAAAGTGGATGAGAAATACATCAGATACATGCAGATAAGCCTTTTCTGATGTTTACCATAATGAAAAGTAAAAAAAAAAAAAAAAATTAAAAAGTCAAGTAAATAACAGTACAAGTGTTTTGTAAGTGGGGCAATTATTTGACTATAATACAATTATAATTACAATATTGAAAATTTTGGAAAAGTGAAGTAGTAAACAAAAAGAGAAATAATAATGTTGGTCTGCTAACATTGTCCTTAGAAAAAAATGAAAATACTGTGGATGAGATAATATTTTAACATTAAATTTTTTTGGAAAGATACATAGTTTTCATCCTTTAATTGACATTGTTTGATATTTGTCATCAGAGTGTCAAGGTACAAAGTTAATCTAAGTTTTTAAAGTCAGATAAAATAGTTAAGAAATTGTAGGTGTTAATTTTCTAAGTTAGTTTCTTGTACTAGAAATAAAAAGTTAACTATTGGTAACAGTTTCCCCACAGAGAAAACATCAATTCTAAATAATTTTGTAGGGATGCCTGGGTAGCTCAGTTGATTAAGTGTCAGCCTTAGGCTCAAGCCATGATCCCAGAGTCCTGGGATTGAGCTTCATGTCTGGCTCCCGGCTCAGTGAGAGTCCTTTTCTCCCTCTACAATCAGTCAAGGGCAGAAGAAATGAGAGGTATTGATTGGCCTGGGAGATAGGTGCAAAAATTCTAAACAGAAAATTAGCAAACTAAATATATAATAGTATGCACAAAATATATATGATGAAGTTTTTTACCTATGAAATGCAAAGAAGATTTAATATCACAAAAAATCTTTAAACATCATTCATCATATCAATAGATTAAAAGAGAGAGCCTATAAGACTACTTTAAAGATGTAGAAAACAAATCATGATAAAATCCTTAGTAAACTAAGGCTGGGAAGGATATCAGCAAGACAGAAGAATAGGATGTCTCAGAACTCATACCTACCATAGAAACATTGATTTTTAACAACTAGTCGGAGATTAGAATACCTTTGTAGGAGGCCAGGAATACATCTGAGAACTTCTATCTACTTTTATGAACCAAAAATCTGAGACTAGATGCATTGAAGAAAGAAAGAGAAGTTTCACCTCACCCATATCACCCCTCCCCCAAGGAAGCACAACTCGGGAGGAAAAAAAACCCTTCAGTTCTTGATATTTCCCAAGGGCAAAGTGAGAGTAAAGTGTCCCCCCACTTTTCCCAATCATTTGGTTGTCCAAGAGGTCCATTTCTATCTTGCCCCACCCAGAACACTGAAGGGATTGACAGAGCTAAGAAATTTCAGAACCACTAGAAGCAGAGAGAAATGTGGGACTCAGAGCATCCAGAGGATCTTAACAGCAGGCTGCAGATTCTATAAACATGCTCAAGGTCTCCACCAAGGGCTCCACCCTCACCTCTGCAGGACCTTCATTTAAGGATACCACAGTAAGTAGATGCACACTTCCGGCTCTGGGTGTGTGCTCCTGTTGACTGGCAACCTGCACTCCCTTGTCAACTGAGCACAAAGGAGCCTCCCTGGCTGGCATATGGGAGCCTTCACAGACCTTCCAGAAGCTCCCACATGCAACACACAAACATCAGCAACTGGCTCAACTCTGTTGCATTGGGATATGGCACACAACTTTGGCACTTCAGGGGACTTCCTTGGAGAAAATAAACAAAGACTCTCAGTACCCAGCCTGGCTTTGCAGAATTAAAGGGAAGCACCAATTCTAATCTTCCATCCAAAGAAAGAATAAGAGTTGTGGAGTAGATGCACCATTAGAAAAGTTCTGATAGACAACCAGAATCTCTAGGCTGACTAGTTATGGTCTTCCTTGAAGCCTGTCAGTAAGCTTAGAGAAGGTAACTCCTTCAAATGTGAAGAAAATGATATGAAGCTTTAAGGATATGAAAAAGTAATGAAAACTATCAAGATTGAATCATCTAATAAATAGAGAAATTGAACAGACCAATAGGTAAGAACATTGAGTCAGTAATCGAAAACCTTACAACAAAGAAAAGCCCAGGATCAGATGGCTTCATATGTAATTCTGCAAGAACTTAAAGAAAAATTAATACCAATCCTTTTCAAAGAGGTAGGAACATTTCCAAACTCATTTCAAAATTAATACCAATCCTTTTCAAAGAGGTAGGAACATTTCCAAACTCATTATATGAGGCTAGTATTCTCTGATATCAAAGTTCAAATATTAAACTACAAGAAATGAAAACTACAGGTCATTGTGCCTGATGAATATTGATACAAAAATCCTCAATGAAATACTAGCAAACCAAATTCAGCAGCACATTAAAAAGATCATACAATATGATCAAACAGGATTTATCCTTGGATTCAAGGTCTGTTCAACATATGCAAACCAATCACTGTGATGTGCTATGTTAAAATGGAAGATAAAAATCATATAAATATCTCAGATATAGAAGAAGCACTTTACAAAGTTCAACATCTTTTCATGATAAAAAACTCAATAGGTTAGGTAAAAAATAACTATATTTCAACTTAACAAAGGACATATATAAGTCTACAGCATATTATACACAACAGTGAAAAGCTGAATGCTTTTCTTCTAAGATCAGGAATGAAACAAAGATGCTCACTTTCACCACTTCTCTTCCAGTATTGTACTGGAAGTCCTAGCCAGCAAAATTAGACAAGAAAAAGAAATAAATGGCATCCACATTGGAAAGAAAGAAATGAAATTGTCTCTATTTACAGATGACATGATCCTATGTATAGAAGACACTAAAGACTACATCAAATCTCTCTTAGAATTAATAAATAAATTCAAGAAATTTGCAGGATACAAAAATCAGCATACAAAAATCATTTGCATGTCTATACGTATACAATTAACTATCTGAAAAAAACTTAACAAAAAGTAATTCCATTTACAACTGCATCATATAAATAAAATAATTAGGAATAAATTAAACCAAGGAGATGAAAGATTTGTACACTGAAAATTATAAAACATTGGTGAAAGAAGTTGAAGACAATGCAACTCCAAAGATATCTCATGTTTATAGATTAGAAGAAATAATATTGAAATGTCCATAGCACTCAAAGAGATCTATGGATTCAATGCAATCTCTCTCAAATTCCAATAACATTATATACACACACACCAAAAAAACCTAAAATTCATATGGAACCATTAAAGACTCCAAATAACCAAAGCAATCTTGAGCAAGAAAAAAAAGCTGAAAGCATCATATTTTCTGATTTCAAAATATTACAGAGCTATAAAATATTACAGAGCTATGGTACTGGCATAAAAGCAGACATATAGACCAATGAAACAGAATGGAGAATCCTGAAATAAACCCACTATAATCATCTAATCTTCAATAGGGGCACCATGAATACAAAATGAAGAAAAGACAGTCTCTTCACTAAATGATTTTGGGAAAATGGAATATCCACATGTAAAAGAATGAAATTGGATCCATATCTCACACCATATATAAAAATAAAATGGATAAAAGACTTTAATGTAAGACTCAAAACCATAAAATTCCTAAAAACAAAACAGAGAAAAAGCTCACTGAAATTGGTCTTAGCAATTTCTTTTTCATATATAACCCTAAAAACATAGGCAAGAAAAGCAAAAGTAGACAAGAGAAATTACATCTAACAAAAACTTCTGGACAGCAAAGGAAACATTTAACAGAGTGAAAAGGCAACCTATAGAATGGGAGAAATATTTGCAAACCATATATCTTATGAGAAATTAATATCCAAAATATGTAAGCAACTCCTATAACTCAATAGCAAAAGAAAGCAATACCACCATCAAAATTATTCATCTATTCCATATAAGTGTTCAAAATATTTATGGTCCATTGAGAGTCATGATTCTTGTGAAGATTTGCAAACAAATGCAAATGCTTGGCAGGGTGAAAGACCATGATCAAATGATATAATCAGCTTAATTTGCATAATTCATGTTTTTTAAAAAATTTCTGAGTCATCTTCTCAAATACTCCTGACTCTATTAATATTATTAATAAATAATATAGGCAGAAGTCAGAATTACCAAGTCATTAAAGCCACAAGTTTTCCAAGGAAACTACCCAGAATTGAATGATGTCTCTTATTACTAAATGTGTGACTTGGGACAAGACATTTAACATCTCTGTGTTTCAGAATCTTCATCTCTGAAATGAGAAAAATAGTATCATCCTCACAGAATTTTAATAAGTTGTACTATGGTTTGCATATTGATGAGGAATATGGTTCTAGAGCCCGAAAAACTTTCAGTGCTTCTTCTGTATAGAAAGATGCCAAGCACTTCTATCCTTGGGATGTGTCCAAAAAAGTTTAAAGCTTCTACATAGTCTCAAGTGATTTCTTGAATATGAGATCCAGAAGAAACGTGTTAAGCATTGGCAAAAAGCAGTTCAATGGCTTTCCAACTGTAATACATTTTCATTTTCCTAAATGTATGGCAAGCACCAAGGGAAGAATGTACTGTATATAAAACCAATTTCCCTGAGCTGTTCATTATTTATAAACAATTTAACATGAATTCACATGCTGATACTTATTTCCTTATGTATGTTTTATATTAATTGGTTTTCTTAAATTGTATTTGGATTAAGTCTTCATATTTTAGCATTCTGAAAAGTATTTAAATATTGCTGACAGCTAAAAAGTTCAGTGCTCTGTTCAAATCCTTTGACAAGTTCTTATGGTTTACTGATTAACAGCAATGCATGATTGATTTCTTCTTCCACCACAGGCAAAGTGTCGTGTAAGTATCATCAGAAATATGGTACTTCTAGATATTGGGGGCTAACTATTCACTTTGAAGACTGCATGAAGACTGCAGGGATTTGGAGCTAAGTTAAACTGAATTCAGATGTTGAAGTTAGACCAAGGAATTTACTTCTGAACCTTATTAATTGTCTAGTTTTAGGAAGTTGATATGTCAATGATTACTATAAGATTTCTTATTGACGATAAAAATGCATAATGAAAAATCAGAAGTCACATTTAACACATTAAATGCTGATGAAAGAAATTGCATATTTTACTTTTGAGAGTCACCAATATTGCAATAGCTCATTATCTTATAGTTCTTGTCAAGGGCACAAAAGAATTTAACAAGCATTTTGACTGACTGGATGATGATGATGATTTGTATGTAGGATATTTTTTGGTAAAGCACTCTTGGAAACAACACCTACTAATGAAGGAAAAGCAATATTATGTTAATAAAGCAGATTGTAAAGACTTAACATAAATTCTTATCCTGAAAAGTTATATTGTACAGGCTCATAGATCAAACTCGGAAGATGGTGAGAGGGCTTTGGCTCTGCTGGCCATTTATGCACAGGAGGATCACTTTAATAAGTTTAGTTGTAGGGTTGGCTTTACTAGAAGCATACCAACTCTTTCTATTATTCTAAATATTATGACATTCCTTCCTCACTCATAACATTGGAAGAGATTTTCTTGGGAAGAAATAAGTAATTGTCTTGGATCTTTAGAAACAATTGTGGATTATACTGAAGGCAGCTGCAGTAATGTCATACTCTTGGACACTTGAGATGAGCTATTTTTTTTGTCAGATTCCATTTTCTTGAAGTGTCTGCTTAATCATAAATCCAGAAACTCTCTTGGCTCTTTGTTTCTTTGCCACCAGAGTGGTAGAGGTCTAGGCTAACCCAAAAATAGAGGTGTACAGAGGTCTAGGCTAACCCAAAAATAGATTCAGTAGTGGTGGGTATAGTGAATGCTTTGGTATGCAATCCAGATACTATCATTCTAGAACCACAGCACTCATTACCCCAGGTGACAGAAGTGCTCGCTACTAATAGCTCTTAGCTAAGTCTTTCTCTGGAAATTGCCCTTACCTAGAGGAAGCTAACTCATCCAGGTTTGTTCCCTTCCCTGGAGCAGCCTGGCATCGAAATACTAGTCATTGGAGAAGATACAAAGGTCCAACTTCATTGCCTCCATCCGAAACTACTTTAAAGGGCCATTCCCAGTTCCAGAACTTCCCAGAGGATGGCTAAGGCTTCTTCTGGAGGAATTTCAACTTGTCTATCTGTCCGACTACTTTTTTCCCTTCCTCAATGGGTGTTGTTCCCAAGAGCACTTTGCTAAAATATATCCTGCGTACAAATCTTCATTTCAGAATTTCACAGAAAATGTATCCTTTGATGGTTGATTATATCAGGAGTGGTTCCAGGAAGTAGACTGTAAAGTGAATTGGATCTCCCTCTGGCCAGTTGGTAATGACTCCATTATTGTTGGCAAGTAGAGTACTCATAGACCTCAACATGTTGTAGTGGTATATTGTTAAAACATTCACCAATAGTGAACTGAAATGGGATGCTAGTGAAAGGAAATGCCCCATTAGGAGAATATCTTAGTCATTTGAAAGGTTCCTGGGGATCGTAATTATAAATACTATGGAATCAGACAGCCTTTGCTCAGTCTATTGGTACATTTAAGAAAGACATCAAAATGCTGAGAGTCGTAAATAATTAGTTAAATGTGAGCTCTGAAAGCCAAAGGGCCTTCTTAGTAACACACACACACACACACACACACACACAAAGACTCAATTCCTGCAGCTGGAAGGAAAGAAAAGAACTTTATAAGAGTGATAGAGCTCCAAAGAAAGTTGACTTTTTAACTGTGGCAAATCTGATATGCTGTGATCAGGAGCCTATTGAAAACACATGGAATCTTGGGTCTAGGGATGTGGCCATCTGGGTCAATTTATTAAAGAATCTTGAATTTCTAGATCCTCTAGATCCCTCTGAGCTCACAAAAGTGGTCCAAGCATCCCTACTAAAGGCTATGGTTTCTCCCTTCTGCTTTGTAAGACAATATACATTCCTTTCAGGATCTATCTCCACCTCTTCTCCTGACCATCAGACAAATATCTAGGGTCAATTTACAGTATAACTCAGCCAGGGAAGGGCTAAGTTTGCTGAAGAAGAAGAAAAAAAATATTTACCAAAGACTCAGTAAGACCCAGTTAATATATAGTATTCCTGAGGTGCTGGATCAGGAGTATAAAACATAAAGTTGAATAAATAAGAGTTTATTTGCCACTCTTCCAGAATACAGGATTTAAATCTTTGACAATACTTTAGGAAAATATGGTGACATACTGCTAGGATGATCCATGGTAGCTTGGGAAAAAAAAGTGCCTTTTCTAAATGAAGTGGAAATTCTTGACCTACTGTGACTTACAGTTGAGATAGTGATCAATAGGCAGAGAGAAGTGAAAAGGGAGGGGATGCACTATGTATACCTAGAAAACCTACCAGCTGACAGTGGGAGATTTGTAAGAGAGCTATGGAGACATACTGTTTACCAAAGTAACAAGGATTGCATTGGTGAGAGAAATATCCATGTCATTGAGAAGCTCAATGATGTCTTTCCCTGCACCAAGGAATGATAGGAGATATGGTATTGTTGAACTGGAAACAGGAAAAATGGAGGCTGGGAACTTAATCATCAGAAACAAGCTGTGCATAGTTATTGTAGTGAGACTGGAGTGGCACCCCAGGGTCCGACCTTCAGAGCTACAAAATGATGAACAAGGCATAATATTACTAGGGGAAAGATAAATGAGCAACCAACAATGGTATGGCTTAATTTATGCAACCAAAAGAAATGCAAAATCTATGATTAGGAGGCTAATGGCACCAATGCTATATGAACAGTATGGCAATCCCTTGTCCAGTTTCCAGACCTGATCCAAGTCTCAGGCCCTTAACCTACTGACTAAAGGAGATGCTTAGTCCACAGAAGGAAGGACTCTATGACTCCATGATGAATGGGATGGTAATAATTCCCTCAATCCTTCCCTCAAAAGAATATATCATCATTTACTCAGCTAACCATACACTGAGGAAAAAAGAATATCCAGACGTTTCAAGGACTCTTGAATATAGGGTCTGAATTGACATTGACACCCAGAAATCTGAAGCATCACCATGGACACCCTTTATTAGAATGGGGATTATAAGATAATAAATGAAGCAACATCTCACATGGGGTGGCTCACATGGGTTTCCCTATCTCCAAACATATAATTGGCAAATGGTACAACTCCCACATTGGTTCCTTGGCCTCGGGAAATAAATGCTATAGTAAGGAAGGTTAGGTGGAAGTCATTGAACCTAGTCAAGATTGTAAATAAAAACAATACTGCATTCCAGAAGGAATGGCAGAGATTAAGACCTAACAGAGGCATAGATGGTTGTCCCTATCATTTAATTTCCCAGTCTTGCCTTCATGAAAATTTTAGATAGTTCATGTTGAGTTTGCACTACTGCAAACTTAATCATGCAGTAGTGCAAACTCAACAAAATTGCAGCCACAATTGCAACTACTATGCAGGTGTGCTAGAGAGCACATTAACATAGACTCAGATATATGGTTTGTAGCCATCGGTATAACAAATGTTTTGTTTTCCACCATTGTCCAAAAAGGGTATTAAAACCAGTTTGCATTCACATGAAATAGAAAATATGAAATATGTTTGGTCTTGATTCAAGCTATGTCAACTTTCCAACTCTCTCTTAAAATGTAATTCCAAGAGACCTCAAACATTTGGATGCTCTGCAGTATATCACATTAGTCTCCTATATTGATGACTCATGTTAATTGGAACAAATAATTAAGAAGTGGTGAATATGTTGAAGGCTTTTATAAGATGTGTATGTATGTGCTCCTTGATAAGATATGAGTTATTTAAAAAAAAACAACTTTTACTAAAGAGCTTGGGTGGGTCAGTTGGTTGAGCCTCTGACTCTTGATTTTGGCTTAAGTCATGATATCAGGGTTGTAGGAACAAGCCCTGCACTGGGCTCCACACTGAGCATGGAGCCTGCTTAAGATTCTCTCCCTCTCTCTCTCTTTCTTTGACCCTTCCACCCCTACTCACTGAAAAAATAAAATGTAAATATAAATAACTTTTACTTATTTCTTATATTTTTTTGAAAATAATAATTATAATTTTATTGACTTGCCTGCCACATGTCAATTCTATGCTTATCACTATATGTGTATTACCACATTCAATCTTACAACAAACCTACTATTATTGTCATTTTACCAATGATGAAGCTGAAGCTCAAAGTAGTTACATACTTTGGTCAAGTTTATGCATTGGTAAGAAGATTCAGAACCAGAGTTCAGGTCTGTTTGACATTAGAACTCATGCTAACTTCTCTGTTGCTGCACTACTACGCAAATGGTTCCCCAAACCTGTTGTTCAGAGTTGATTCAATAATACTCTTTTCTGGTCTTTTTCACCTCTTTTTCTTTTTGCCTTGTCACTAAACAGGAAATAACTCATTATTTTAGCCAGATGGCATCCAAATCATACCTCTTTGAGAAAACAAAACACAAAACAAAACTGCCTTTAGTTTAAATGACATATAAATCATAATGTTTAAATCACCCTTTCAACATAGTGCCAGGAAAAAATACAGGGGAAATGGTTACTTTTTTTCAGAAATAGTCATAAATCCCTTAGTATGGACAGAATTTAAGCTTTCAAAAATGGAAAGGATGTATCAGGCTGTTAGATGTCTTCCTTCAGACTGCTGGTTGAAAGGGGACACCTCAAGAAAGGTGCACTTGAGGAGTCTTAGAGATGTTTCAAAAAGTCATAACACCAAATTGAATTGGGAACCTGGCCAAAGCAGTATTTCCCCTGGGCATTAACTTTTATTCTCCTATTTGTCATCATGAATATATATTTGTTCCATAAATGCATGTATAATGGATGCTTTCTAATAATGATCATTACTCCCAAATAACATTCTACTTTCTTAGAGCTATTTCCTCTGTATCTTTTGGACTCCTCTGTAGTCTGAACTACTATCCTTTTGGAGAACATAGAGTATATCTTTATAGCCTGGATTTTTATCAAAGAAGTCAATCAAAATAGTTATAGAATTACTAATTCAATTTAAGGCTTAAACACAAGACAATATCCTTTGTTGGCTGTTATCACTGTTGTAGTGACAGAAACCAGAAAAGGAGAGATGAGAATTGATGGTTAACTCTGCTTCTTAGAAATAAAAGTACAGGCAATATGCCAAAGAGGCTTCTATTTATCCTCTAAGAAGTAAATGGAAAACTATAAACGAAATAACTTTTGTTATTTGAGTTTTATAAAGGTTAGGCACTTAAATCTCACTTAAAGTGAATTTGCTTCTATGGGGACCAGAAGTTCACATTTCACAATGAACAAAAGGTTTGCTGAATTTTATATTGAAAACTAGAACTAAAAATTATAAAAAATATATTTATTAAACCTAGTACTATAATTAGGTTATTATATCAAACATCAACTCTGTTCTAAAATTAGGAAGAAATAAAGTATAAATCAAATTCTCTTTATTTGCGGGGAAATCAGACAAAATAATTTGTTATAATTTTATAACATCCTTCATTTTACATTTGACATTTTGTAGAACATAAAAGGTCATTTTTACAAAGAAATATGAAAACTTTATTAATTTTTCCCAATGATCTTTTATAATTTGTTATTCAAAACTATTCTCTTTTAAACTGTTTATTCTGACATCATCTTGGCATTGTTTCCTTCTTCTAGCTCATTATTTTTCAATACCTTTGCCTGTGATTCTCCAGCATCATTTTTTAATATTTATAAAATTGGATAATCATTGATAAACGGATAGAGTTTCATATAAAGGGAAAAGGATTATTGATGCAATTGCTAAACAGAGTTTTGAGGGGAAACTAATATTTAAATTAACATTTTTGTACTTGGACTTTTGCTTTCCTAAACAATAACATGTCTGCAGAGACTTAGTGAATGAGAATTCACAGAATAGAGGAGAGGTTTAAAGAAAAGGCTGTGGAATGAGATAACATATGTATCATTCTGTTTAGGTTGCCATAACAGAATACCACAGGCTGGGTAGCTTATACACAGAAATCTACTTTCTTATGGCCCTATAAGCTGTAAATCCAAGATCAAGATGCTCTCAGGGTTGGTTTCTGGTGAGACCTCTCTTCTTGGCTTGTAGATCAACCCTTCTCATTGTTTCCGCACATGGCATTTCCTCTCTGTAATGAGAGAGAGAGAGAGTAAGAGAGATCTAGTGTCTCTCCCTTAAGGATGCAAATTCTAACAGATTTGGACCTTCCATGATGATCTTATTGAAACTTAATTATATCTGGAATGCCCTCCCTCTCTCTAAATACAATCACATTAGGAATTAGTGCCTCAGTACATGGATTTTAAAAGACAAAATTCATCCCCTAGCAGCATGTGCTCAATTATAGCTCCATTGCTTTCTTCCTGTTTAACCTTGAATAGATTATAAGCACTACTTAGCCTTAATATGATAATCTATATAATGTGGAAAATGACTCAATTCATAGGATTTTGACATGGATCAAAGAAAAAGTGCATTTTAATGACTCAGCATAGTACCTGGCATAGAATAAGTGCACGATAAATATTGGTTGTTATTTTGGGTTCCTGCTGATATCCTGTGCTGATTTAATTTGAAAAATGAAAAGGGATTGTCTTCTTTCCTTCATGACACTAAGAAATGGTGAACCTGAAAGAGATCAGAGAAGATGGTGGAGAAGGAGGATCCTGAGATAGTTTTCTCTCACAGATGTACTAAAGCTACAATTATGCAACAAACTCTGAAAATGAGCTGGATATTGACAGAACACATCTTCCACTGCCAGTCCTAGAGAAAAGGCTACACAGAAAGGGGTATATAGAGGTGGAAATAAGGTCAGGAACCCAACCTGTGGTGCAACTAACCACAGGTGGGAGGGACATCACAAGCATAAAGGAACAAGGGGAACAGATTCCACATCAGGCACTCATGGCCTTGGAGACCTACATGGGAATACACATTCCTATAACATCTGGCTATGAAAATCAGTGGGGCTTAATTCCAGAGAAGCCAGAGTGCTTTTAAGAAACCAAATCAAGTCTTTGCCCTTAAAGGGCCAGTACACTAAATGACTCAACCTGACACACAGCACAGAAGCAGTAGTTGAAAAACTCCTGGGATATATGTGAAGAAAATTTCTTGACTATAATTTTAGAATGTTTGCCAGAAAGGCAGGGATCTGCAGGAAATTTCTCCAGGAACAAAAGTGCTAGTGGTACCATTTTTCTTGCTTTCCCTGGGTAGCCAGAGGCTTGCAGCAGTCAAGTGTAACACTCCATCTACCTTGCTCACACTATATGCCTTGCCCTAGTGTTTCCCTGCAGATCCACCCCATACAATCTGCCTACCTCTGCAGGTATCCCTCCAAATCAGCTCCTGCCTCACCATAAACTCTGCCCTTTGGTGCCCCAATAGCTGTCACAGCAGCTAATTGCAGATAGCCAGACTGAGGGCCAGTTATTCTTGCTATTGAGCCCTCAAAAGCTTCAACTGGGTCTCTCCAGAGTATGGGATCAAACCCTGCCATTGAACCCACAATAAGTGAAGTGGGTCATTGCAGCCACTTGGGTTGAGGTCCAGCCCCTCCTCCCCCAGCATGTTTACAGCAATTGCAACTCAGCCACAACAAGAGGGTACACGTAGTCCACATGAGGGAAACCCCTGGAGTGCCTGGTTCTGATGACTGAGTATATGGAGGACTTTTCTACACAAGGCCACTACTATCAGGACCAGAAGATGTAACTTACCTACCTAAAACATAGAAATAAATACAGAGGATTAAAGAAAATGAGGAGACAGAGGACTATGTCTCAAATGAAAAAATAAGATAAAAGCATAGAAAAAAATAAACAAAGATAAGCAATATATCTGATAAAGAGTTCAAAGTAATGTTCATAAAGATACTCACCAGACTTGAGAGAAGAGCAGATCAACTTGGAATTCAACAAAGAGATAGACAACAAAAAATAATCAGAGCTGAAGAATACAATAACTGAAGACAAAAATACGAAAGAAGGAATCAACACAAGATTAGAAGTGGCAGAAAAATAGATGAGTGATCTGGAAGTCTGGATAATGAGAAGCAATGAACCTGAACAGCAAAAAGAAAAAAATAAAAAATAAATAAGAATAAATTCAGGGACCTCTGTGACACCATCAAGGATAATAACACATTATCCCAGAAGAAGAAAGAGAAAAGCAGAAAGCTCATTTGAAGAAATAATAATAGCTTCAAACTTCCATAATTTGAGGAAGAAAACAGACACTCAGGTCCAGAGTCAAAGAGAGCCCCAAACAAAATGAACACAAGTAGGTCCACACCAAGACACATAATTAAAATGGCAAAAAACAAAGATAAAATGAGAATCTTAAAAACCAACACTAGAAAAGAAAACGGTTACATACAAGGGGAAACCCCAGAAGGTAATCAGCTGGTTTTTCAACATAAACTTTTTAGGCCAGTAGAAAGTGACATGATACATTCAGTGTTAAAAAGAAAAGCCCTACAACCAAAAATACTCTATCTGACAAGATTATCATTCAAAATTGAAGGAGAGATAGAATATTCCAAACAAATCACCACTAAAACAGGCTTACAGAAAATGTTAAAGAATGTTCTTTAATGGAAAGAAAAGATTAGAGCTAGAAGTAAATTTATGAAAGGAAAAGATTCACTGGTAAAGCAAATATATAGTAAAGGTAGTAGATTAATCACTTATAAAACCAGTGTGGAGGTTAAAAACACAAAAGTAGTAAAATCAATTATAGTTACAAAAGTTAGTCAAGAGATACACAAAAATGAAAAGGTGTAATATATGACATCATATACATAAAACATGTACATCTGCTTTTAAGTGTTTACAGATTTAAGTGACCATCAATTTGATATAAAACGACATACACATAAGATGTTATATGTAATCTCCATGGTAACTGCAAATCAAAAGCCAATAATAGTTACACAAAAAGGAAAGAGAAAGGAATCAAAGCACAAAACAAGCTGTCGAACTACAAGGGAAGAGAATAAGAGACAAAGAAAGGACTAGAGAACTACAAAACAACCAGAAAACAACCCATCTATATGCTGTCTATAAGACAAGCTTCAGACTGAAGGACACATACAGACTGAATGTGAGAAGATGGAAAAAGAAATTCCATGCAAATGGAAGAAAAAAAACTGGGATAACAATACTTATATCAGACAAAATAGACATTAAAACAAAGTCTATAGAAATAGGGAGGGTCACTATCTAATTATCAAGGGATCAGTCTAACAAAAAGATATAACAATTGCAAATAACTATGTAACCCAAATAGGAGCACCTAAATACATAAAAGAAGTATTAACAGGGATAAATTGACAGTCATACCCTACTTACATGGATAGATCATCCAGACAGAAAATAGGAAAGTTGGATTTAAATTAAAAAAAGAAAATAAGAAAACAGTGGCTTTGAACAACTTATTAGTTCAGATGAACTTAACAATTGTATACAGAGCTTTCCATCCAAAACTAGCGTAATACATATTCTTTTCAAGTGCATATGGAACATTCTCCAGGATAGACAAGTTAGGCCACAAAATAAATCTCAATAAATTTCAGGAAACTGAAATCATATAAGGCATTTTTTCCCCACTAAAAACAGTATAAAATTAGAAATCAAGTATAAGAAAAAACTGGAAAAATACAAACACTTAGAGCCCAAAGACTATTACTACATAACCAATGGATCAACAAAGAAGTCAAAAATAAAATACATGGAGACAAATGAAAATGAAAACATAATAGTCCAAAATCTTCCAGATGCAGGCAAAGAAGTTCAAAAAGTAAAGTGTATAGCAATACAGACCTATATCAAGAAATAAGAAAAAGCTCAAAACCATCTAATTCCTAAAGGAACTAGAAAAAAAAATGCAAAATTAGTAGAAGAAAGAAAATAATAAAGACCACGGTGGAAATAAATGAAAGAGAGAGAGAGAGAGAGAGAGAGAGATGAATAAAACCAGGAGTTGGCTCTTTGAAAAGATAAATAAAATTGATAAACCATTAGCCAGACTGATAAAGAAAAAAGAAAGAAACCCAAAGAAATCAGAAATGAAAGAGAAGTAACAACTGATACCACAGAAATAAAAAGGACTATATGAGAATACTATGAAAAATCACATGCCAACAAATTGAACAACCTAGAAGAAATGGGTAAATTCCTAGAAACACACAATCTTCCAAAACCAAATTAGGAGGAAATAGAAAATTTGAACAGACCTATTACTAGTAACAAAATTGAATCACTAATCAAAAAGCTCCCAACAAACAAAAGCTAATACCAGATGGCATCACAGGTGAGTTCTACTAAACATTTAAAGAAGAGTTAATACCTAGTCTTCTCAACCTATTCCAAAAAATAAAAGAGGAAAAAACTCTATCAAGTTTATTCTATAAGGGCAGCATTACCCTGGTACTAAACAGACTAAAACAAAAACAAACAAACAAAACAAAAACAAAACAAAACAAAACAAAAAAAACCCAAACCCCCCAAACAAACAAAAAACCCCAAACTATAGGCCAATATTCTAAGGAATAGATGCAAAAGTCCTCAACAAAATATTAGCAAACTAAATTCAACAATACATTAAAAGGATCATTCACATAATCAAGTGGTATTTAATCCAGGGATGCAAGAATTGTTGAATATTTGCAAATCAACCAATGTGATAAATCACTTTAACAAGAGGAAGAATAAAAACCACATGATCGTCTCAAAAGATGCAGAAAAGGCATTTGCCAATATTCAGCATCCATTCAACAAAGTGGGTTTAGAGGGGAACATCCCTCAACATAGTAATAGCCATATATAAAAACCCCACAACTAACATAATCCTGGTGAAAAATTGAAGACTTTTCTCTAAGATAAGGAACAAGACAAGGTTGTTCACTATCACCACTTTTATAACAACATAGTACTGGAAACCCTAGCTGTAGCAATCAAATGAGAAAAAGAAATAAAAGGCATCTAAATTTGTAAGAAAGAAGTAAAATGGTCCCAATTTCCAGATGCCATGATGCCATTTATAGGAAAACCTAGAACACTCCAACCAAAAATCTTTTAGAATAAATGAATTCAGTAAAGTTGCAGGATATGAAATTAATACACAGAAATCTGTTGCATTTTTATGCACTAACAACAAAGTAGCAGAGAGAGAAATTAGGACACAATCCCCTTTATAATTACATCAAACAATGAAATACCTAGGAGTAAATGTAACCACGGAGGTAAAAGATCTATACTCTGAAAAATATAGGGCATAGATGAAGTAGACTAAAGATGATACAGACAAATAGATATGCCATGCTCATCAACTGGAAGAATTAAAGTTATTAAAAGGTCCAC
The DNA here is from genome assembly GCF_011100685.1 of Canis lupus familiaris. Lineage (NCBI taxonomy): Eukaryota > Metazoa > Chordata > Mammalia > Carnivora > Canidae > Canis > Canis lupus. The sequence continues at coordinate 6,417,524 of NC_049254.1, read as the reverse complement.
AGTACCCAAAGCAATCTATAGGTTTAATATAATCATCAAAATACTAATAGTGTCTTTCACACACCTAGAACAAATAATCCTAAAATTTGTATGGAACCAAAAAGACCCCCAATAGCCAAAGCAATGAAGAAAGAACAAATTTGGAGGTATCACAATCCCAGATTTCGAGATATACTACAGAGATGTAGTAATGAAAACAGAGTGGTACTGACACAAAAACAAACATATAAATCAATGGAACAGAGAGCCCAGAAATAAGCCCAAGTATATATGGTCAATTTATTTACAACAAAGGGGGTACATTGAAGAAAAGATGCTCTCCTCAATAAATAGTATTGGGAAAACTGAACAGCTACATACAAAAGGATGAAACTGGATTGCTCTCCTACACAGTGCACAGAATAAACTCAAAATGGATTAAAGACATAAATATGAGACTTGAAATCATAAAATACCTAAAAGAAAGCATGGGTAGTAATCTCTTGGACATTGGCCTTAGCAACATATTTATGGAGATGTCTCCTAAGACAAGGGAAACAAAATAAAAAATAGACTATCAGGACTACACCAAGATAGAAGGCTTCTACACAGCCAAGGGAACCATCAGCAAAACAAAGGCAACCCATTACTGAACGGGAGAAGATATTTGCAAATTATAAAAGTGATAAAGTGTTAATATCCAAAATATATAAAGAATTTATACAACTTAACACCAAAAAAATAAATAATTGAGTTAAAGAATGGACAGAAGACCCAAATATACATTTTTCCAAAGAAGACACACAAATTGCCAATAGATACATGAAAAAAATGGTCAATATCACTAATCATTAGGGAAATGAAGATCAAAATTACAATGAAATATCACCTCACAGTAGTCAGATTGGCTGGAATCCAAAAGATAAGAAATAATGAGTGTTGGTGAGGATGTGGAGAAAAGGGAATCCGCATGCACTGTTGATAGGAATGTAAGTTGATACAACCACTGTGGAGAACAGTATGGAAATTCCTCAAAAAATCAAAAATAAAAATACCACATGATCCAGTAATTCCACTACTAAGTCTTTTACCCAAATAAAATAAAAACATAACTCTGAAAAGATATATGCACCCTATGTTTTTTAGAAGGATTGTTTACAATAGCCAAGGTATAGAAGCAACCCAAGTGTCCATCCATAGATGGCTTTAGATAGATGTCTTTATTTACTAGATAAAGATGTGGTGTGTGTGTGTGTGTGTGTGTGTGTGTGTGTATACACACAATGGAGTATTACCACAGCCAGAAAGAAAGAATGAGATCTTACCACTTAAACATGGATGGACCTAGAGGGTATTATTATTTTGCTAAGCAAAACAAGTCAGACAGAAAGACAAATACCATGTGATTTCACTTATGTGTGGAATATAAACAATAACAACAACAACAACAACAACAACAAAACCCTAACAGAAACAGACTCCTAAATACAGAGAACAATGCAAGTACAAGGTACTTGCCAGAGGGAAAGAGGATGGGGTTACAGATGAAATAGGTGTAGGAAATTAAGAGGTGCAACCTTCCAGTTATAAAATAAGTCAAGGAGATCAAAAATACAGCACGGAGAATGCAGTGACTAATATTGTGATGACAATGTGGTGACCAATGGCAACTCTACTTATCACAGTGAGCGCTGAGTAATGTGTATAATGCTTGAGTCCCTGTGTTGTACACCTGAAACTAATATAACATTGTATGTCTACTACACTTCAATTTAAAAAAAAGAAGAAATGGAAAAGGTAGGGTTCGTAGAGAGCAGATAGAGTGGGAAGAAATAACTACTAAGAAGAGAAAAGCAGGCTGAGTCCCTGAGATTTTCAACAGTAGTACGAAAAACATCTTTGTCCAACAGGGAGCCTTGATGCTTCGTTACCCAAAGATCTATAAAGTTTCCCCATCTGTCTGTCCCAACAGACTCAAAACTCAAGGAGAAAAATGACCAAGTTTTATGCACTTACGGATTCCTGGCACTACTTGATGTGGATTATGTTTTACCTGTAGTCAATGGTCAATATGTCTTTATAGAATTTCTATGATACTTAATTATTTCACTATACTTATTTATGATGAGTGTAGCTCTTTGCCTAACCTGTCTTTTAGGGGTCTAGCTGCCTTAGATGATTGATTGGATTATCCAGATCATTCTGAGATATCCCAATTTCCTGGGGTCCCAGAGCTAAAACAACTGTGTTAGTCTAACTCAGAGATGATCATGATGATCCTTAAATTACTTAAGAGGAATGTTGAGATAAGTTTAATATTTTATTATGGCTAGAAAACAAAAGTCACTAAATAAATACCCAACTTCTCTTTGAAATCATTTTCTCTTTAGCCTAAGGCTTTAAATTTTTTCATAATTATTGAAATTGCTGTGTTTTTATTATTTTTTTAAAGATTTTATTTATTCATGAGAGACACAGAGAGAGAGGCAGAGACATAGGCAGAAGCAGAGGGAGAAGCAGGCTCCATGCAGGGAGCCCAATGCAGGACTCGATCCTGGGTCTCCAGGACTGGGCTGAAGGCAGGCGCTTAACTGCTGAGCCACCCGGGCTGCTACTGTGCTTTTAAAAATATTTTATTTATCTATTTATTTGAGAAAGAGAGGGAATGAGCATGAGTGAATGAAGGGGTAGAGGAAGAGAGAAAGGCAGACTCCCCACCGAGCAGGGAGCCTGACCTAAGGTTCTGTCCCAGGACCCTGAGATCATGACCTGAGCCGAAGGCAGACGCTTAACTGACTGAGCCATCTAGATGCCCTGAAATTGGTGTGTCTTAGTGGGATTACTCTCTCATTTGTTCATTTTGCTCATCGCTGCTATTCTGTGGTTTCTAGATCCAAAAAAAAAAAAAAAAATTGTTTCAAGTTATTCCACCAGGTTGCTCTCTCAGTTTTCCTCTTCTTTTTTTCTCTTCCAAAACTATAGAAACTAAAGATGAAAGAGACAGATTGCTCACCAAGTCCCTCTTCTTCCAGGGTTGAATAGTCCTCTTTAATAGAGCAATTTTTCCACTTAGCCAAAAAACGATTCAAGTGGTGGGGTTTCCACCACGTCCTGTGAATGACTATTCCACAGACTGACGGATCCCATTACGTGGTCATTTTCCTGCTCATGCTCTGCCTACATTTTTCTTTGCTCAATTTAATCCTGTTTCTGTTAGTTATACCCCTTTGGAGAACTTAAAGAAATTCCTCTCCCCTTCTTGGTCCATAGTTCCCTCAAATATTTGCAGATGGTTATTATTTCTCCTTAGTCATTATTTGGCCCAACCATTTGAATTAAGTCTTTCATCTTTTCCTGTTATCCAGTGCCTCTGGCTATTTCAATTTTTAGGTATTTGTGTTCAAAACTTGTCATTTAAAAAATGTTCTAAATCTTTGGTGATGGGAAGATCCAAATCTCCACATGAGACTTTTCTCTCAGAAACTTCAAGGTGATATACACACACCATGCAGGACACAGATAATTCAGGGCCTCTTATACCTGTAGCTTAAGTTGTAACATTCAGCAATGTTGCTTCTTCTTGGTTCAAATGCTCCTAGTTCAAGTCCCATCTCTTTCAGGAAACCTCATTCATGACACTTGGCACCATTAGAAAGAGGACGAACCCTGCACTGTCTGAGGGAAATGGATTCTTCTGTTTCAGAATATTTAGAAACATCCTCAAAGAGGCACCAGTCTCCTAAAAGAGTGTTCCAATTTTTCAAAACATAAAATTTTAATTAAAAAATTTTTTTCCTTCTAAAATTCTTTGCAAGCCTAACTTATTCCCCAATAGACCTGCAGATCTCCAGGTTCATTTGCGGCAGGGGTCCTTCCTAGCTAGTGCTAGAAATACCATTTTGAACATGATGTTTTAAGAAATGGATTATTTCTTTAGAACTGACATAGAGCTGTTACATTATTAAATAAGGGTGGTGTAAAATATATAAATATTTTCAAGCCAACTGGTGTATATATGCATATATGTTTTTTCAAGCTGGATGGTGTATGTATTTATATGTACATAAATCAAGCTGACTCTTGATTTCGGCTCAGGTCATGATCTCAGGGTCAAAAAATTGAGCCCTGCATCAGGCTCTGCACTGGGTGTGGAGCCTGCCTCAGCTTCTCACTCTCCCTCTCCCTCTGTTCTCCCCCCCACCTCCTCTCTCTCCCTTTCTCATATCCAATGCATTTTTCCTTTGGTCAATGACTACTGTCATGAAATGTAATTTCTGTTTCTTTTTCGTTTATTTTTGTTGCTATTCCTTATATTTTACAGTGCCAATTGAAGCTATGAGGGTGAGTCGTTAACGACATTTGCTTTGTTCTTTAACCTTAGGAATGATGAAAACATAAGGTAGATTCATTAACTTGAAATATCTTCAGTATAGACCTGTTAGGACCATAGATGAAAGCCAAATAATAGTGTAGAAATACACGGGGTTTGGAGCCAGATGGCCATTTATCTCTGCCTCGCTATAAAATCTAAAGCAGGTAATTTCTCGTTTTTTTTTTTTTTCTCAAATTTTTTTTTCTCCCTCTGACTTGAAAAATATGACTAGTGATTTGCTAGTGACTGCTTTCTTATTTTCAATAACTTATTTGTAATAGTTATTCCTATAGAGTATATCAAAACAATAATGTTATGATCCTCACTCACTGCATTTGTTTGGCTAATCCTGCCCATCATCCTCATAGAAACCGGACCTATAGGATGGTTATATTTCCAAATAAATCTTAAAAACCTATCTTCCAACTCCTGAGTTTGCTTGACGTTAGTATTTTTTCCTGACAAAATGTCAGTTTTATGGCATAATTCTTGCTTGTTACATATTATAATTTTCAATTAAAACAATTTATTCAGATTTTACTATGATTATTATCATTTATGGCTTGCAATTGTTTTCTATAAACACTTGTTCTATCCAGAGAGTTAACACATAATTTTCTCGGTTAGAGTGCTTTCTCAGGTAATTGCTTCAGTGATTGAATACATGGAGACAAAGAGCATGTAATTTTTGAATCCTTATGAGATAGGAGAATGAGGGATATCTTAGAGAAGGATAAGAATCCTTATAATAGTAATTTTCACATTAGTAACCTATGGCTCTCTCTTTTTTTATTTTCCATTGTTGTAGAGGGAAAATCTGATGTGGGATGGGTAGTGTCCCCAAAGTGCATGATCCAGGAGCAAGTAAGGTGGAAGCTTCAATGTCTTTTATGACCTACATGAAGAATGAATGATGCTGGCTAGCACAATACTTTACTTTTTTTGTTTAATTGAGAGTTTTCTGAGATAATTATAAATTTAAATTCAATGACGATACAGAAAGATCAGTAAATTTCCTTCCTTCCTTCCTCCCTCCCTCCCTCCCTCCCTCCCTCCCTTCCCTCCTTCCCTCCCTCCCTCCCTCCCCTCTCCTTCCTTCCTTCCTTCCTTCCTTCCTTCCTTCCTTCCTTCCTTCCTTCCTTCCTTCCTTCCTTCCTTCCTTCCTTCCTTCCTTTCCTCTTTTGTTTGAAGAACTTCTTTAGCTAATCTTTAAGAGTAGGTTTCCTAGGGAGAAGTTATTTTTATTTTTTTTTCACTTGAGACTGTTTTTATTTCCCTTTAATTCCTGAACAATAATTTCCACAGATACAGAATTTGCAATTAATGCTTACTTTCTTGTAGCATTAGGAAAATACTGTGTCACATTATAATGTCCTCTGTGATTTTCAATGAAAAAATCTTTGATTCTTATACAGATATATGTAGTTTCTGTCTGGTTGCTTGCAAGACTTTTTTTTTTTACCATTAATTTTCAAAAGTTCATGATATGTCTTAGTGTAGGGTTTATACGGTTTTGGAGGTTTGCTCAGCTTGGATCCATAAGTCTGTCTTCCACCAAATTTGGAAAATTTTCAGACGTTATTTCTTTTTTCTTTTTAAGGATTTATTTATTTATTTGAGAGAGAGAGCATGGGGAGAGGGGCAGAGGGAGAGAATCTACAAGCAATTCCCTACTGAGCACAGAGCCTGACACAGGGCTTGATCTCACCACCCCGAGATCATTACCCGAGCTGAAACCAAGAGTCAGACACTCACTCAATTGACTGAACCATCCAGTGCCCCCAGACATTATTTATTCAAATACTCTTCCATTCCCACTTTTTTCCTTCTTCTTTTGGAATACCAAATGATATGCGTGTTGATTTTTGTTATCTTCCAGATCTTTGAGATTCTGAGATAAAGATTCTGAGATTAAAATTTTTTTGGTCTATTTTCTTTCTGTTGTTTAGTTTAGGTGAACAACCAGCCAATCTGCTATTTTGTCTTCATTCACTGATCCTATCCTCAGTCATCTCCCCTCTACTACTGAACACATTCACTGAGTTTTTATTTCTGTTACTGTATTTTCTGCTTCACAATTTTCACTTGATTTTTTAAAATTATTTCTATTTCTTAGCTAATGTTTGAAATTATTGGTTCATTTGTTTCAGGAGAATTTGTAGTTGATTGCTGGAGCATTTTTATGAAATTTCTTTATAATCTTTGTCAGATAATTCCAATATTGAATTCCTCTTTGTTTTGGTGTCAGTTGATTGTCTTTTTTCATTCAAGTTGTGGTTTTCTTGACATGGTGAGTGATTTTCTTTTATATTCTTAACATTTTTGTCTGTTGTTAGGGGACACTGGACCTTATTTCAATCTTTTATTTTTCCAAGTAGTACCCTGTTGAGATTTATCACATGAGGTTTGGCCTACTTTGTGGGCTGTGGCTCCAATGGTAGTCTTATTTTTAGAGACTTTGTGGTTTTAGTTTAGTCTACTTGGTTTACCTGGTGATGCTGGGGCACCGGTTGTTCCTACTAGTGTTGCCTAAGGGCAGAGAAGGAATGTCCTAAGGTGAGCTACTGAACGTCTCTCAGTAAGGAAGGACTGATGCCTCTGGATTGTCTGATATCTCTGGGCAGGGATAGGAGAGTCTCACGTGTCTGGGGCAACGAGTTTTCCAGACTTGGCTGAGTCTCTTTTACCAGTTTCACTTCATATCTTCTGTGGAAGGAGAGACTCAGGCTCTTAAAGAGCTACTTATTTTAGGTTGGGTTCCTAGTGCTTACCTAAGGAGTCTGGCCCACTGATGCTGTCAGGGAGACTTCTGTTCAATCTATGGGAGGGAAGAACCTACCTCAGCTGCCTTCCTTTGCTAGGTTAGGTATCTGGAAATATGACCTGGGTAATCTTCCTCTCTATGCAAGACTTCCTGGCATTGTGCAGTTCCACCAGTCCTGGGCCCCCAAGCTAGCTCATCTTCTTCCTATCTTTTAGAGTTCTCTTTCCTTTGTGCCTTATACCATTTCCAAGCTTTACAGTTGTATTTTCAGGAAGAGGGGGAAATGGCTCTACCTCATTTATATGTGTAACTTTTAAATCCTCACTCTAGGTAAATTTTCTTCTATTCATTTGTCCTTCATTTGTTCATTGAGCACCTACTATGGGTTTAGCACCATTAAAAATACTGGCAATGATAAAGAAGTACAAGATTTCTGCCTGCATTGAGTTTACATTCTAATATTTCTATGATTATCACTTTACCACATCTATTTTTTCTTCTTCATATCTCTGTGTTTTCACAAGAGATTCTCTTATTTCCTTTCTTAGTACTTTGTGATGTGTATTTTAAATTATAAAACCTAATTTTCAGTGGTAGCTCACTTATTTTCAATTTCTCTAATTTTTAAGTTTGTTTTTGTTCCAAAAACTCTTCACAAGGATGTGCTGTAATTTATGTTCTTAATATGATTAAGATTTTGATTACAGTTTTCTTCTGTTTCTGCCATTAGTTATACTTTCACTCTTTCTTGATGCCATCATCTTTTCAGAAGTGATCAGAGTGCCTTAAATAGCCCCATTACCTGTTTTTATCAACAGATAGGAGTGGATAGTGAATGATGCCGTAAGGAGTTTTTCTCCAGGTAATTGGTGATGATAAGTTTGGCAAACTGAAACTTATCTGTTAAGGAATTTCAGAAGAGCCCTTTTTCTATTTAGGTGAAAGTAGGAATGGCTTGCAGTTTCTTTCTGGGGCAGTGATATTGAGGAAATAGCTTGCTTTTCCCAGAGCTGCATGTAGCAAGCCATATTTTCCCCCATACCAATAGATTTATTTTAATGGCTAGCCATAACCTGTGTGATTCCCATCCCACAATACATAGAATTGGTGGGGTTTTCGTTTTTGCTTTAAGTAAGCTTAATGCCCAATGTGGGGCTTGAACTTAACCCTGGGTCAAGAGTCACATGCTCTACCAAATGAGCCAGCCAGGCACTCCTTGGTGTTTTGTTTTTGCAGAGAACCTCTTTCTAAGACACTGGATTCTCAGTTACACTGCATACATGTACCTCATTCATGAGGATATAAGGACTAAGATATGTCTGCATTCTCCTCAGCCATGGCCGTCTTGGTGGTTATATCTTTCAACAGGGAATTGTTGGGAGAGGTTCCATTTAATTAATTGCCCTACCAGTTGATGGAAAGAGAGAGGAAAGAACTAGAGCATCTGTAGGTGATGGCTGAATTCACATTGGAGTGTACAGAGAGTTACCAGAAGGAAAAAAATGAATATTATAATAAGCATGAGGAAATGGAGTGTGACTGCTTATACAGACAAGGCTTAGAGCATTTATGTTTAGAATATGTAAGGAAGAGAGACTTGATAAATAACTTACAAGCATGGGGGTTACTGACATCAAAAGAGGCAGGAAAAGATATATAAGGCTTTACCTTGAATTGTGATTAGAAATTCCTCTCACTCTGGAGTTTTCTTGAGAGACAGTGATATGTATTTAATCTTTAAAAAATATGTTTAAATGTTGTATTAAAGTTTCTTTGAATATAACATCTAGTCAAGATAAGACCACCTATGTAGATTAGAAAAGAGGCCATAAACAAAAGGGTAAAAATCATAGATTTTGAAGACAGAAAGTACTTGTTTAAAAACCTGGCTTGATCAGTTATTTGCTGGGTAAATAGGCGCATATTTATCCTTTCTAGGCCAGTTTTCTTATCTGTTAAATGAGGATAATACTACTTATCTAAGGACAGTATAGGATTTATCTTAAGATAAATTCTGAAGTCTTATTTATACTTTGAAATGATTTTCATATTATGGCCACTGCTTACAACCTCTTCTTATTCTCACATATCAAGTCAAGGAAACCAGGACTCATTTTAGTTCCTTAAATATACTACAATCTTTCTTTTGGTTTGTGAGGCTGTTTCCATTACTTACAAATTACTTCTCTGTTTCCATTACTTACAAATTACTTCTCTTGACTCTTGTCTCCTGCACAACTCTCTTCATCCTTCAGGTCTCAACTTAAACACAGTTATCTCTATCTTCAGGTCCCTTAGCTTAATTCTCTTTCTATTCTCCCAGAGGGCCCTGTTTCTTTATTATAACATTCAAAACATTTTATGATTATATGCTTGCTTTTTGTTTTGGTTCTGTCTTCCTTTACTGGTTAGGAACTAAATCTTGACATTATAGCTTCAATATTTAGGAAAGTATCATCACATAGTAAGTATTTCATAAATATTTATTAAATGTATAAATGAATGAGCAAGTTAAAAAAAGTAAGTGTCCAGTGAATAGCATCATTATAGGATACGCTCAACTATATAATTTACGTGAGTATATTAGTGTAAAGATGGCCATAAAAAAAAGAAAATTCTAGAGTTCCTTTAATCTCCATATATCCTTTGTTGCAGACTCCCACAAAGTAAAATAAAAAGCACAGTATTTTTTTTCATTTAACACAGATAATAACCCACATATTGTGTAGGAAGTGAGCAGCTCTTTTGCTAAAATTTATTCCATGTGTCATATCAACAGTAAGTCACACATCAATATTTTCTAATAGACTTAAAAGAAAACCTAGCAGTTACTTCTAAACACCATGAAATTGATAATGTGGAGAGAAAAGCACTACTTGTCATACTTGAAATCCCAGGAGTCAATCAGATTTGTTGTTACCATATAATTTTTCCTTTGCAATCCTTCCTGTCTACAGCGCCCACACATATGAAAGAAAATAATTCTCTTTTGTAAGAGTGCACAAAATAACCATAGAAAATTCTGCTGTTTCCCACAAACCAGAACTAAGGTAGCTAAGTCACATTTATCAGACTACTGGGTAAGTTGCCAGGAGTCAAAGTACTTTCCAACTACTTAGCTCAAAGGGCAAGTTCAAGAGCCCACCAGATCCTCTTGAGATGTAGGAAAAATAATAAATGAAGACAATTCCTGTCAAGGTTACTTTTGTTCCAGCTCATCACTCTCACTGCTGAATTAGAAAAGAGATTGAACAGCTCCTTAGAAATCTAGTGTGAAGAACATTATTCCTTCAGGACCATTAATCTTTGAATAATGTTCTGGCCGTAAAGATAGATCTGGACATGCCAGAAAAATTAAAATTAAGAGAATATTGCTTAAATAAAAAGAACAAGGGCCTGGATATATTGTGAATTGAAAATTACCTTATGCAAGCAAGGTACTTAATCTTTCTTGCAGACAGGAGAACTGGAAAAAGCTTCTAAATTGGGTGATAAGAACCCATGAACTACAGATTCCATGTAACCAGGCTCTGACATCCAGATGATTCAAAGGCTCATTTCAGTAAGTCTATTTAAATCTCAGACTCACAAGTATCTTTTGTAATTATTATTTGCTTTCTGTCTTTTCCATTGTCTTGTAAGTTTCTGTGAGGTCATGGGACTGTCCATTTGCTGCTGTAACCTTGCAGCCTTTTCAGGCCCATGCCTAATGAAACTCTAGTGTACCCATTTTGTCTTTGGCAGGCCTACCAGAAGTCCAAGCACTAGTGCTCATCTCACTCTCTCATTTAGAAATTATTTTTGCAGTTCACAGTGATTACAGAAGAAAGCTTTAAGTCTTCCCATTTAAGCCCTGACTATTCCTCCAAATGGAGGACATGCAATGTCCTTTAGAGAAGACACAAACCACATCTTTGTACTGTTTCCAATGTCTTATAGTGAAGAGATCACAACCAGGCTCTTTTAAAAACTGAATTTGATTTATGAAATCAAAGGATTTCTTTGGATTCCCCTTTAGATTTTAATGTTAATAGAGATGAATATTACTTTAACATGTTCTTCACACAAGGACTATATGCAATGGAGAAGAAATACTTAAATTATACAGAAAAAAATAAAATAAAATAAATTATACAGAAAAATATGAATAGATTTTTAAAATTAATATTGAGTGAAGAATATTGAAAATGTGATATTCAAGATATCATACATTTGCATGAGCACACACACATACACAGAGTCAGTCTGAATAGCTATTCTAAGAATACAAAAAGGGGTACCTGGGTGGCTCAGTCAGTTAAGCATCTGCCTTGGGCTCAGGTCATGATCCTGAAGTCCCCAGACCAAGCCTTGAATGGGACTCCTTGCTCAGTCCTCCCTGCTCAGTAGAGAATCTGCTTCTCTGTCGGCCCCTCACCTTGCTTTGCTTGTGCTCTCTCTCACTCTTTCTCTCTCAAATAAATCTTTAAAAAAAAAAGAATACAAGTAAACAAGGAATAAACAAAAAAAAATGTTAGGATGGGAGCCCATGGAAAAGCAAGAGTAGTAGAAGTGGGAAGTTGTGATAAATGGGAATTTTTAAAAAAATAAGTGAAAATTGAAATGGTTCTTGCTAGAACCAATGGAAATGATATACTATGAAGAAATAGAATGAACTCAACCTGAATTCCTCTCTCCATCTGAACAATCCATGTACACACACACACACACACACACACACACCATTTAATCCATGTGTGCAGGAATTCTGATAATTTCTCAAGACTCATAGCCTCCTAAAGACAAATGTAATAGAAGCTTTTGTGGAAACCATAGGCATCTAAAGGGAGTGGGTGAAAAAGGTAGCTCAAGAAAAGCTCATAAATAAAAGTTGCTTAAAATCCATTTTCTAAGCTAAACTAACTGGCTTAGTCACTTCCTCTCTCTCTTAAAATCCATAGGTTTTTCTTTTCTCATCTACAAAAATGAGCATATTGATACTTACTGCATGGGTAGGTATTAATGAGATAACATTTATAAAGACTTTAAATAGGGTTTGGAACATAATGGGCATTTGAATAATATGAATTTTATCTCTTTCTTTTCTTTCCATCCCTCCTTCATCCTTTTTTTTTCTTTTTTCTTTTCCTATTTAAAATGAAAACCTGCCCTATGATTTTTTTTCAAATTGGGATACTAATGACCAACTTTTGAATACTCTCATATTGTCACTGTGCTTTATATAGAGTATTTCATAAATGAGACATAATATCCTGAGAATCCTGCAATTCGATAGTAATATTATCTTTCTCTAGTTGACAATACTGAGGCTCAGAAAGGTAATGAACTTAGCCAAGGTTTAAACAGATATTATCTAGAAGAATTCAACAATACTTTCTTATCCTTACAGAGAAGCCAAAGTGTCTGAGCATGTAATTCTTTTGAGTTATAATCCTCAAATTTCAGCTACTCTGTGTGTGACCAAAACAGTGGTATTCAATGAATACAGTGCAACTTTGATTTTTTTTTCCTGTTTTTGAGTGGGCCAAAAGTGGCCACAAGCTGAAAAAGTCATGGAATGAGAGAGAAAGGGAAGAAAGAAACTCATCTTTGTATAATCGTGTAAAATGCAGACTCAATTGTGAGAAATGTATGAGGCAGCTTTGAATATATTTGTACTCCTTTCATGGGTTTAGACTATATAATCCTTAAGAATAATTTATCCTTGGGAGCCATGCTAACATGTCTCAACATCTACTCATTGGCCAATTACAGGAGGGAAAGGATTTGTCTGAAACCCATACTGGTGGACAGATCTCAAAGAAAACTGCTAGAAGGGCCACTGCTCCACCTGAGCCGAGATGCAGGAACTTTTTCAGCAAAATGCTTCTCCTCCATTTCATTCTTTGGAAACCAGAGTATGACAGCCATTACTGCCAGGGGAACCTCCAGATGATTGCTTTAGAGCTATAGTCCTCAAACCTGGTTACACATTGGAATCACCAGGGAGCCTTAATAAAAATCCTAATGTTTGGTTTCTACCTTATAGAGATTCTGATCCAGTGATCTGAATATCAGAATTTTAGAAGCTCTTTAGATAATTCTAACATACTGCCCATTTGGGGGCGATTGCCTTAGGTCCGCTGTGCCTATACAACCTTATTTAATAACATTATGGAAAAAGAGAAAGGATAGGGCATTCAACTGCATCTTGCTCAACACGATTTCCTCCAGGTAAGAAGAAGCAATAAGTAGCCTTTCAAGTGTAGGGTGCTCAACAGTTCTGGTTAGTGACCTGCATCAGAGAGAGGGACAAGGGTCCTAGATAGGAGGTTAAAGCAATTTAGAGAAGCACAGAGACTAAGGAACAATATTCATGTAAAGATAAGTCCAGAGCAACAGTCAAATAAATAAAACTAAAATTTCTACTTTTTCAATACATATTAGAAGCTGAGGTTATAGTGGCAAAATCAAAAATCATCTTAGAATCTCAATCTTTTTCCATTACTCTGTCCCAAATCTCAAATGTGTATGTGTCAAGCCCTATTGTCAAGCAGATATACTCTTTTCCTTGTACTCTCTGAGGTTTTTACTGCCTCTGAGCTCATTTCACACTCTTAATGCCTCCCACCTCCATTCTTCATCAAGGTCTAGATCAAGCCCAATCTCCCTCTCCCTCTCTTCCCTAAATACCATAGTCTACGTATCTCCCTCTCATTGTAGAAATCATATTATACTTCCAGTTGGCATCACATAAACAATTGTTACCTGCTGTCTGCATGTGCATAAATTCTATTCTATAATTAGTTTTTAAGTTTCCTGTATGTAGACATCATGTTTTACTTCTTTTGTGGTTCTTGTATTCCTTGGCACAGTGCCAGGCACATAGTGCATACTCTTGAAATATATGATCAAGTGATGGATTACAAATATTGATAATCCTCAAAGTTTTCTTTTTTTTTTCTTCAAAGTTTTCAAGGAAAGGAAATAAAGAGCAAGTGAGACAGATTCCCAGGAGGAAATATGATAAATAATTGTCATGTTAAACTTGATAAATGGGATCTTTTTATGGGAGTGGCATCCTTCCAGTACACCTGTGCTCAAGAAATGTGTAATCAGATTATAAGCACAAGACACCCGCCACCAATTTAGCATTTAGACGCGACATCATTTTTTCCTATGATTCAGTAAGATTATTTGACCATTCAACAATCTAAGACTGTTTATTCCAGAGTTGTTTTTTTTTCACTTTGTTTAACCATCTCCTTGACCTTCTCATTTAAAATCTGCAGCTTTGATACATTCTCTTCTTTACTGGAAATTCTAACTTTAAATATCCCACTGCAAATCTGGAGTTTGAAAGAGAACTTCTGGGGCATTGAGATAATTTTTCCCTCCTTCCCAAGAGCCAAGTTTCTTCCTCCATATTTTCCCAAATGCCACAGCCAATTATGACCTGAATACCTCAATGAATTCCAAGGAAAAATGCCACTTTGTTTAACTGACCTCATTGTTGGGACTGTCTCGCAAAAAGGCTACTTGAACATTTGTTTTTCTCCTTTTGAGAAAATTCTACCATTAGACCACTTAAAATAATTTATTATTACATCAAATATTTTTCAGCTGTAATTTCAAAAAAAATTTGTTTTGCTTGGTGTGTGTGTATGTGTGTGTGTGTGTGATACTACCTTCCTATATTTCACTAGTTCCTTTCTTTTTATTTAGGTGAACTAAGAAAAGTGGCTTCATTAAACAATGAAAAGTGTTGTGGATTCAAGACTCATACCTATCCTATGAAGGATTCAATGAAATATTGGCCACAGTTCACCTATGTGGGGATTTGAGGTTTTGATTACAGAACATTGGTCATCAATTCTGGTGTCCATCCAAATGACCTATGGACCTCTTTCAAAAATCTCTGTGTCTGGCCCATCCTCCTGAGATGAACTTAAGAAAACTCTGCACACCATCAGGTAACAATTTTGTCTTTTTCAGAAAACAGATGAGTTCAATAAACTGTGACCATTGTTTTTAACTAACTCAGATCTCTGTACCCCTTTTGCTGAAAATAAACTACATGTTATAAGAGAACATTTAGAATTATGAAAGCTCATCATTTTAAGTTTCTATTAGATAATACAAATAAACAAGGCTCTCAGAGTAAAGAATGAGATAAGAAGATTATGGTATATTATTCTCATAAAACTTCAAATTCTGACTGTACATACAAACATATAGACCTCTCCAAGAGAAGAACAATTTTTCAATTTCCCATTGTTCTTCCTCTACTAACAGAATTCAGTTGTCAGCTCTGAGCAAAACTACTCTGTACACCCTGTTGTAGGGAAATCATATCTATTTATGGTCCAGAACCATAGTCAAGTCAGGAGGCTGGAAAGTTTTGAGCATCATTTGTTTAATTACTTAATATCTTGTTTAATTGGGAAAAAAGGGAGCAAAACCATTTGGCTTCTGTTCTTTGATGTCATGTGTTTCGATGAGACTTAAAAATTCATAGTAAAATGTAGTCTAAAGAGGGGATACAACAATGTTTTACAGCAGGGGTCCAATTTTTATTCAATACATTATGAAATGGCCACCATAATGAGTCTTGTTACTGTTTGCCACCACAAATACTAATTGTATTATTATTAACTATATTCCCTATGCTGTACATTATATCCTTATATCATATATTTTATAACTGGAAGATTGTACCTCTTGATCACCTTCACCTATTTTGCCCATTCCCCCACCCACTCACCTCTGGCAACCACCACCTTGTTCTCTATGAGTCCATTTCTGTCTTGTTTTGTTTGTTCAATTTTTAAATTTTTTTTTTAGATTCCACATATAAGTGAAATATACAGGTTTTGTCTTCTTATATAACCTGTTGCACTTAGAATGATATGAAGTTCATCCATGTTGTTGCCCACGACAAGATTCCTTCTTTTTTATGGCTGAGTAATAGTCCATTGTGTATATATACCATATCCTTATCCATTCCTCTATTTAGGACATTTAGGGTGTTTCTGCATCTTTGCTATTATAAACAATGCTGCATTTGACATAAGAGTACATGTCTTTTCAAATTAGTGCTTTCATTTTCTTCAGATAAATTCCTAGAAATGGAATTTGTGGATTGGATGGTAGTTATACTTTTAATTTTTTGAGGAACCTCTATACTGTTTTCCATAGTGGCTGTACCAGTTTACCAACCATGCATAAGGGTTCCCTTTCTTCCACATTCTCACCAACATTTTTTTTTATTGGAGTTCAATTTGCCAACATATAGCATAATACCCAGTGCTCATCCCATCAAGTGCTCCCCTCAGTGCCTGTCACCCAGTCACCCCCGCCCCCGCCCACCTCCCTTTAAACCACCCCTTCTTCCTTTCCCAGAGTTAGGAGTCTCTCATGTTCTGTCTCCCTTTCTGATATTTCCCACTCATTTTTTCTCCCTTACCCTTTATTCCCTTTCACTATCTTTTATATTCCCCAAATGAATGAGACCGTATAATGTTTGTCCTTCTCCGATTGATTTATTTCACTCAGCATAATACACTCCAGTTCCATCCACGTGGAAGCTAATGGTGGGTATTCGTCCTTTCTAATGGCTGAGTAATATTCCATTGTATACATAGACCACAGCTTCTTTATCCATTCATCTTTTGATGGACACTGAGGCTCCTTCCACAGTGTGGCTACTGTGGACATTGCTGCTATAAACATAGGGGTGCAGGTGTCCCAACGTTTCACTGCATCTATATCTTTGGGATAAATCCCCAGCAGTGCAATTGCTGGGTGGTTCTCCACCAACATTTATTATTTCTTGTCTTTTTGATAATTGTCATTCTGATAGGTGTGAAGTGATGCTAGATTGTGGTTTTGATTTGCATTTCCCTGATGATTAGTGATGTTGGGCATCTTTTCATTTATGTGTTGACCATCTACATATCTTCTTTGGAAAAAATATCTATTCAGATTCACTGCCCATTTTTTTAAAGATTTTTTTATTTATTTGAGAGAGAGAGAGAGAGAAATCGTAAGCAAGGGAGAAAGGCAGAGGGAGAGGTAGAAGACCTGCCCTGAGCAAGGAGCCCGATAGAGGGCTCCATCCCAAGACCCTGAGATCATGACCTGAGTCAAGGACAGATGCTTAACTGACTGAGCCACCTAGGTGTACCCACTTTCCATTTTTAAATAAGACTATTTTTATACTGAGTTTAATCAGTTCTTCATATATTTTACATGTTAACCCTTTATTGGATATAATGCTTGTGAATATCTCCTCTCATTCAATAGAACCTGTTTTCATTTTATTGATGGTTTTCTTCACTGCGCAAAAACTGTATAGTTCAATGTAGTCCCATGTATTTTTACTTTTGTTGTCCTTGCCTGAGAGACAGATCCAAAAATACCACTAAGACTAATGTCAAAGATCTTACTGTCCATGTTTTCTTCTAAGAATTTCATGGTTTCAGGTCTTACTTATAAGTCTTTAATCCATTTTGAGTTTATTTTTGTATATGATGTAAGAAAGAAATCTAATCTCATTCTTTTGTATGTAGCTGTCCAGTCTCCCAACATCATTTATTAAAGACATTGTCTTTTCTCTGTTATATATTCTTGTCTCCTTTGTGGTAGATTAATTGATCATATAAGCTTGGGCTTATTTCTGAGCTCTCTATTCTGTTCTATTGATCTATGTGTCTGTTTTTGTGCCGGTGCCATATCATTTTTGTTTTTATTTAAATTCAAGTTACTTAACATATAGTGTTATTATTATTTTCAGGATAGAATTCAGTGATTCATAAGTTGCATATAATACCCAGTGCTCATCATATCAAGTGCCCTCCTTAAGGATCATTAACCAATTACCCCATCTCCCTACCCGCTTCCTTTCCAGCAATCCTGTTTGCTTCGTATAGTTAAGAGTCTCTTATGGATTGCCTCTCTCTGTTTTAATCTTATTTTATTTTTCCTTCCCTTCCTATATGTTCTTCTGCTTTGTTTCTTAAATTCCACATATGAATGAAATCAATGGCATTTGTCTTTCTCTGACTTATTTTGTTTAGCATAATATACTCTAGTTCCAACCATGTTGTTGCAAATGGCAAGATTTCATTCTTTTTGATGGCTGAGTAATGTGTATGTACACACATGGATACACACACATGGATATATGAATGGATAAAGAAATGTGGCATATATATATATATATATATATATATATATATATATATTCTTTATCCACTCATATATCAGTGGACATCTGGGCTCTTTCCATATTTTGGCAATTGTGGACATTGCTGCTAAAAACATGGGTGCATGTGCCCCTTAAAATTACTATTTTTGTTTTCTTTGGATAAATACCTAGTAGTACAATTGCTGGGTTGTCAGGTAGTTCTATTATTAACTTTTTGAGGAAACTCCATACTGTTTTCTA
Source organism: Canis lupus familiaris (assembly GCF_011100685.1). NCBI lineage: Eukaryota > Metazoa > Chordata > Mammalia > Carnivora > Canidae > Canis > Canis lupus. The sequence continues at coordinate 6,398,981 of NC_049254.1, read as the reverse complement.
AAGTAGCTGTACCAATTTGTATTTCCACCAACAGTGTAAAAATGTAAGACAGAAATCTATCAAAATCCTAGAGGAGAAAAAAAAAATCCTAGAGGAGAACACAGGCAGCAATGTCTTTGATCTTGGTGACAGCAACTTCTTGCTAGCCAGTACCATATGGTTTTGATTACTATAGTTTTATAGTATAGTTTGAAACCTGGGGAGATAAAACCTCCAGCTTTGTTCTTTCTCAAGAAGATTGCTTGAGATTGCTCAAGATCGCTTTGGCTATTTAGGGTCTTTTGTGGTTCTATACAAATGTTAGTATTATTTGTTCTTGTTTTGTGAAAAATGTCATTGGTATTTTGATGATGATTGCATTGAATCTGTAGATTGATTTGGGTAGTATGGACACTTTAACAATATTAATTCTTCCAATCCATGGGTATATATTTCAGTTTATCTGTGTCATCTTTAATTTCTTTCATCAGTGTTTTATAGTTTTCAGAGTACAGATCTTTCCTCCTTAGTTAAATTTACCCCTAGGTATTTTGTTGCTTTTGATTCAATTATAAATGGGATTGTTTTCATAATTTCTCTTTCTGATAGTTTGCTGTTAGTGTCTACAAATGCAACAGATTTCTGTATATTAATTTTTTATCTGCAACTTTTCTGATTTCACTTATTAGTTTTAATAGTTTTTTGGGGTATAAGCTTTAGGGTTTTCTACATATAGAATCTTGTCATCTGTAAATAATATCAGCTTTAATTCTTGCTTTTCAATTTGGATGCCCTTTATTTCTCCTTCATGCCTAATTGTTCTGATTGTGGCTTCCAATACTATGTTGAATAAACATGGCAAGAATGAGCATCCTTGTTTTGTTCATGATTTTAGAGGAAAAGCTTTAAACTTTTCACTTTTGAGTATGATTTTGGCAAAAGGTTTGTCATATATGGCTTTTATTATGCTGAGGTACTTTCCCTCTTATATCCACTTTGTTGAGAACTTTTATCTTACATTAGTATTGAGTTTGTCAAATGCATTTTCTACATCTATTGAGATGATTACATGATATTTATTCATTTTGTTAATATAGTGTATCTCATTGATTGTTTTGTGGATATTGAACCATTACATTCCTAGAATAAGTCCCATCTGATCAGAGTATATGATTCTTTTAATGTATGTTGCTATTGTATTAGTTTGCTAATATTTTGTTGAGGATTTTTGTATCTATTTTCACCAGGGATATTGGTTTATAATCTTTTTTTTTTAATAGTATCTTTGTCTGATTTTGATACCCAGGTAATGCTGGCCTTATAGAATGTTGGAAGTATTCCTTCCTCTTCAATTTTTTAAAATAGTTTGAGAAGGCCAGACGTTAACCCTGAATGTTTGGTAGAATTTACCTGTGATGCTGTCTGGTCCTGGACTTGTGTTTTAGGGGAGTTTTTTGCTTACTGATTCAATTTCATTAATAGTAATTGGTCTGTTCATATTTTCCATTTCTTCCTTGTTATGTTCTAATTCTTGGTATGTTGTATGTTCCTAGGAATTTATCCATTTTTTCTATGTTATCCAATTTATTGGTGTTTAATTGTTAACAGTAGTCTTCTATGACCCTTTGTATTTCTGTGGCATTTGTTGTAACTTCTTTTCTTTTATTTCTTATTTTATTTATTTAAGACCTCTGTCTTATTTTTTTCTTGATAAGTCTGGCTAAAGGTTTATAAACTGTGTCTATCTTTTCAAATAACAAGCTCTTAGTTTTATGAATCCTTTTTATGGTCTTCGTAGTCTCTATTTCATTTGTTTCCATCCTGATCTTTATTTCCTTCCTTCTACTAACTTTAGGATTTGTTTGTCTTTTACTTTAGTTTCTTTAAGTATAAAGTTAGATTGTTTATTTGAGATTTTTCTTGTTCCTTAAAGTCAGCCTATATTGCTATAAACTTCCCTATTAGAGCTACTTTTACTGGGTCCATGGATTTTAGAGCATTGGGTTTTCATTTTCATTTGTCTCTAGGTATTTCTGGGTTTCCTCTTTGATTTTTTTATTCACTATTGATAGTTTAGTAGCATGTTTCATGTTCGCATGTTTGTGTTTTTCCCAATTTTCTTCTTGTAAATGATGTCTAGTTTCATAGCATTGTGGTTGGAAAAAATGCTTGATATGATTTCAACCTTTTTAAATTTATTGAGGCTTGTTTTGTGACCTAATGTGTGATCTATTTTGGAGAATGTTCCATATGCACTTGAGAAGAATGTGTATTCTGCTGTTTTGGGATGGAATGTTCTTTATATATCTATTAAGTTCACCTGGTCTAATGTGTCCTTCAAAGTCACTGTTTCCTTATTAATTTTCTGTCTGGATGATCTATCCATTAATGTAGGTGGGGTATTAAAGTCCCTACTACTATTCCATTACTGTTATTTTCTCTGTTTGCATCTGTTAATATTTGCTTTATATATTTAGGTACTCCTCTGTAGGGTGCATAAATATTTGCAAATGTTATGTCTTCTTGTTGAATTGATTCCTTTATCATTATGTAATCCCCCCTTTTTTTTTCTCTTGGTATAGACTTTGTTTTAATGTCTATTTTGTCTGATACCAGTATTACCATACCAACTTTCTTTTCATTTCCATGGAATATCTTTTTCTATCCTTTCACTCTCTGTGCGTGTCTTTAGATCTCAAGTGAGTCTCTCTCTCTCTCTCTCTCTCTCTCTCTAAAAGATTTTATTTATTTATTCATGAGAGACACAGAAAAAGAGGGAAAGACACAGCAGAAGGAGAAGCAGGCTCCTTGCAGGGAGCCTGATGCAGAACTCGATCCTAGGACCCTGGGAAATGCTCTGAGCTGAAAGGAGACACTCAACCACTGAGCCACCCAGACATTCCTCAAGTGAGTCTTTTTTAGGCAGCATAGAGATGGATCCTTTATTTTATCCATCAGGGTGTCTGGGTTTTAAAAGCTCCACAGGGGATGTAGATATATCTGAAAGTTTAAAACCTCTGGCTAGAATGATTTGAGTGTATCAAAATGTATACTGTCTTATGTTCTTGTCAAGAGCTACATGGTGATGGAACATACAGGGAGAATAGCATTCCTTCATTTCACAATTATTTTTGAGTTGCTCTTATTGCAGGCATTGTCTTTAGTGCTGAGTATGTAGTAGTGTTACTAGCATTCCCACCCCTTGTCCTCCAGGGACCTACAGTCTAGTATCTTTTTCTTGGATGGTATTAGAAAAAAGATGTATAAATTTCTAATTACTCTTTGATTTAAGTCTGAGCATTGCTGCTTAGTAAAGCCATTGAAACCATGGGACCTTTGTTTCAAATGATAAGAGCTTTACAGCATTGTAATAAATATTAAGCATGATCCTACATAAATATGCGTGTATATTAGTACAAGGTATCATTTTTATTAAGTCCCACTTGGATTCATTTTTTTTCCTTCTTTCATTTTTTGAATCGTTTCCATTTGGTCAGAAACATTTTAGCAATTACAACTTCATCCTTGACTCACCATGCAGACTACACCAAAGGTGTTAATATTTAGACCCAGTTTCTTCATCTTGCTAAGGACTGCTAAGGACTGCTATATGAATAAATTTTAAAGTGAAAACAAGGTTTTATTTTTTTTAAAGATTTTATTTATTTATTCATGAGAGACATACAGAGATAGGCAGAGACACAAGCAGAGGGACAAGCAGGCTCCATGCAAGGAGCCTGATGTGGGACTTGATCCCAGGACCCCTGGGCCAAAGGCAGAAGCTCAACCACTGAGCCACTCAGGCATCCTGAAAACAAGGTTTAAATAGCATGGCATTTGATATCAGTAGGATTCTATCATGAATCTATCATTTTGATCCCAGAAACTTACTTTTGGCTTAATCAAAGTTTGGAAACTATCTCTGGAGTGTAAACTTTGTTCAGTTCAGGGTTAGCCAGTTTGCCAGCTTCTCATCTTGTACAAGTCATTCACTCCATATGAATGGTCCTCTTAGCTTTTTGCTGCAGAGCTCCCAGGTAGATAAGGAAGACACTATATTGCTATTTTGAGATGGGCATTATTTTTTACAAATCCAAAAGGAATACAAACCTGTAGTTAAGAATGACAAGGGTAAGAGAAAAGATGAAAATAGTCAATTTTGTCATGCTAATCTTCATTTAAGATCTTATTCATTGTATCTCTTCTATAGCAGTTGGCACTTTCTAAGTTGTATTAAAATTATGCATTATATTAGCTTCCTACTACTAGTCTAACAAATTAGCACAAATTAATGACTTAAAACAATATGCATTTTCTAGCTTATACTTCTGAAGGTCAGAAATCTGGCATGGCTCTCACTCAGCTAAGGTCAAGTTGTGGACAGAACTTTCTGGAGGTTCTAAGGGAGAATTCATTTCCTTGCCTCTTCCAGATTCTCGAGACCACTCAAATTATTTGGTTTATGGCCCCCTTTACCTTCAAAACCAGCAACATGAATCATTTACATCTCCTTCTGACTATAGATGAAAAAGTTTCTCTGGTTTTAAGGACTCATGTGATTAGTTCAAGCCCATTTAAATAATCCAGGATAATCTCTCTCATGACAAATGCAAAGTCTCTCTTTTCATGTAGGGTAACATATTGACAGGTTCTAGAGATTAAGGAGTGGACATCTTTGGGTGGCTATTAATCTTCCTACCATGTGTATGTCTGTCTCGTTTCTCCTACTCAATTGTAAGCATTTGGGATTCAAAATGTGTATCTGATCTATTGTATTCTCTACAGAATCTATCCAAGTATATTACACACAACTAAGTGTTCAACTAGCATTTGTTGAATGATCCCATATAACTCAAAATATTTAAAAGATTTATTGGAGCAAATGGTAAACTTGCAGTGTTTCAAGAATTCCTGTAAGAATATTTATTTAAATATATCCAAAACTACTGGAAAATTCATGAACACTTATATAATTTTGCAAGCATTAGGTTACAAAAATTATTTTTTTATTTTCAGTGCTTATACATGACTACAGTATATTATATATTCCAGGAAGCTCCGACTGTGTTAATTCCAGCTGGATTCCTGTCTGTTAGTAGAGCTTATGCCTGAATGTTTTGCAGTGATGATAAGCACAAGTCAACAATTAGAAATCAGGTGCCTCAGGAAAACTTTCTGGAGCTGGCTTGGATTCTTGCCCTAGACAATTAACTTGCTGATAATTTGCAGTGTTCATCTCTTGTAGACTTGAATGTGAAGTGTTGCTAGACTCCCCAAAGGAGTAGCTTTTAAGAAATGTGTCTTGTATGGTTTGTATCACATAGAGTTCTGCAAGTTGTGCAAAGCAGCCACAGACTCTGGAATCTACAGCTGGCAAGAGAAATAAATATTTCCGTATTGCATTTAGCAATTGCTATGTATTAAGGCAATTTTGTTTAAAAATTATTAAGGGCTTTGTAGCACAAAGACCCTGTTAAATTACACAGAAAGGATTAGATTTAGGGGGTGGGGTAGACTGGGGGATATTGGATATGCAAGCACAGATGGTCTTGATTGACTCATGAACATATCAGAGCCAAGTGGGAAATATATGTTTTGTGTGGTTATATATGTTATAAAGAAAATTGCCCCTGGTTCTTTCCTGTAAGAAAGTATGAGAAGGGAAGAGAAGGGGAGAGAATAGGATCATGTGGGGAAAGATGAAGCAGACACAAGACCAGCATATGTAGCAGATGTCTGGCAAAGAGAGGGTCATGAGACAGGAGAGCCAAATTCCTTCCTTGGAATGTGAGTGACTGATGAGGGGAGGGATCTTTGGTGCCAAGGATCAAGGTCACTGAGTGGGTATCTATTCTATAGATAGTTGCCTTGGAGTCTAGGTGTAACTCTCCAACCACTCTGTCGGGGTTAGCGTACAAACTGTCTTATTAGGAATGGGTTTGTGCAGAGTTGTTTCTGATCCACCCAATTCCTTCCTTTTCCACAAAGACCTCAGACACCTGGGAAGGATGTGGGCAATTTCAGTTATTCTGAAGTCTGTTCCAAGCCCCTTACAGGCCTTACCTCATATAATCCTCACAAGAACATGAAGTGGTGGTTGTAGAGTGGTGCCTCATTTTACCGATTAGGAAAACCTAAGCACAAGGAGGTAAATAACTTGCCCAGGGTCATACAACCAGCTGATATTAGTACAGGATTTGTAAATACACAGTCTGGCTTCAAAGTGCCCAATTTTAACCCTTCATTGCCTTCATCAACACTATATGGTTTTACCTCTTTAAACTAATGGACCCCTTGAGAAGGTAATTGAAGATTTCACCTTTGTAGTCTTCATAGAACTTGTCAGAACATCAATCTACAAAATAGGTGCTTCATTTCATAGTAAATGAATTATTTACTTAGGGTTCTTATATTACTTATCAGAAACTGGAAGAAGCCTGATTCTTGTATTCCTGTTAACAGAGATGTGTTGCAAGAAGGAGTAGAACCAGTCTCAGCAACACCAGAGTCAACCTGACAGAGAACTAGAGAACTAATCAGAACACAACAGTATTTTTAGTAATCTGCAGCTCTGGTGATACATGGCAACCCTAATGATGTGTTCATGGTGCAGTTTCCCCTCTGCCCTGTTCTCTACATATTTTTTGCTGCCTTCAGGCTTCCACCCCTTGATGTGTCTTCTACTTTCTTTCATTTATTTTTCAAATTCTTTTCCACTGCTGACTCTGACTTTGTACATCTCTCAGTAAAATTCTAAGTGAGAGTTTTGATGGGATTAGTCATTCCACCATTTTGCTGAGTGGAGTTCTCCAGCTAGACCCCTTCTTGCCCTCACCTAGCCTATAGATGGCTATCTTTGGGTGAGACACACATTCTTTTGCTGGAGAAACTGCAGTCAGAATTGGGGGAAGGGTGAGGATCACAGGATATAAATATCTATGGATGGAGAACCACTCTGAAGGGAGCCATGGGTTTGGCAGGGACTTCAAGGTCTCAGAAGGGTACATTATTTGGCTTTCCTCATAGAGTCCTATTCATGAAAATGGGCAAAATTATAGCCACAAAAGTTTGAAAATCTAAGAAAATATGGTGTCCCCAGTGTATATAATAAAACAATAAAGTAGATTAGGAACAACTTTGGAAAGAGTGCTCTGAGCCCTAGACTTCAAAATTGTGCTAAACATGCTTGGAAGGTGTTGAGATGAAACAGATGATTTAACCTTCAAAACTCATTTGTGGAATCTGTCAATCAAACCTAGAAATGTAGCAAAAGATAAAAACTAAAAGCCAACAACATACCATACATACAGTTATTCCAGTTGCTAAGGGAATATATATTTTTTTTAAATCACAATCCTAGTGATAAACATGGTATTCAGTTCTTGGAACAATATAAATCAAACTCATTTAAGAAGTTTAGAAAGTAACAGAAACAGTTACAAAGAGCATTCTTTTTTGTCACAATCTTAAATTTGTAATCCCCTGTTCTCTTTTAGAATGCCATATGGAAAAGAAACAACATTTTAAATGGGTTTCTGAAGAACTGCAGTTGACATGAATACCAAAAAACTTCATAAAACCACTAAATATTTGGCTAGTGTGGAGTCTACTTGAGGTTTTAAAGTCTGAAGACAAATTGTTATGTTAAGAGAAAAAGTCTTCAGACCATGGCTGACCTATCAACTGACCAATAACTTTTCCCACTGAGCATTTAAATCACCCAACCTTCAGAACTACAGACTTCCCTAATTAAGCAGCTTTCCACCCCCCAATGGTTTGGAATGGGTCAGTGTATTGCTTTGGCTTCCTTGGCATGAGCGTGCACAATGTCTGGTCTGGTCAGCCATCCAAACCGCTTTCCCATACATCAAGGATCCAAGATAATTTCACCAGACACTCTAAAGTGCAATTGCAATTTGCCAATTTCCATCTCACGTATCTTCCTAGAAAACAGAGATCTACACACAACCCATGATATTTTTGCACATGGACTGAGATATAGATCTTGGTAGATGTCTCAGAAATCTGAGAATGGATATGCTGCTAGCTATAGTAGTAAATGAAGCATCTTTCATTTTTGGCATTGGGGCACAATTACAAAGTGAATAATAAAGAAAAAAGGGGTTTATATTTGGAATTATGGTTTGAACTGTTTTGAAAGGGCTTCTAAATGTAAGAATATAGTGAATTCAGAGTCAGAGGGCAATATGACCTTAAAGTAATAGGGATGCAATAGACTTTCCTGAAGCCATAAGTCCTTATAGCAGTCTCAGGTAAAACATCTTTACATTCAAATTCCAAGTCAGCAGTTTCAGTAAAATTGTGTGTGTCAAAAGAAAATATATCAACAGTGGGTTCATATTCTGATTTCCTTGGACTTTGCAGTGCTGGAATTCTGCTATTCTCCTTATGCTGGCCAGGGCTGAAAAATACTTGTTATAGAATTTCAGATTGGTAACAAGGCCAGTCTGGTTTATTCATAACAAGTGCTGTGAGAGTTGAAGACAGGCCACTTCAACTGAATAGAGAAAAATGGGGCATCTTTCTGAACATCAGTGGAGAAATCTGTAAATACTTAGCTGCTCTTCAATCTGAGGTCACATGAGTACCTTCGACTTCATTCTACTTAACATGAAAAGGACTGTTTGTCTTTTGAGCATGGAGGGAATAAGCTTCCCCTCAGCTTCTCTCCCTTTCAGAACCAGATCAATATCTGCTGGTCACTTTTATCCTCTAACTTCATCGGGGCTGCTGAGAGTTCACCTTCCCTTATGCTCCCAGGTCCATTGATGAAAGCTCAGGCTCAGCAGTTGGCTAGAGGATGGAAGGGTCAAGGCCAATGTCAGATCCTGCCTGTCTCTAGTATCTTAAGCCCCAGGCATGTCCCTAATGGATCATTGCCTTCTCAGTCTCTGGGAGTTGTAAGTACCGGGCTTTATTGGCCTGCTTTGTATCTGACAGTTCTAGCACTGTCATCTTTTGGAATCTAGCTATATTTCATGTGGCTATTTCTATGGTATGAGAAGGCTGTCTATATGTTGAAGCTAGTACCTAATAAATTATAGGGCCTCACTAGTGTTTGTGGAGGAGTATATGAAGTTTATGTGATAGCTATTACTTTTGTAAGCCTAGAGGGGAATGGAGCTTGTTCCTTGGGGGAGAACATTCCTGTCATTTAAGTCAGTAGCCTTGGATAATCATGTATAACATAAAGAATACACTAGTGGCAAAATATAGTGAGGAGGACAGCTGGGCTTTGGAGTGGGGATGATTGGAAGGATAGTAATGGATGAAAAGTTTGCAGAAATAATTTTACCCTATCTTATGGCAATTTGTATTCTCCCAGTCAGTCCCACATCTTGAACTGATAAAAGAGCCCCAGAGTGGAGGGGCGCAATGAGAGGAGATTGGTGAATCCCTCTCCATTCTGCACTCTTCCTGACTTACTGTGTGGACACTGAACATTGGAGATACAAGTACATGTGTATGTGTGTCTCTAATAGCGACCAAGGCAGAAGACCACCATGCATCTTATTCTATATTTCAAAGCTAGGTTTCTTGTCAAAACCTCTTTTTAGCACTATCAACCCATGATTTCATAGTTCTTTGTGCCCCCAGTGCTCCTTTTATTTTGTTCATTTGTATTTCTCATAGCATCCTGGTGATCAGTACTATTATTTCCATCTGGCAGATGAAAGTTGGGGTTGGGAAAACCATATGACTTGGGCAATCCATCCCAATAAGCAGGGACAGGACCAGGAAGCAAGCTTAGTTTTAGAACATATCCAATTATATAAACTACTAGGCCCCAGAATAGCCTCCTTTTCCCAGTTCCTACTTTTTTTTTTTCATTCGCATTCATTCAAAATCTGTCTATCTGTTGTGTGGGTCCACTGGCCTGTTGTTATTCTGAAATGGGAAATTTTAAGCCTTGCTCTTCTCTCTGAGCTTGGCAAAGTGTCTCTGGGGAGTATCTTAAGAGAATAAAGTATGCCCTGGCATGTAATTGTTGCTGAAGAAGAGACACAAGACTCAGAACCAGAAGTTCCTTGCCATGCATAAGCTTCATGACCTGGATGAAGCCTGTTGGTGTCTAAGCTTCTCCATTCATATTCCCTGCCTACCCCAACCCCACAGGAATATTACGTGACTAAATGAAAGGAAATTATCATGACCTACTTGGATTTGATGAGTTCTACAGTCTCTTCCAGTTCTGAGATTCTATTGCTCTTTACTGTGGGTAGAGAAGTTGAAAAAAGGAACCATAAGAGATTTTTAGATGACCTATGATTTTGACTTCTACTTATTGACAAGTGAAGACAGTTCTTCAGCTCCTGTCTCATCCTCATCACTAGGATAAATATCTCTGGTCTTCTCAGTCCAGGTACCAATGCTGTAGTTTCCATGCATGGTAATGCTTAAGTTGAGAATTTGAAGCAGAATCTTGGGCAATTCCACAGGTTCTTCAGGGAAAATCCTTTTGTTCTGTTTCTTAGTGTTGATTTACCTCTTTCTTTTCTTCTTCTTTTCTTTTCTCTCACCCAGTGAAATTTCCTTGTTCTTTCCTGTGTAAGTAGCTTATTAGAGCTCTTTCCAATTGAGTTCAGCTCACCTGTAAGATCCATTGTCTAAAGATCACTGGCTTTTTAGGCCAAATTCTTCCCAAATGGCATTTGAATAACTTAATTGAGTCTTTGGATACTTCTCTCTCTCTCTTTTTTTTTTTTTTTTAAAGATTTTATTTATTTATTCATGAGAGACACAGAGAGAGAGAGAGGCAGAGACACAGGCAGAGGAGCAGGCTCCATGCAGGGAGCCTAATGTGGGACTCGATCCCAGGTCTCCAGGATCACTCCCTGGGCTAAAGGCGTCGCTAAGCCACTGAGCCACCCGGGCTGCCCTGGATACTTCTCCCTCTTGGGATATGGGTCCATTCTGGTTGGAATCAGCTATAGGAGAAAGAGGGCCTAGGAAGAAAAGGTAAGTGTGGGCTTCCACTCAGGGTCCAATGAAAGACCTCTTCCACTAAGCTCAATACTACTTTTGGTTATAGATGATAAAACTTTTACTTTGAACACATGCTGTTTTTGGAGTCAGGAAGTCTTTGTTCATGATCTTGGCTCTGCCTCTTACAAACTATGTGAATTTCTTATTACTTAACAATTTTACCATCTGTAAAGGGGAGAGAAAGTAATATTAGTATCTTCTATTCAATTCACAGAACTGTGTGAAGAAACTATGTCAAAAATGTTTATAAGTTTGTGAATTTAGACTATGTCATGCATTTTTATGTATTTTTCCAGTTTTATTGAGATATAATTGACATACAATACTCCTTTAGTTTTAAGTGTACAATATAATGATTTGAGATATATATATAATGAAATATATATATTGAGATTATATATATATATATATATATATATATATATATAATGAAATGATAACCACAATAAGTTTCATCAACATCCATCACTTCAGTTACAATTTTTCTTCTTGTGATAAGAACTTTTAAGGTTTTCTCTCTTAGCAACCTTCCAATACACAATACAGTATTGTAAACTATAATTACCACATTGTACATTACAACCCCAGAACTTATTTATAATTACAAATTTGTATCTTTTGACCTCCTTCACTCATTTATATTTTTTAAGTTTTTGTATTTTTAGAATTTATGTTATTTTCTCTAATAAAATAAAATTATACTATGCTCTTAATCTTTATTTGATTATTTGATTGTAGAAATTATTTCTTCCACACACCCAAGCCAGGGAGACTTTAACAATACAGCTAAAGAGCGCCTACATTGTAGCTTCTTTTTCTGCTTCAGTACCCACTTCAGCAATTATACTATGTGTCATTCTATCATACATTTATGTATTTTAGAATTTGAGTTCCTGGAGGGCAGGGGCTTTAGCTGTCCCCTTCATTTCTGTATTCTTCACACATAGTAGTACTTTCTCTGGCATATAGCAGATGCTCAGTAAATATTTGTGAGCAAGTATTTATTAATATGAATGAATGTCCAATAAATAATAATTGTTGACTTTTTACTCTACCTCTGGTTGCATGTTTTTTGGCTCAAGTGAAGTATTTTTATAGAAATATCAGTATGTACTAAAGCAGCACACCGTTCTACAGTCTAAATACATTTAGAGGAAAAAGGTAACCAAATTTTGTGAAGGTGAAATATAATTTAAAAATCCATTTTGTCTTAGATTTTGAGAACTTGACCCTATAGGTCCTGGTTTTACTGCCAGGGTCAAATCCTTTCCATGATAAAACTTCACCACCATCTCCAAGTTTATAGTTCTTATTCACTTCATGTGAGCATGTCAGACTCATGGTCTGGTGGTGAGCAATTGAAATTCATGTTTCACACATGTAGCATGTGATAAGATTTCCCTTTCTATCAAAGTAAATGCCCAGAGGAGAAAAAAGCAATTCTTTGGGTTCGGGGCATGAGTAGTTTCTTTTTTTCTGTTTTTGCTATGCATGTTAGAAAAATGTGAAGAAATATCAAAGCCACATTGTCACATGCAATCTGTTCTAGAAGTGAAGCAAAACAAATACTTGTCCTGCCTTGAGAACTTGCCATATCTGATGTTGGCTTTCTGCCATTTGAGACCAAGTATCTTAGAAGGTAGATGCTATGAAAATCATTTATAAATATAAATGAAACAGAAAAATCTAAACTTCATGAGGTCAGTTTTGTCCAAGGAACATAAGGAATGCCAGACTCATTTATCCATGATAGTTTTTCCTTCTGAATCTGATAGATGCCCAGTGTATTCCATGATGTTCTGTGACAAGTCTCAACACAAGGACAATAATAAAACATGTTAAAAAAAAAAAAAACCTAAATGAGAAAGTTGTTGAAAGGAAAAGAACAGTAACAACCCTTCACTGAATACAGAAGAGTAGGATTTTTCTATGGCTGTCTTTAACTTTTCTTTTTTTTAAATTAAGATTTTATTTATTTATTCATGAGAAATGTACAGAAAGAGAAGCAGAGACATAGGCAGAGATAGAAGCAGACTCTATGCAGAGAGCCCATTGTGGGACTTGATCCTGGGACTCCAGAATCACACCCTGAGTCAAAGGCAGACCCTCAATCACTGAGCCACCCAGGTATCTCCATCTTTAACTTTCTTCTGCAGTTGCATTTTCTCTGCCTGCTGAGAGCTGGAGGTCATATAGATTTTAGCAAGCAGCTCTGTGGACTCATTATTCTCTGCTCTGAATGGAAAATTTACTCCAGAGCACACCTACCATTCTGAACCCATCCCTGCTACTCAGCCCCCAAGTGTAACGACTGTCACTTGCATTCTTTAGTACTAAGGTATAGTAAGTATAGGCTACCATGCCTTACACATTACACAACAGGTTGTGAAGTTAGAGTGTTCTAGAGTTTGCAGTGCATGAAGCAAGGGGTGGTCAGAGCTGAAAGCTGCACCATTACCTGAATACTGGGGAGAGCAGAAGAGGATAAAAAGAGTCCAAAAGTACATAGAGATTTCTTGTTACTTGTGTTACAGATCTCTTTGGCATTGTTGATTTGGGGAAGGTCCCAGGAGACCAGGGCTCACCCATATCTTCTCCCCAGGAAGCCTCATGTAAGTGGGTCAGGATAGGTAGATTTCTGAAAGGTCTCTAACCTGCCAGTGAATAATTCTGGTTTCCTCAAGGCCAGTCTCCTTGATAATTATAGGATAATTATAGTATAATATATTGACTTGATTTAGTTACTCATTTTATTATAACAGTTCCCAGGAGATCCTACTTGCTGATTGATCCTACTACTTTGGGAGACAATATTATAAGAGGGAGATGACTCTATAAAATATTCAGCTGGAAGCAAAAATTACCACTTGACCAGGGCTGTTTTTCTTGTTATTAGGTCACACTTCTGGTATAGAGATGATTCTAAGGAGTTATTCAGAACATTTAACAATCTGAGCGGCTGAAGCACATCAATCAAAGAGGAAGTCTGACTAATCAGAATCGAAAGTTGTTGCCTATAAGAAAAACCCACTGGGTTATACTGGGATAGGAAGATGGACATGTTTATTTCCCACCAGCAGCTCAAACTCTTGTCCTAAGCTTCTAAACCCTATCCTACCATAATTATCATATACTACAGGCTGCTAATCAATAATTGCAGATATATCATGTTAAAAATATTTGATTACTTTTATCCTTAAAATTACTCAATGTCAAGAATTCAGCTAACAAAATTCGACTAATGTAGACTTATCTTTCACCTCCAGTTCTTTGTTCCCAACATTCTAATTAAAAATTAACTACTTCTCCAAAAGAAATACCACTTAAACATCTCTCATACTAACTTTCCCTTATAGATATGTAGGTGGGGCCTCAGGCTAGAACATAGCCTCAATTGGATGCCCCTCTAGAATTCCCCTCCCCGCTCTGCTGAAACTGGGATATACTTGGAATTTTCCTTTTACACACACTTTAACACAACCAGACTCATTCCTTTATCATTCATTATCCTTCCCCTGTTCCGTTCTGTTAGCTCTCTACTCCAGACCACAGTCCTGTCAGGGTCCTGTTTATAATGCTAAAACTACTAAAGCCATTTATTTATTCGTTGCTTTATTTATTGTTATTCATTTATTTACTTATTGTCATTGAACAGACAAGAGATTAAGAGATGTTTATTTGACTTTTTTTTTTTTTTTTTTCTGGTATCTCTGTTAAAAGTCCCCTTCTGGGAGGATGTCAGAATGCTTCAAAAATAAAAATGGAAAAGAAGAAAGAAAAAAGCAAAAGAACAAAGAAAGATAAAATCCTATCAACAGTAAACCAAGTAAATCTTGTTTACCTGTGCCAACTTTTTAAACTCAATTCTTGCTTCCTAAAAGTCTTAAACTCTTAAAAATAGCAGATGAAAATAACACTTTGAGAGTCTTTCTATTTGTTTCCTGTCTTCCCCTCTGTTGCTCTTGACCAGGGCCTAACCTTTCTTGTACTTGGTATACTTTTTCTTATCACCCAGGTTTACTGATTTCTTCGTAACTTGTCCAATGAATCTGGAAACACGTGTGGTGTGGGGCTGAAGTAGTGAAATGGATGTCCAGGCTTGCCTCGGGCATTCCTTCCCAGAACTCCAAGGTGAAAGTTGAATGGAAGCCCCTTCCTGTCCTACCCATTTATCTTCAGCTTGCCTATTGTATACCTCTTTTCCTTCAAAGCTATCAATGCTAATTTCTTCTTTTTAAAAAAAAAAAATTAATTCATTTTTTAAAACATTTTATTTATTTGTTTGAGAGAGAGTGGAGAACACGAGCAGGGGGAGGGGCAGAGAAGAGAAACAGACTCCTCACTGAGTGTGGGGTTTGATCTCAAGACCCTGAATCATGACTTGAAAGAAATCAAGAGTGGGGCGCTTAAGCACCTGAGCCACCCACATGCCCCTGTACTGATTTCTTCTATATGAAGGCATCACTGGATGGGAGAAGAGGAACACCAATGCTTCCTAGCCCTTATTTTCTACCTTTCCTACTCAAATAACTTGCAGTGGTTCTGGTGGCATTCAGTGGAAACAGATGTTTCCTCTTTCTGAAATGATCTTTTGTATGTTAATATCACTCCCCAGGAAGCCTTCCTTAGACACCCCAGAGCATTTAACCTATAGCATTGTAATAAAGCATTGCAATTGGGATCTCCTACTGGACAGAAGCTCTTTCAGCTCTGGTTTTATTTCATTTCACTTTTTAAATTTTGTTATTATCTTTTAATCTATTTTCTCAGCACTTATTCCAGAGCTTAGCTCATCAAGGGTTCTTAGTAAATATTTTGTGGAAATACAAATAAGTTAATTACTCAATAAGAAAGTGGAATATGAACATTTTCTACCAGCTCAGAAAATTTCTTGGCACTTACTCCTCTTTGAACCGTGATTACGAGGATTTTTTTTTTTTTCTTTATCTGGAATATGGGGAGGAGTGGAGGAACTAGACACCACTTGTTATCAGCTACGTGAGACTAAGATCCAAGAAATAATGAAAAGGAAGTTCATGGAGACAGATAATATAATTTGAAGTTGTATGTTCATTAATAGAAGAACCGTGGGACTCTTCTTTATGGGACAGGGTCAAAGGGACTTGGGAGAAAGAAAAAATAATTATTTCTCATTCCATTTGGATACAAATACACTTGGGTAAAATATAAATCAGTAAGCCAGACAAAGACCTTTTGTCTAAGTAATTTAAACTGCTCTTTGCAGTTTTATTGGCATATGTGAAAAGTCAAGTTTTCAGTCATGAAGATTAGAAAGAGAATGGAATTAAGGGTTGGCTAAAAAGGGATCAACGCCATTTTTGGTGTGAAAGGGTGATTGGATCAAGCATTTTATGTCTTTAAGTCACAATTTCCTCATCAAAAGTGAGGATAAAGACAATTGCTTTCTCTACTTTTTGAAGACACAGGCAAATAATATATGTAAAACTGAAAAAATACTTTGAAAAACATTACAGAAATGTAAAACATGCTATTTTCTGAGACATTGTTATCTTCTATTTCAAGGCTAACTTGGGCACTTTTCTTTCAGCCGCAAATGTAGATGTGAACTTTCTGACTTTTCATTAGTGGTAAAGGGAACACCAGATTTCCCTGTGAAGAAAATGAAACTAAGAGCTGAATGACTTGAAGAAACATGGTTATCATGTCTAATTTCCTACTGCTTTCCAGCAGTATGGCACCGATAACAATTATCTCTGAAGAATTTCATGATACTGAACAAATTCATCCTTATGGGAGAAAGAAGCAGTGACACACATAGGCCTGCCCTGGCCAGTGGAGGCTCAGATAGAAAGGAAGCCAGCCATAAAAATAGCACACTGAGACATAGTTGGAATATTTTGATCTAAGTTGTCAGCCTGTGGATGTGAAGTCTTCTTAACTCCCCAAGATAGCTATTTCCTTACTCAAAGAAATGGGAGGATCAGGCCAATTTTGTCACATCATATATTTCTCTGCCTTCTGGGCACACTCAAGCTATCTCTACCGTGCTAACCTTGGATTCTTTCATTCAGCATTTATAAATTTCCAATTGTAAGATACTGTGCTGGTCTATTGTTCCCAAATTATATGTGATGTTTTGAGGAAGGTCAGCCATGTGATGGTAGAAACCAGAAATAATAGCAAATACATAAAGTTCACCATCAGGCACTGTACTAGAAATAAGAGTGAATGCTTATTTGGTGCTTACCCATGGGCACTGTACTAAAAATGATACGAATTTTTTTAATCCTCACTATAATCCTATGAGAAAAATTCTAGAAATATTTCATTTTATGAATATGGAAATCGAAACACAGGGAGGTCAAGTAATTTACTGAAAGCCACATATCTAACAAAATCAAAACATGAGTGCCAAGAGCCCAGCTCCAGACTTTGGTTGATGATTTTAGTTTTAGCTTAATAAGAAAGGTTTAAATCTGGCAGTTTGAATAAGTAAGATGATTTCTTAGTAAAGTGCTTAAGTTTCCAACAAAGATTGAATTTGAATGTCATCCACAGGAAAATCAAAGGTAACTCTATATAATAATATAACACAATCTATCCCTCTTTTTTGAATGTCTGTTACACTTAGTATAAATATCAGTGTTGATTGTACTTTTGCTCTTTCAGGTGGGTAAATTTTGCCTCTCCATTAGATCATAAACAAGTGAAGAAAAATAACTATTTTTAAAACACTTATCTACCTATTATCTACCTATCTATTTAAGTCATCTTTAATTTGTCCATTTATACTTCCTGCACAGTGTAGGACACATAGTGGGCACCCGTTAAAAACAGTGATTAGCTCAGCCACATTTTTTTCCTTTTCTTTCAATTCACTTACTTTTTATCTTCTTACATTGAGAATGTTGACAGAATGTAAAAGTTTTAAAGAATTGTCCTCCCTGCACTCTGTATTCATCCCATGAACAGCATTCTCTTCCAAATAAAGAACACCTTGGCTTCCTTTAGAAACTGTACTACCCAGAAAAGAAAGAACTAAAAGGCAACTTTGGGGTAGTAGTGGAATTAGGGCAGTCTGGACAAGCCACAATGGCATACGTTTCTCACATGTAAGGGATCAAATACAGAAAGATAGATAGCAACCCCCTCCCCACCACAATAGCACTCTGTAAAACTGTTGTCCATAGTTGTCAGGACAACTATGCCTGATTTTTTGGGGGTTTCCTCTTACCTGAATCATTAGTGTAGCCTGGAATGGCTCATGGAAGCCTGACTATTCCAAACGTTAATTCTAAATATGGAAAAGAGTAAAATCATATGGGATCTGGAATGAAAATGACTCCTTAAGCTATAATGTTTTCCCTCCAGGCACACCATGTCTGTGTTCAAATTTATGAGGACTGCAAAGAAAAATACACATAACACAGGCAAGTCTAAAGGTATTCTGTTTAATAAGCTAGGATAAATTCCGTGTGAATTCCTAGATTTTATATGAAAAAGACAAGAGATTTTTCATGAATGAATTATAAGAGGTTTAAGACTGAAATAGAAAGTACATTATCCCTCTGGGCTTTTCTTTTCCTCATTTGTAAAAAATAAAAAAAGTACTTTGAAATCTCTTGTATTAATAATTCCACCCCTACAGGGGATTTCTTGATCAAAAGGAGCAAGCCAGTATGGGAAGTTCAACTTCAATTTTTCAAACTAATCTGATTGTAATAGATAATAAAATAGATTACAATCAAGAGATGGAATTTAAATTCATGTAAACTTTTAATTTGTCATTGTAGGATCACTGATTTGCTTATTAAGCAGACATACAATAAGAATTGTGCTACATGGTGAAAATACAGCAATGAACACTTGTTTTACGCACATACCTCCAAATACCGATTGAATGTTAACCAAAGGAGATTAGGTTGAGGAGCAAAAGCACTAAAAATACAAGTTTTTGCCTGCTTGCCTGTGTTGATGCTTTCTATTCCTTCAAACATCCATTTGTGACAGGTATTTGATTTAGCTGAGGAGATTCTATACTCTGACAATGTTGTATGGAAGGGAGAAATCCCAGGCTGCTTTTGGGAGGCTCACCTATGACCTCAACACAAACATGGTCAAAGAGGATGGTGATAACCCACACTTCATGGAGGCTTTAGTATGGGAAAAGAAGAGTAGGGTTCAATTCTCATGACTTCCAAATAAGCCAAACTGAGCCAAAACTCTCTTAGACATATCCAACAAATCATGTGTGAACCAGTGCTCTCCGGCAAGGCAGAGACGTGTGACCTTTATGTGTGCTAAATGTAGTTTCTAGGGAACTATAATAATATGGTCACATGTTGATTAGAATGAGATTTATTTCATTGCTGAAGATACACTGGACCTTGATCAAGGGAGCTTGTCAGTGGATTATTAGGGAGAATGGAATGTTGTGGAAGTATTTAGCTAACATTTTAAAACTAACTCTTAATTAAAAGCACTTGTGATGTGCTTTAATAGTGGTATTTGTTCTTGGGCTGATTCTTTATTTCAATTCTAACCAAGTAGCCCAAATAAGTGTTGTAAATATACATAAATGTAACAAACATAGGCCCATGCACCAGTGGTATACTAAACTGTATTTATGTATTATTTTTCATTGTGTCCATTCATCCAGTCTTTGAAACCAAAAGAAGAGGATTAACATTGCCTGGGTGTTTATTTTTCCTTTGGCTATGCTACGAAATACCTGATCCTTCCAGAAACAGATTAAGCAAAGGTTTAAATGTTGCTCTTCTCTTTACTGAGCTTTTTTTCATTATAAGCACTAATTGCATATCTCTTAAAAAGTTTACATGTTACATTGATTAGCATGACCATGATTTATTTTTGTTCATCTTTTGTGTGCATAGAAATGGGAACCTGAGGTTCTAGTCCTGAGTAATTTAACTTTAATAGCAGAAAGAAGGCAAATACACAAATAACATTTTGTAGAAGTTCCTCCACCTACTTTTAGTTAAATTTTTCATTTATTCTTCCAGAATGACCACAAATACTAGAGACATTAAACAAGGTGGTTTGGTCTTCCAAGTCCTAACTATAAAAGAGGTTTTGAGCAATCTTTTGAATGAAGAAAAATATATCAAAGAATGAGGTCAGTAAACTGGCCCACACACCAAATGCAGGTCACTGCTTATTTTTGTAAATAAAGTGTTATTGGAACACAGTCACACATCTATTTGCTTATGTATTAAATATGACTATTTTCTCACTAAAACAGTTGGGTTAAATATTTGAAACAGAGACCCCCTGGCCTACAAAGTCTAAAACATTTCCTATCTCAAAAAAGTTTGTAAGCTCCTGTATAGAGAAAGAAGGAGACGGTATTCCAGTCAAGAGCATAACACTGCATGTATCAAACTTGAAAGCAGTCAGGTAATCAAGGAACAATTTGTAAATGACTTTGAGGTTAATTGCTAAGACCATTGATTTGAATAATAATTGATATCTGGGACAGAATTCTGAGAAGGGAAATAAAGTCTAAGTGATTCTTGCATTCTGGGTAGAATGGATCAGAGAATCTAGAAGCTAAGAGATAATAAAGAATTTCAGATAGAACTTACTGAACACAAGTTACCATTATAATCTCGTATTCATTTTTAATTGTCACCTCCTATAGGTAATAGACTGATCTGGAAATTACGTTTTACTTTTGATATTCTCAGTTTTAGATATTGGTAGAATTACCAAATTGGGGTGAGATCTAGACATGGAAAGTCATTCCATGGATATGGGGAAAACTCTAGTCTTGACTCAGCTTATCAATAGTAGAGAAGATATATTTTTCTTTTATGATTCATTTGCTGAACTGTTACCCTGAATGGATATTGAATTTTATCAAATGTTTTTCCTATATCTATTGAAATGATTAATGGTTTTCTTCTTATTCTGTTAATACAGTGAGTTATACTGATTAATTTCCAAATATAAAATCAATATTGCTTTCTTGAAATAAGCTCTACTTGATTATGCTATATAATGATTTTATGTATTACTAAATATGGTATCCTTATATGTTAAATGAATTTTTGAGTGTAAGAGATATTGTTTTGTTGCTTTCTTTCTATTTTTTTCAATTGAAGTATAAATGACACACAATGTTACATTGGTTTCAGGTACGTGACATAGTGATTCAACAATTCTGTAAGTTACGCTACCTCACCGCAGATGTAGCTATCATATGTCACCATTTCTGCTTTGTTGGGTTTTTTCATTTATTTTATTTTTAGATTCCACATACAGGTGAAATCATGGGTTTATCTTTTTCTATCTGCCTCCTTCACTTAGCATAATACCCACTGAATCCATCCATGTTGTTAGAAATAGCAAGGTCTCATTCATTTTTAGGGCTAATATTCCACAGAATATATCTACCTCATCTTCTTTGTTCATCTATCATTGGACACTTAGGTTGCATTCATATGTTGGCTATTAGAAATAATGCCACAATAAATATAGAGGCGCATATATCTTTTGGAATTCGTGTTTTTGTTTTCTTTGGGTCAATACTCAGTAGTGGAATTATTGGATCATATATAGGATTTTTTTTTAATTCTTTGAAGAGCTTCCATACTATTTTCCATAGTGGCTGTACCAATTTACATTCCCACCAATGATGCACAAGGGTTCCTTTTTGTCTATGTCTTCCTCACACTTGTTATTTCTTCTCTTTTTGATACTAGTCTTATGACAGGTGTGAGGTAATATCTTGTTGTTTTGATTTACATTAGCCTGATAATGATTAGCGATATTGAACATCTTTTCATATGTCTATTGGCCATCTGTATGTATTCTCTGGGAAAATATCTGTTCAGGTCCTCTGCCTATGTCTTAAGTGGATTATTTTGGGGTTTTTTGGTATTGAGCTATATGAGTTCCTTACATATTTTGGATATTAATGCCTTATCAGACATGATTTGCAAATATCTCCTCCCATTGGGTACGTTGTCTTTTGGGGCTTGTTTGTTTGTTTGTTTTGAAGGTTTCTTTGCTGTGCAAAAGCTTTTAATTTTGGTGGAGTTCCAATGGTTTATTTTCACTTTTGTTTCCTGCCTGAGAAGACATATCTTGTCTTTGTTTGGATAATGGATTCGTAAGCTTTTCTTTCTTCTCTATTTTCTGAAAGAATATGTGTGATATTGGTTTTATTTCTACCTTAAATAATTGGTAGAATTCACAGTATAAGAATCTTTCTTTCAATTTTCTCATGGGAAGATTTTGAATTACAAATACAATTTAATTTACTTGTGTTTTTTTCTCTTGGTTTTGTTAATTTTTATCTATCAATGGATGTTTTTATTTCACCCAAGTAATTGAATTTTTGGCAGTAATTGTCTATAATTTTTTTATTATTCTAATATCTGTGGTATCTGTAGTGATACCCATTCTTTCTGTCCTAATATTGGTAATATGTATCTTTTCTGTTTTTCTTGAAACTAGAATGTGAATTTTCTTGATTATTTTTTCTCAAAAGCTCAAGTCTTAATTTTATTTATTTATTTATTTATTTATTTTAATTTCCAATCATTCTTTCTCACTTTGTCTCTATTCTTACCTTGGGTTTAATTTGCACATTAAAAAAATAAGTTTTATAAATTCTTAAAGTTTAATATTGATTATTGATTTTAGACCTTTTATTTTATGTTATAATCATCTAAAGAAACAAATTAGCCTAAAAAAACTAATTGTACTCACTGATTTTGACATATTATGTTTTCATTTTCACTTAGTTCAAAGTATTTTCTAATTTCCTTTGTGATTTCTTCCTTAATATATGTGATATTTAGAACTGTGATTTGTAAATTTTTAATTTACAAATATTTGAAGATTTCCCTCTTAGCTTTCTGTTATTATTTCCTAATTCAATTCCATTTTAGACAGAGAGTATATTATATATTTTCTGATCTTCAATTTATTAAGACTTATTTTATGTACTGGGATATAGTTTATCTCAGGGAATCTTTAGTATGAAATTGAAAAGAATGTATATTCTTCAGTTATTGGATGGTAGGTTCTATAAATGTCAGTTTGATCAAGTTATATGATAATGTTGTTCAAGTCAATTAGTATTTTTTGCTGATTTCCATTTACTTCTATCAACTACTGAGAAAAAGATGTTGAAGCCTCCAACTGTAATTAGATATTGTATATTTTTCCTTTTTTGTTCTTTCAGTTTTTGCTACATGTAATTTGAGACTTTGTTATAAGGTGCATACCCTTGTAAGATTTTTTTTTTTTTTGATGAATGGACACCTTTATCATTAGAAAATATACCACTTTATTCCTAGTAATATTCCTTATTCTGAATTTACTTTGTCTAATATTTATATAGCCACCCCAGGTTTCTTTTGATTGGTACTTTCATGGTGTATTTTTCATCCTTTTACTATTAATCTATATTTTTAATATTTATGTAGATCTTTTTTAAGTTAAACTTTTAATAATCTGTGCCTTTTAGTGTTTAGACTATTTGCATTTTTTAAAGATATTTATTTATTTGTTTATTTATTCATTCATTCATTCATTCATTCATTCATTCTTGAGAGACACAGAGAGGCACAGACATAGGCAGAGAGAGAAGCAGGCTCCATGCAAGGAGCCCAATGCAAACTCGATCCCAGGACCCTGGAATCACGCCCTGAGCCAAAGGCAGACACTCAACCAATGATTCACCCAGGGGCCCTAGACTATTTGCATTTAATGGAATTGTTGGTACATTTGGGTTTAAATCTACCATGTTGAATTTATTTTCTAATTATTTCATTTGTTATTTGCTTATTTTTCTCTTTTCTTACCTTCTGCGGATTAATTGAATATTTGAAACTGAATATGCCATTTTATTTCCACTGTTGGCTTATTAGCTATACCATTTTGTTCAATATATTATTTTTTCTTTAAATAGTTAATTATCTTTTAAGGAAATTTAACAATTCGAAAAAAAAGTCTCATTCATTTATTTGGAGTTCTATCACTTTGTCAAAATAGTTTATTTTGTTTTTTTAAGGCATTTAGCATGGTTAGACTCAGACTACAAATTATGCCTCTAGGATAACTACTTAACCTTCAGTTTGATTTTTTTTATTTTTTTATTCTTAGCTGAGTGACTTAAAGTCAACACCATGCCTTCATAGCTCAAGCGTCACCCAGAGATTTAGGCAGAATGTGTACACAGAAACTGTGGCACTCTCTCTTTAGTGTCTTGTTTTTTTGGATACCCCCCTCACTTTCCAGCATTTGTTCTCTGGGTTTTCAGGCCTGATAGACATGGTGTGTTCTACTGAGTTTTAGCCATCTCCATGATGCCAAGTGTAGTTTGCTCTCAAGCTAAAAGCTGTATAAAATATTTACCTTCTTCCAATTCCAGAATCCACCTGATGTTTTGTGCTATCCAATTCTTTCAGATAATTTCTTTTGCATTTTGTCCAGAGTGTATGGTTATTATTTGCAAGAAAGTCCCTCTAATAGAACATGTTTATCTATGCCACAAGGAGACCTACTTCTATGTATAGTAGACCTAGTAGCAATGAAGACCTATGGGACCCCTATGGAGACCTTTTTTTATTCATAGCTGTCTCCTTTTAGGAACTTTGTTCCAAAATTTCTAGCTGCCTCAATTTCCCCAGGTTTGATCCTCATCTCTTCAACTCAGTGTCACCAACTGAACTTTCTCTGCATTTCCCCCGCCCTGTATTTATTTTCATAATTGACCCCAAGCAGAAAGCCAGAATGAATATAAAGCTCAGCTTTCTTTTTTCCATTCTCTTAGGAATCCCAGTCCTGCATTTTCTGTTTTCCCATATCTGAAAGTGGTTGTTTCATATATTTTGCCCATTGTTTACAGCAGGAGAGTGTTTAGTTTTTGTTATTTCATTATGGTTGGAAGAAGTTTTGTGGCTTTATTTTTAAAATAGTACTTGAGGAATGTAATAAATAATTATGTCCACTTATATATGTTTTGAAGCATTGTTCCTACTTTTTAAAAGAATACTTATTGTAGAATATTTGGAAAATATAGGAACAAGAAAATAAAATTATTCTGAAATCTAACCAACAATAGACAATTGCTATAACATATAGATGTATATCCTAGAGTTCTTACAGGTTTTTTTAAAGACTTTTTAACATTATAAATGTGTATGTGTAATGTACATATAAATATGTGTAATTATTCTATATTAAATAACATAAAGTATAATAATTTTAATATATGACTTATGTAATATATACAAAATTTTAAATAGTTTTTAAAGGATCATTTACAGATCCTAGGTAGAAGATAATAGATCCAGAGTATGATGATACCTAATATTTGTCCTTTAGTGGTTTATTATTCTATCTTCATTAAGCATTAAGCATATTTAGTCAAACTTTTGACTATGCAAAATATATTTACTCAAAACACTTAGGTAGATTTTGCTCCTTGTGTCTCTATTTTATGGGGATGGGTGAGGAAAGTTTCTTTTGGCAAAATGTTTTATGCAAACAGGTTAGATACCTTTTTTTAAAATTTTTTATTTATTTATGATAGTCACAGAGAGAGAGAGAGAGAGAGGCAGAGACACAGGCAGAGGGAGAAGCAGGCTCCATGCACCAGGAGCCCGACATGGGATTCGATCCGGGGTCTGCAGGATCGCGCCCTGGGCCAAAGGCAGGCGCCAAACCGCTGCGCCACCCAGGGATCCCTAGATACCTTTTGTAACTGCTAAATAGAAAGAACAGAAATATTGTATTTTATTATTAAAAATAACAAGAGATTCCAGCTCAACCCTAAGATTGACTATTTGGTATTAGGCACCACACCTGGACCCGACAAAGTAACAGATTCCAAAGAAAAAGTTAGAAGAAAGTACTGCAAGGGTGAGTTTACCTCCTGGGCTGCAGAGTTTTCTTTAAAGATTTTATTTTTGGGACACCTGGGTTGCTCAGTGGTTGAGCATTTGCCTTTGGCTCCAGGATCCAGTCCCGCTTCAGGCTCCCTCCAGGGAGCCTGCTTCTCCCTCTGTTTGTGTCTCTGCCTCTCTCTCTTTGTGTATCTCATGAATAAATAAATAAAATCTCTCTAAAAAAAAAAAAAGATTTTATTTTTAAGTGATCTCTACACCCAATGTGGGGCTCAAATTCACAATCCCAAGATCAAGTGTCACATACTCCACCAACTGAGCCAGCCAGGCACCTGAGCTACAGAATTTATCCATCAACACAATGTATTCATCAATGATCCATTAACATCAGCCAACTGGACCTCAAAATATATTATGGGAGACCTTTTTATGTTTTCCTTTCAATTGCTGATTTATCTTCTGCCTTTTTAAATTTATTCCTTAGTACTGTATTTTAATTTTCTTTCTCTCTTGTTTCCCTTTCCCCTTCTCTTTCTTTTTATGTTTCTCTCATTTAGTCATTTCAGATTTTTCTCTTATGACTTTCTGCATCTGCAGAAAACATGTCATATATTTTAAAGAGGAGACCAAAAAAATGTTATAACATTTTATTTCCCTTTCAATAGTAGGTTGTTTTCAGAGGTTTAGTCTTCCCTTCAGAATCGAGGGAAATTTGTCCTTTCCCTTGTATTGTTTTCCCATGAATCCCATGTTGTTATCTTTCTGTTTACTTCTTCTTGGAAAAAGATATCCAGAATAGTATTTGCCAACAGACCAACAGGTAAGTGAATTGCCGTTGGCTCTGCGTTTTCTCTACTTAGATATGGGTATCTCTTCTCAGATCTACAGCCAAAGTCAGATAGATGGTCAATTTGAATCACAGTCCAATTCCTGTGTTTTTCAAGTTTTGCTTGAAATATATGTATAATATATGGCTAAATGGATAAAAACTTGAAAAAAAGCATACATTTTGCTTGAAATATAAGTATAATATATGGCTAAATGGATAAAATACGTAAAATAGAAGAAAAAACTGCAGTACCCAGCTTGCATTGTTATAAGGGCTCTTCTCAATGGGGCTTAGACGACAGTGTGGTTTTCAAATTGCACTCATGAGCTAATCAACGTCAGAACGCAGAGTTTTGGACCCACTCCCAGACTCCAAGCATAATAGTCTTTAGTATTAGGAGGAGGAAGGCCTGGAAACCTATATTTTGAACAAGTCTCCTAGACAAGTTCTCCTGGCACAAAGCACATCTACCATGATGCTTTACTTGTGGGGATTCCATGACCTGGAATGCAACTCAGCACTGTGTATCTATCTCTACTTCTCACTCATTGTGGCCTCTCCGTAGATGAGATTTACTGACAGTGTAAAGAGAGTCCACCTTATGGTCATCATAAAAAACAGTGTCAGAGATAGAGGCTGCCAAGCATGCTGTCTGATGAGGTTTTTTGTTCCCTCTCTAGACCAATGACCAGACTACAGGGAGATCTAAAGGGATTATTTAATTACTTTCTGGGGAATAGATTCACTTTGTTCCAGTTCCACTATATAAACAGTCCACAGATCGTTATCTCTTCTTTAATTCCTTTGGTCTGAAAATTAAATTTCTGCCAATATTGTCACTGTGTTGCTGGGAGCATTTAGCATTTTAAAACAGAATTCTTGTAAGTACATACAAATTTTTGCAAAAAAAAATTTGCTTGTCTTAGAGTACAATTATAACAAATTTATTTATGGTTCTTATAATTTTGTTTATATTTAAAGATCTTTTTAAAAATACAGAAAAACAAAAAATAACAGTGTGCTCATTAAGACTGACATTTATTAACATTCTTCCTTATTTAATCAATTTGTATGAAGTAAATAAAACATTAGAGACAAAGTTGAATTTACTTTTACCCCCCATACCCATTTTCCATTCCCTTCTACTCTCACCATACACAACCAGTGTTAAACTTAGTAAAGATTGTTCAAATTTATTTTTAAAATATTTTAGACACCCACATATATACATATGTATGCTGGAACATGCTATTGTTTTGTATGATTTTTATTAGCATATTTATTCCATTTTCCATATTCTGTCAGTTGCATTTTCCTTTCAAATTTGTGGTTTGAGATCTAGCCCTGTTGATATTGAGATGTTTAATTTTTTTACCTGCTTTATAATTTTCACTCTTATATATATATCTGTCTCATATATATCAAGTCCCTGATTGCTTTCAGCTTTTAAAATATTATAATTTACAATATATTATATTGATAAAATTATATATAAATTGTATTGATATATTTATGTATAAATTATATTGATATATTTATATATAAACTTATATTGATATATATTTATACGTTTATATATATTTATATTATAATATATAAACATTGAGTTTCCTTGCATACATGTGCAAGAGTCTTTCTGGGCTATATATTTGGAAGTGGGATTTTTTTGGTTAATAGGATATGTACATTTAATACTACAAAATATGATCAAGGATTTTCATCACATTTTTGACTTTTTACAATTATCAGGCATGAAAATTTCTACTCTAAATTTTTGCCAACCGTTGATAGGAGAAAATATCTTTTTGCTAATACAATGAGTACAAAAGAAATGCCTTCTTACAATTATCTTACCTCCACATGCACAAGCCTTTTTATTTAGTACACTCATGTATCCCAAGCACTTAAAACAGTGCCTGGCTCATTTAGAGACTCAAAAAGTTATTTGTTGAATGTTAAATACATTTCTTAGTGATACTGAGTGTCTTCTCACGTATATACTTGCCATTCAAATTTCTTTCTTTCTTTTCTTTTTTTTTTTTTTTTTTTTGTATATTGTCTAGCTTATTTCCTTTGACATTTTTCTATTGGGTTGTATGTTTTCTTCTTGATTTTAGGAAGTTCTTCATATATTCCCCCTACTAATCTGTTGCTGTATATTTTTCAGACATCTTTATACTATTGTCCTCTCTATTTATTACTTACTAGATTTTATTCTTAAGACAATTTTAGGTTTATAGAAAAATGAATGGAAAGTACAGAGAGTTTCCATATACCTCCCTCCCCACCCTCACGAACAGTTTACCACTACCGTTAACATCTTGCATTAAAGTAGTAGCTTTGTTGTGGCTGTTGAACCATTATAGATATATTATTATTAACTGAAGTCAATAGTTTACATTAGATTCATTTTTTTGTTATACAATCTATGGGTCTTATAAATGTATGAAGATTGTGTCTGCCATTACAATATCATACAGAATAGTTCCACTACCCTAAAAATCACCTGTGCCCCCACTGCTTCGTCCCCATTTACCGTCCCTGAATCCCTGACAAGCACTGATCTTGTTATAATCTCCATAGCTTTACTTTCTAGAATGTTGTATAATTGAAATCACACGTTTTTTTAGTCTTTTCAGATTGCTTCTTTCAGTTAGCAATATACATTTAAGTTTTCCCTATGTCTTTTTATGGTTTGATAGCTCATTTCTTTTATTACTGAATTATATTCCATTGTATAGATGCACTAGTTTATTTATCATTTATCTATTGAAGGATATCTTGATTACTTTCAAGTTTTGGCAATTATAAATAAGTATTTATTTGGCAATTGTGAACAAAACATACATGTGCAGGCTTATGTGTGACCATAGTTTTCAACTAATTTGGGTAAATACCAAGGAATGATTGCTGGATCATTAAGTGAGAATATGTTTAGTTTTGTAGGAAACTGCAAATGGTCTTTCATAAAGCTGTATCATTCCTTATCTTTTAGTTTTTTATAATATAGAAATTTTACATTTTGCTTTAGTCAAATGTATCACATTTGTAGTTTGTAACTTTTGTTTCTAAAAATACTATAAAATCATAAAACATTCTGTGAAATCTCTGTGAAAGTTTATTTTCATTTTTACTTTTTAATTTATTTTTGGTTTTTTATTTTTTTTTTATTTTATTTTATTTTTTTTTAAATTTTTTTTTTTTAAATTTATTTATGATAGTCACACAGAGAGAGAGAGAGAGAGGCAGAGACACAGGCAGAGAGAAAAGCAGGCTCCATGAACCGGGAGCCCGATGTGGGATTCGATCCCGGGTCTCCAGGATCGCGCCCTGAGCCAAAGGCAAGCGCCAAACCGCTGCGCCACCCAGGGATCCCGGTTTTTTATTTTTATATTAATTTCTTGAACCTGGCATTTTTGGTCTTCTACATTCTGTTCCAAATCTAATTTTGCCTCTTACCTTCACCATAACTACACTATTCAGGCTAGATCAGTCTGCCTCTTGACTCCAAAATGAGTCATCAGCAGACTTACATCCATGCCTTTGATCATGTTGGTTCCTCTGCCTCAAGATATCATCTCTGTCCTTGTCTTAAGTTTAAGTTCTACTCTTTCTTCAAACTTAAACTAAGTTCAGCTTCCCCAATGTGGCCTCCTCTGACCCTTTTTCATTTATTTTTAGGACCCTTTTCCCATTTTTCATATCCAGGATGTAGTATTAACACTTGGGTCAATAATTTATGGGTATCTTATTAGCAGCCTAAATATAAGAAAGGACTGGTCATGGAAGAAAATATCACATCTTAAGGATTTTTTAAATGGTATTTCATTTATTTATATATTGTGGGAACTCTTAATTTTTTACACATCTCCTAATTTATTCCTCTGCTGTAAATCATGGGGTGTTCTATTTGTCTTGGAAAAGCAAACTCCGTATTTTATTTCTTATTAAAAAGTTATGCTTGGTTTGGACATTTATAAGATGAAATGATAATGCTTTGTGGTTACAGAATATCTTCCATTTAATATATATCACTACCCAGTGTTCAGTGGATAGTAGATTCAAATATCAATATATATTATTCTTTCCCACATCAGTGGCATTTCACACATGGTGTGAGAATCTGCAGCCCAGATAAGCCACAGTAGGGCAATGGCCAACATTCCTATTCTAGAGAAGCTTGAATTCTTGGCCTGGGTGTGGCTTATAACTTTCAATTTAGATCTGATCTTTTTACATATCCCAACAAATTTCCTAACCAAGTGCCATTAGTCAGACTTTCCCCATCATGATCTCCCTACACCCAGACTTTGCCTTCTACATCCAGTGACTGAAGACATGCAGAGCCATGTTATCCATTAAGTGTTTATCTGGGTGGAGAGAAAGATAATTCACTAATACCAGTATGCTTGATATTTAACTGATTTTCCCAGCTGTGATAGGCTTCTCTGCATGAATGTATCACTGTAGAAGTTTACAAATATTTATCAAAACCACCCTGTTGTCTTTAAAACAAAAAGGTTGGAGATTCCTCCTTCTACCAGCAGAATGTCATGGGTCTGGATAAACTATGAAGTTTAACCTTTAAAGATTGGATACCTTCAGGATGAAAACATAAGATAGGCTACAGTCAGGATGGCATAAATGACTCCATTCACCAAGGTCAAAGAACTTGAGATATTAAAGAGCAAACTCTACCTCATCCAACTTTTGCTATAATATTTTATTGTTTTCCACTAAAAACTTTCCTTTGGGGACGCCTGGGTGACTCAGTGGCTGAGCATCTGCCTCTGGCTCAGGTCATGATCTCGGAGTCCTGGGATCGAGTCCCACATCAGGCTCCCTTGAAGGAGCCTGCTTCTCCCTCTGCCTATATTTCTGCCCCTTTCCCAATGTCTCTCATGAATAAATCTTTAAAAAAATAATAAATAAAATCTTAAAAAAAAAACTTTTCTTTGATGATGAAGCAACTGCTACTGCCTTTTAGACAGGCAACATCTGATTTATTTTTTTTTTCTTTTGTGACTTGCTTTTTTATTTTTTTAATTTATTTTTTATTGGTGTTCAATTTACTAACATACAGAATAACCCCCAGTGCCCGTCACCCATTCACTCCCACCCCCCGCCCTCCTCCCCTTCTACCACCCCTAGTTCGTTTCCCAGAGTTAGCAGTCTTTACGTTCTGTCTCCCTTTCTGATATTTCCCAAACATTTCTTCTCCCTTCTCTTATATTCCCTTTCACTATTATTTATATTCCCCAAATGAATGAGAACATATAATGTTCGTCCTTCTCCAACTGACTTACTTCACTCAGCATAATACCCTCCAGTTCCATCCACGTTGAAGCAAATGGTGGGTATTTGTCATTTCTAATAGCTGAGTAATATTCCATTGTATACATAAACCACATCTTCTTTATCCATTCATCTTTCGTTGGACACCGAGGCTCCTTCCACAGTTTGGCTATCGTGGCCATTGCTGCTATAAACATCAGGGTGCAGGTGTCCCTGCGTTTCATTGCATTTGTATCTTTGGGGTAAATCCCCAACAGTGCAATTGCTGGGTCGTAGGGCAGGTATATTTTTAACTCTTTGAGGAACCTCCACACAGTTTTCCAGAGTGGCTGCACCAGTTCACATTCCCACCAACAGTGTAAGAGGGTTCCCTTTACTCCGCATCCTCTCCAACATTTGTTGTTTCCTGCCTTGTTAATTTTCCCCATTCTCACTGGTGTGAGGTGGTATCTCATTGTGGTTTTGATTTGTATTTCCCTGATGGCAAGTGATGCAGAGCATTTTCTCATATGCATGTTGGCCATGTCTATGTCTTCCTCTGTGAGATTTCTGTTCATGTCTTTTGCCCATTTCATGATTGGATTGTTTGTTTCTTTGGTGTTGAGTTTAATAAGTTCTTTATAGATCTTGGAAACTAGCCCTTTATCTGATATGTCATTTGCAAATATCTTCTCCCATTCTGTAGGTTGTCTTTGAGTTTTGTTGACTGTATCCTTTGCTGTGCAAAAGCTTCTTATCTTGATGAAGTCTCAATAGTTCATTTTTGCTTTTGTTTCTTTTGCCTTCGTGGATGTATCTTGCAAGAAGTTACTATGGCCGAGTTCAAAAAGGGTGTTGCCTGTGTTCTTCTCTAGGATTTTGATGGAATCTTGTCTCACATTTAGATCTTTCATCCATTTTGAGTTTATCTTTGTGTATGGTGAAAGAGAGTGGTCTAGTTTCATTCTTCTGCATGTGGATGTCCAATTTTCCCAGCACCATTTATTGAAGAGACTTTCTTCCAATGGATAGTCTTTCCTCCTTTATCGAATATTAGTTGCCCATAAAGTTCAGGGTCCATTTCTGGATTCTCTATTCTGTTCCACTGATCTATGTGTCTGTTTTTGTGCCAGTACCACACTGTCTTGATGACCACAGCTTTGTAGTACAACCTGAAATCTGGCATTGTGATGCCCCCAGATATGGTTTTCTTTTTTAAAATTCCCCTGGCTATTCGGGGTCTTTTCTGATTCCACACAAATCTTAAAATAATTTGTTCTAACTCTCTGAAGGAAGTCCATGGTATTTTGATAGGGATTGCATTAAACGTGTAAATTGCCCTGGGTAACATTGACATTTTCACAATATTAATTCTGCCAATCCATGAGCATGGAATATTTTTCCATCTCTTTGTGTCTTCCTCAATTTCTTTCAGAAGTGTTCTATAGTTTTGAGGGTATAGATCCTTTACATCTTTGGTTAGGTTTATTCCTAGGTATCTTATGCTTTTGGGTGCAATTGTAAATGGGATTGACTCCTTAATTTCTCTTTCTTCAGTCTCATTGTTAGTGTATAGAAATGCCACTGACTTCTGGGCATTGATTTTGTATCCTGCCACGCTACCGAATTGCTGTATGAGTTCTAGCAATCTTGGGGTGGAGACTTTTGGGTTTTCTATGTAGAGTATCATGTCATCAGCGAAGAGGGAGAGTTTGACTTCTTTGCCAATTTGAATGCCTTTAATGTCTTTTTGTTGTCTGATTGCTGAGGCTAGGACTTCCAGTACTATGTTGAACAGCAGTGGTGAGAGTGGACATCCCTGTCTTGTTCCTGATCTTAGGGGAAAGGCTCCCAGTGCTTCCCCATTAAGAATGATATTTGCTGTGGGCTTTTCATAGATGGCTTTTAAGATGTCGAGGAATGTTCCCTCTATCCCTACACTCTGGAGAGTTTTGATCAGGAATGGATGCTGTATTTTGTCAAATGCTTTCTCTGCATCCAATGAGAGGATCATATGGTTCTTGGTTTTTCTCTTGCTGATATGATGAATCACATTGATTGTTTTACGGGTGTTGAACCAGCCTTGTGTCCCAGGGATAAATCCTACTTGGTCATGGTGAATAATTTTCTTAATGTACTATTGGATCCTATTGGCCAGTATCTTGTTGAGAATTTCTGCATCCATGTTCATCAGGGATATTGGTCTGTAATTCTCCTTTTTGGTGGGGTCTTTGGTTTTGGAATTAAGGTGATGCTGGCCTCATAGAACGAATTTGGAAGTACTCCATCTCTTTCTATCTTTCCAAACAGCTTTAGGAGAATAGGTATGGTTTCTTCTTTAAACGTTTGATAAAATTCCCCTGGGAAGCCATCTGGCCCTGGACTCTTGTGTCTTGGGAGGTTTTTGATGACTGCTTCAATTTCCTCCCTGGTTATTGGCCTGTTCAGGTTTTCTATTTCTTCCTGTTCCAGTTTTGGTAGTTTGTGGCTTTCCAGGAATGCGTCCATTTCTTCTAGATTGCCTAATTTATTGGCGTATAGCTGTTCATAATATGTTTTTAAAATCGTTTGTATTTCCTTGGTGTTGGTAGTGATCTCTCCTTTCTCATTCATAATTTTATTAATTTGAGTCTTCTCTCTCTTCTTTTTAATAAGGCTGGCTAATGGTTTATCTATCTTATTAATTCTTTCAAAGAACCAACTCCTGGTTCTGTTGATCTGTTCCACAGTTCTTCTGGTCTCGATTTCATTGAGTTCTGCTCGAATCTTTATTAACTCCCTTCTTCTCTTGGGTGTAGGATCTATTTGCTGTTTTTTCTCTAGCTCCTTTATGTGTAAGGCGAGCTTTTGTATTTGAGTTCTTTCCAGTTTTTGAATGGATGCTTGTATTGCGATGTATTTCCCCCTTAGGACTGCTTTTGCTGCATCCCAAAGATTTTGAACGGTTGTATCTTCATTCTCATTAGTTTCCATGAATCTTTTTAATTCTTCCTTAATTTCCTGGTTGACCCTTTCATCTTTTAGCAGGATGGTCCTTAACCTCCACGTGTTTGAGGTCCTTCCAAACTTCTTGTTGTGATTTAGTTCTAATTTCAAGGCATTATGGTCTGAGAATATGCAGGGGACAATCCCAATCTTTTGGTATCGGTTCAGACCCGATTTGTGACCCAATATGTGGTCTATTCTGGAGAAAGTTCCATGTGCGCTTGAGAAGAATGTGTATTCAGTTGAGTTTGGATGTAAAGTTCTGTAGATATCTGTGAAATCCATCTGGTCCAGTGTATCATTTAAAGCTCTCGTTTCTTTGGAGATGTTGTGCTTAGAAGACCTATCGAGTATAGAAAGAGCTAGATTGAAGTCACCAAGTATAAGTGTATTATTATCTAAGTATTTCTTCACTTTGGTTAATAATTGATTTATATATTTGGCAGCTCCCACATTCGGGGCATATATATTGAGGATTGTTAAGTCCTCTTGTTGAATAGATCCTTTAAGTATGATATAGGGTCCCTCTTCATCTCTCACTACAGTCTTTGGGGTAAATTTTAGTTTATCTGATATAAGGATGGCTACCCCTGCTTTCTTTTGAGGACCATTCGAATGGTAAATGGTTCTCCAACCTTTTATTTTCAGGCTGTAGGTGTCCTTCTGTCTAAAATGAGTCTCTTGTAGACAGCAAATAGATGGGTCCTGCTTTTTTATCCAGTCTGAAACCCTGCGCCTTTTGATGGGGTCATTAAGCCCGTTCACATTCAGAGTTACTATTGAGAGATATGAGTTTAGGGTCATCATGATATCTATTCAGTCCTTGTTTTTGTGGACTGTTCCACTGAACTTCTTCTTAAAGGGGAATTTTAAGAGTCCCCCTTAAAATTTCTTGCAGAGCTGGTTTGGAGGTCACATATTCTTTTAGTTGCTGCCTGTCTTGGAAGCTCTTTATCTCTCCTTCCATTTTGAATGAGAGCCTTGCTGGATAAAGTATTCTTGGTTGCACGTTCTTCTCATTTAGGACCCTGAATATATCCTGCCAGCCCTTTCTGGCCTGCCAGGTCTCTGTGGAGAGGTCTGCTGTTACCCTAATACTCCTCCCCATAAAAGTCAGGGATTTCTTGTCTCTTGCTGCTTTAAGGATCTTCTCCTTATCTTTGGAATTTGCAAGCTTCACTATTAAATGTCGAGGTGTTGAACGGTTTTTATTGATTTTAGGGGGGGATCTCTCTATTTCCTGGATCTGAATGCCTGTTTCCCTTCCCAGATTAGGAAAGTTTTCAGCTAGAATTTGTTCAAATACATATTCTGGCCCTCTGGCCCTTTCGGCGCCCTCGGGAACCCCAATTAAACGTAGGTTTTTCTTTTCAGGCTGTCGTTTATTTCCCTTAATCTATCTTCATGGTCTTTTAATTGTCTCTTTTTTCCTCAGTTTCCCTCTTTGCTATCAACTTGTCTTCTATGTCACTCACTCGTTCTTCCACCTCGTTAACCCTCGTCGTTAGGACTTCTAGTTTGGATTGCATCTCATTCAATTGATTTTTAATTTCTGCCTGATTAGCTCTAAATTCTGCAGTCATGAAGTCTCTTGAGTCCTTTATACTTTTTTCTAGAGCCACCAGTAGCTGTATAATAGTGCTTCTGAACTGGCTTTCTGACATTGAATTGTAATCCAGATTTTGTAACTCTGTGGGAGAGAGAACTGTTTCTGATTCTTTCTTTTGAGGTGAGGTTTTCCTTCTAGTCATTTTGCTCAGTGCAGAGTGGCCAAAAGCAAGTTGTATTGGGAAAAGGAGAAAAAGAGAGGAGAGAAAGAAGGAAAGAAAAGAGAAAGAGAAAAAAAAGGGAAGAAAAAAAACGAAAAAAAAAGAAGAAAAAGAGAAAGAAAAAGAAAGGAGAAAAAAAGGGGGTGGGGGAAGGAAACAAATCAAAAAGCAAAACAAAACAAAACAAAACAAAACAAAACAAAACAAAAAAAAGAACCACGGGGGAGTATCTTCTGATTCTGTGTAGTTTAAGTCCCTTGGCTTCTCCTGGAAGTTGTCCGTCCAGCTGGTGTTCTGGGGGAGGGGCCTGCTGTGCTGATTTTCAGGTGTTAGCACTTGGGGGAGCTGCTGTGCCCCTGCCTGGTGCAGGGCTCAGTGGGGGTTGTTTACCCCGTGAGGCCCCAGGAGGAACAGCCCCAGTGGCGGGGCAGCTCTGGAGACCTGGTTTCAGCTCCGGCAGGAACTCCGTCTGCAGGGCCTGGAGGCTCCGGGCGGGGCCGCTGATCTGCTCAGCTCGGGGCAGGAGCGTCCTCGCTGTCCTGGGCCCTCCCGGCCTCTGCCTGTCCCGGGTGGAGGCCGGATCCTGGGCTGTGTCCCGGCGCCCTGTGCTCCGGGGCCTGCGCTGGTGGATTCGCGCTCCCGCCCCGCAGCCCCCTCCGCGGAGCCGCCCCCGAGCCCCCCGAGCTGCTCCCCCCGCAGCCCCCTCCGCGGAGCCGCCCCCGAGCCCCCCCGAGCTGCTCCCCCCGCAGCCCCCTCCGCGGAGCCGCCCCCGAGCCCCCCGAGCTGCCCCCGCCCCGCAGCCCCCTCCGCGGAGCCGCCCCTGAGCCCCCCCGAGCTGCTCCCCCCCGCAGCCCCCTCCGCGGAGCCGCCCCGAGCCCCCCAAGCTGCTCCCCCCCGCAGCCCCCTCCGCGGAGCCGCCCCCGAGCCCCCCCAGCTGCTCCCGCCCCGCAGCCCCCTCCGCGGAGCCGCCCCCGAGCCCCCCGAGCTGCTCCCCCCCGCAGCCCCCTCCGCGGAGCCGCCCCCGAGCCCCCCGAGCTGCTCCCCTCCGCAGCCCCCTCCGCGGAGCCGCCCCCGAGCCCCCCCAGCTGCTCCCGCCCGCAGCCCCCTCCGCGGAGCCGCCCTGAGCCCCCCGAGCTGCTCCCCCCCGCAGCCCCCTCCGCGGAGCCGCCCCCGAGCCCCCCGAGCTGCTCCCCCCCCGCAGCCCCCTCCGCGGAGCCCCCCCGAGCCCCCCGAGCTGCTCCGGGTCCCCCGTGCGCGCTGCAGCCCTTAGGGAGCTCGGCGCACTCCCCGGGGCACAGGTGCCTGTTACTGTCCCTGGGAGCCCGCGGGCCTCCCCGCCCTCCGGGTCCTGCTCCACCTCCCTGGAGCCCCTTTCCCCCGGGAAGGTCGGTGCAGCTCCTGCGTCTCCGGGACGGGGCTCTCCTGTCCTGGGGACCCTCGCCCCGGCCTCAGCCCGGCTCCTCGCGGCCCCTCCCCCTCGGAGGCCTTTGGTGTCTTTACTTCTTTTCCCCCGTCTTCCTACCTTGATAGAAGCGCGACCTCTTCTCACTGTAGCATTCCAGCTGGTCTCTCTTTAATTCTCAGGCCGAATTGATAGATTTTCAGGATGATTTGAAGGTTTTCTAGGTAATTTGGTGGAGACAGGTGATTTGGGGACCCTCCTCTCCCGCCATCTTGCTCCTCCCCCCCCCCAACATCTGATTTAATATTCATTAATATTAAATACCAGTTCGTAGAGGTGGAGTTATTGCATCATCAACTCTTTTGTCTTTTTTCTCAAAGTTTTAATTTTGGTTATTAGAATTAGAAAAGACTTATAAACAGAGTACCATGAAGTTACATTTTCTCCCAGATTTAGAATCCAAAGTGGAGGATGCAGAGGATGAAATTTGTATGGAATCAAAATTAATCCTGCATCTCTTAGGAAGGTACACATTAAAGATCAACATAGCATTCCTCAAGTAGTCCACTGCAGCTCATTTTTTTTTTCTTCAGCATTGGAATAGGTCATTTATATTTGGAGCAAGCACCAGGTAAAGCAGTTGACTTGTATTTAGGTTGTATTAAAAACTATGTTTTTAAATGTGTGCATTTTTACACAATCTAGTTCTAGTAAGGATGTATACTAAATATGTAAGAATATACATTTTTCCGTATTCTTAACCTAGTTAAGAGAGATACCCTGTGAGAGATGCTCTGGAACTGAGATCAACAGAGGAAATAGTATAGTCCAGACTCTCATATCATGCTCAGACTATAACATTATTATTAAGTGGAAGAATGGATGGAATTGAGGAATTTGGATTTGGGTTGCATTTTTTGGTCTCGTTTTGGTTTCTTATAGAGCCTGTATTGTAGTGCTTATATGGTAAATTTGCGGAAGTTAAATACTTAAAAATATAGCTTCACCATAAAATTGGTAAAATTGTCACAATAGTTTAGGAGTATAAAAATGTCTTTGATGTTTAGTATATGCTATTGGTATCCAGCAACACTAACAGAATATATGTCTATATGTTAGAAATTGGCTTGAGATACTTACCTATGACCTACTTCTCCAACATATCTTGCCAGCTTCCTCTCATCCTTAAGCTCCATATTTGCCAAATGACTTTGTGCAGTTGCCCAAAAGACCATGGCTTTTCTGGCCCCAAGTGCCTTTGTATATGCTGTTTCTGCTACTCAGGACTTGGCAATATCCTAATTCTGCTTCATATTCTTAATACCCCAAGCCCACCTGGAGAAATGCTCCTCATCTTTTTAAAACTCAAACAAGCATTGCCTCCTCAGTGAAATTTTCCCTGATTCTGTATTATCATTACATGTAATACATGCTTCAATTAGTATATTTTTTGCCACATTTACTTGTATGTTCTGTTTCTTCTATTAGATCATCCATTTAAAAGCAGTGTTTGTAATATATGACTTTGTATCCTCTGCATTAACATGAACATATGATCCAGTCCATATATGATTATTCAATGAATGAGTAATTCATAGTTATTTATTCTTGTGGTGTTAGGTACAAAAAAAAGACAGAAGAGGCTGATTCAGTGTGGGTTATTCAAATACCTTTTTTCTCAGTTTCTCAGTTACGTTGTCTCTTGCGTTTCTTTTACACCCCAAATGCAAGCCTGGCTATAATACCCATAGGAGCTGATGTCTGTAAAAGAGAAAAACTATCATATGCTTTCCAAGAACATTCCCTAAAGACTTTTTGGTGTTTCTGCTGCAAATCCTGTATACTTTGGCTATGCCAGTGGCCTCGCATTTATCTTACCTATCAGGTGTAACACACACTTTAACTCACAATTCAGTGAAAAGCTAATTTCCCACTCAAACTGGGATGTAAGCTTAGTACCAGGAGGGAATCTAGAAGGAGGGAAGAAGTTCTGTTGTCTCCTAAAGTCACAGGAAGGTGAAGCAGACTCCATGAACCTACTAAATTTTAAAGGTAGAACATTGTATGATGAGGGAACATGTCCTTCCCTTCCCCACATCTAACCCTACCCTACATCCTCTGATATTTCTCATCAGTTTATGAGCTAGTGATTGTAAAGTTAATATATTAGAGATGGGTTAATTTATTCCTAGGCATTTCTATAAGTCTTTGAAATTGCAGTCGCTGTTTTTATTCACTTGAATTTTTTAAAAAGTAAATGCTGCTAAAATAAGAATGTACATGTAACTAGTATTGAAAGAGCCTACTTTAATTGTAAGAATATCCTAGTTGGGAATGGTTTCAGAAATAATATTCTTCAAAAGAATCCTACTCTTTAGAGCCTCTTTTGACATATAAGGAAAAGCAGCCAGCCTGAAAAGATGTTATGACTTTCCTCAGGGTCACCTAGCCATCATTTAATTCCTGGACTTCAACCAGCTTTTTGGAGCTTCATATAATGTTCTCTATTTTAAAAGGTGATGAAATTTAGGGTGAGATTGAAGTAAATACCAATAATTTAGTGTAATAGAGGATTATTTAAAATAATTTTGGGCTGCAAATTAGGAAGGATAGACATTCTCTTCAAAGAATATGTGTATAAATAAAGTTGACTAAAGTTAGAAATGATACTGGTGTGTAGCCAAAGGAAAATTACTATCAAATGTACAGTGGTGTAAGTGAAATAAATGAATAGAGTTAAGATGGCTAGGTCTTTAAATGGCAGCGCCAGTTACAGTTTTTTATAACTTTTTATTAACTCATTAATTATTGAATAGTATATAAAGAGAAATGGCCAAGAATAAAAATAGATGAAAGTAATCTTCTCATGAAGATATTAATTTTTCCCAGGAAATAACCATTCTTGCTAACACACAGAAATTCTTTATATGTGTAAGTCATGTGGAATCTCTCTACCCTAGATCTTAAAATCCTAGACTACATGGATGATTATAATTTAGGGCCATGAGGTTTTATTCCCTTGTCTTTTATAGAATTTTATCCTAAAGTTTCCAACCAAGTCAGATATGTCTTAGTAATTGTGTTATAACCAAGGAGAGTACTCTGTTGATTCTGTTCCTAATAGCTTGACTTACCAAATAAAACCTGACCAAGAGAAATAGTTCATGTCTGAAAAATGTATACAAAAACATTAAATGTATTGATTTCTGGGACGCCTGGGTGGCTCAGTTGCTAAGCGTCTGCCTTTGGCTCAGGGTGTGATCCCAGGTTCCTGGGATGGAGTCCCGCATCAGGCTCCCTGCAGGGAGCCTGTTTCTCCCTCTGCCTGTGTCTCTGCCTCTCTCTGTTGGTCTCTTACGAATATATAAATGAAATCTTTACAAAAAATAAATGTATTGATTTCTTCTAAAAGTATGTGTAAACTGGACATAGGTTAAAATTATCGGTGGATATTTTTTTTAGATGGTCCAGTCTGAGAAAAAAAATTGATGACCAGAAGTCTTTTGAGTGCCTTTTATACCCTTCTCAAACACCTCATGCTGCCCCCAGGATTTCTTGAAGTTTGAATTACAGAACCTTACTGGAGCCTGACTTCCTCCTGCACTAATCCTCTTCAGGCCTTCCACATCCCACATTAAACTCTACTTCCTTGTATCTCATCTACTTAAAGCTCTGATGATAAAATAAAAATTATTCTTGATTAATGTATTATCTTCTCATGTAATTATTATGTAAATGCTCACTTAAGCAAAGTTTCATGGAGGTACAGTTCCAAAGCAGTATAGGCAATGGCACTGATATATGACAAACCAGAGAGGATATGATATATTTGGGATATCAGTTGCTCTTACATTAAACTCCATAGGGAAATCCCTACCTGAAAACTTTTATGTTGTATTAGTTAGTTTCTCCAGAGAAATAGAACCAATTGAATATATATTTATAATAACATTTATTATAAGGATTGGTTCATGGAATTATGGAGGCTGGGAAGCCCCAAGATCTGCAGACAGCAAGGTAAAGGCTGAAGACCCAGATACAGTGGTAGATAGTACTGGTCTGGAAGCCGGGAGACTCAAGACCCTAGAAGAACTGAGTTTTTGTTTGAAAGCAGAAAAAGACCTATGTCCCAGATCAAGTAGTCAGAAAGGAAGAGTACCTTCTTATTCAGCCTTTTTGTACTATTCAGATCTTCAGTTGATCACATTAGGTCTACTCACATTAAGATCAATCTACTCTATCCAGTCTACTGAGTCAAACAAATATTAATCCCTTTAGGAATAGCTTCACAGAGACACCCAGAATAATGTTTGATCAGGTGTCTGGGCACTTTGTGGCCCAGCCAAGTTGACATATAAAATTAATCACAGGTGGACAATGAATAGTTTTATCTGCAAGATTCTAGAGAGCAGACTGAGAAAAATGGACAAAATTCATGGGCTTATTATAGGAAGAAGTTTCTAACAGGTACAATTATGAAAAAGAATGACTGTTTTGTTAGAGAGCTTCCAGATCTTCAGGCTGAAGCTGGTCGGTAATGGATTCGTCAGAAGGAGTTCCTGCTTCGAGTGAAGGTTGGACTACATCCCCCTCTCCGCCACCTCCAAGATGTTTCTACTGCAAAGATCTGTAATATGCTCAGTATTTAGGGGCCAGTCTTATTTTCCTATAATGTGAGCCAACCCTCTGTTCTCTATATTATAGCCAGAAAGACCTCTTCAAAATACTTATCTGATTCTGTAGTCAATTTGTTAAGGAAGTTCTTCCAGAAATGGATAAGGGAGTACAAAGGAGGAGTCAAGCCTAGTCCCAACCCCAGCCTTTCTCCAGTGTAGAGTAAAATAAAAACTACATCCTAGAGATGATCCCATAAGCTGTGAAGTGTCCCAACAGCTGATCTCTCCCAGGTACTCCCTGCTCCCTGCAGCTGTGCGCAGAGCAGCTTCAGTCACCCCAAAACAGACCCCTGAAGCATGGTGCTGGAGTAAGCCATTAGGAGCACAGTACAGACTAGCTGAGGCATGGACGTACAGAAAGCAACCATAAGAGGGTTCTGAGGTGATCTAGGCAGATAACTGACAATGTTCCTATCATGTTTCATTTTGGTTTGTAATGATATGTGACCCCAAATGCCAGTCATGCTAGGGTTAAGAAACCCTGAGGATGACATGAATAAATCAATTAATGAAATGATCAACCTCTCAAAATCTTGTAACAAAAACAATTCCTATATTTCATTTTATAGGAAAAACATTTTTTTCCAACATATCAGGCAGATTATATGAATAATTCGTTTATTCTTGAAATAAATATAAACTAGGTCCTGCACCATAAGAAACTTCTATGTTGCTAAGTTTTTTGTTTTTTGTTTTCTAACTACCTGACAGTTGAAAAAACTTGGGAGGTGGGGGAAATGGGCTTCCACTCAGTTCTACGTT
Source organism: Canis lupus familiaris (assembly GCF_011100685.1). Lineage (NCBI taxonomy): Eukaryota > Metazoa > Chordata > Mammalia > Carnivora > Canidae > Canis > Canis lupus. The sequence goes on along the minus strand of NC_049254.1, from coordinate 6,355,434 downwards.
TTTCAGGAACAAACCAGTGAGAGTGAGATTGACGTCTTGCTGACTGTTTAACAGCCAACATTGCCACCTGCTACCTTGAAGCAACAAGCAGTCTGTTGGCACCCTTGTGCTTGATGAGAAAACCAAGGGATGATGAATAGCCAGTCCCCAAAATCAAACAGGGCGCGCAGCAGTAGCTGGCACAAGATGAAGTGCTTGCTAAGGAAATAGAATGGCGAGTTGAAACTCCCAGACCATTGATCAAACTTGTTTGTAGCCAACAATCAGTGTTTTGCTTTTGGCTGCTAAAATCTCACTACCCTTCCTGGTTCAAAAGGAAGCCAAGGACCCTTCATCTGTTTATACAGACCATGTGTAACTACAAACAGAACTGCACAAAGTTATTCCTTTGGAGCCCAGGCATCCATGTACTTCCCCTGTATATAAGCCAAAAAATGAATGTGTTCACTGTTTTTTATTGCCCTGTGGGATCTTGCTACAGATTTACTAGTGGTATGACTTAACCTATATTTCCAACCTTCAAATGGAAGAAAGTTTAAAACCAGTAGTTCCTTTTATTGTTCATAGAAACTGGGACTTTCTTTGACCCCATTTATGAATATTGAAAGACCTCTCCATGGACTTCTCCATTTCACTTTATAAACTAAACTAAAATAGTTGATTAACCTATGGAGTAAGTAGCCACACCTAGTAAAGTGCACCTTACTGTTAAACAGCATCCATAGTGTTATATAAAAACAAACTAATATCAGTAAGGAAAAATACGTCTCCATTATAACTCTTTCCATGAAAGTCTCAAGATCAAGGCTGTGGACTCAGAAGAGTTTGAAAACACCCATTAATACACGGAGTTTTGCATCATTTTCACAATGCCATCTGGCCCTTTTAAATGATTGATCTTTCCTTCTGTGCTGAATCTTCAGGTTTACATACTTCTTTTATTGCATTATCATACTGTTTTATTATTTATTATTAATCAAAAGACATTTTCTAGATGTTTAGATCTTGAAGGCGATGCTTTCTGTCTTATTTACTTAGTTTTAGCCTCTAATGCAGTGCACATATAATTAGTGCTCAGTATACATATATTAGATGAGAGAATTAATGAATGGAAAATATAAAGCAAAAGATAGGAAGAAATGAATCCTTCAGCTCTTTTATTGCCTGTGGACAGAATTCTAAGATGACCGCCAGTGACTCACTCTTATATAATCTTTTCCTCTTTAGAGTGGATGAATCTATGAAGATGATGAGTTATCATTCCTGTGATTATGTTACCTTATATAGCAAAAGGGAGTTCTGAAGATGTAGTTAGGATGATTAAGTTTACACATTTAAATACTGCAGATTTTGCTTTTAGTTACTAAAAATGTTACAGATGTACTTCCAGTTACTGAGCAGCTGACCTGGGATTAACAAAAGCAGAGATGATTTAGATGGGCTGAATCACATGAGCACTGTAAATTTGAATTTAGAGGTCCGAGATAGATGTCAGAGGCTGAAAGCAGCAGAGATCTGATTTTGCTGACCTTGAATGTGCAACTACCATGTTATAGAGAGGGCCATGTGTCAGGGAATGGTAAACATCTACTAATCTTAAAGTTATAAGAAACTGTTTTCTGCATGAGGGTTGGAAATTTGCCTCAAGGCCAAGAATAATGTAGACTTCTCATAAATATTTATTGAATGAATCACAGGTTTTTATTTGGGTGGAATTGCTTGATATATATACATATGTGTGTATATATATATTCTGTTGCTATACTATTGCAATTGTGAAGAGTAGGGAAAGTATAAAGTAGGATTGTTTTCCTTGAGGGATTTATATTCTGTTGCTTTTCTTATAAAATAGAAATTAGCACATAGAAAAGGACAAGCTGAACAAACTTTTTTCTTTCCTCTAGTAGACTTTTGAATGCTGTTGAGGGAATACCATAAACATTGGAGTCAGACAAATTTGAGTTTATACCTAGGTGCAGTGACTTACTGCTGTCATTCTATTGAAAACCTCCATTCCTCATCTGTTGGCAGGGATTAATAATATTTACCCTGTAGACTTGTTTCAAGAACTAAAGGCAATATAGAAAGCAAGTGGAGGTGTTTAATAAATAGCAACATCAGTTTTGGACTGACTTTATGACTGCTGGTACTTTATTCCTCATTTTTCTTACCCCCTTAACTAAATAATTCTTTAATGTGGATAGGCATTGATCAATTCCTCTTGGAAATATTTATGTGTATTATTTATGTTTAAAAGATCTATATTTAAAATATATTCTTTATAATAGATACACATAAAAGTTAATTTAGAGTTCAATGTTGAACACAAATCTTAATAAACAATAATAGGTACAGGGTGGAGTAATGGAGGACATATTGAACTAGGGATGTGGAAATATGGATTACACATTCAGCAGCATGACCTTAGGCAAATGATGCTACATTCCTCTGCAGAAGACTCCTATGACTCCCAAAGGCCTTAGAATAAAATCAAAATTCCTACCATAGGTCAAGATGGGCTCCTGCTGTTGGCCCTGAACTCTAGATCTCACTCTGCCCCTAATTTATGCCCTTTCCCAATGGGCAATGTGTTCGTGAGCCTAAATGGATGTGCCCACCTGGAAACCTGTCTACCTTTGAGATCAGATCAAGATAGCTAGAACCCAGATCTGTCCCTGATTCAAACGGACTTGAGTCCATTTCTGAGGAGTACATTATCTTTTACCTTGGGGTGATCTTATATGAGACCACTACCAACCTCACAGGAGGCACTTCCCAAACACCTTCCTTTCTCTGAGTTTGCTAATGTTTTCTCAGCTAGAATACCTTCCCAACTTCCACATTTCCTTGATTTGCCAATCAGAACGAATACTTGTTCCTCAACTAAACATATTTTATGTCTCTGCATTTTATGTTGGCTGTTTGTCAGTCTTCTATCCTAAATTATAAGTGGACGGTAAGCAAGCCTTTCTTGTTCATGTTGTTCTCTACAGTACATATTTCAGGGCCCTGCACCCAGGAAACATCTTGCAAATTAAAGAATTAACATTTCCTGAGCCTCGGTTTCTCACCTCTAAAAAGCAGAGTCCTATAAAGATTATCTCTAAAGTTTGTTCCAGGTTTACTATTTTATAGTGCTTCATATGAAAATCTTATAAGATTTCAGTGACCAGAAAAACAATATTGAAATGCATAATATAATGGAGTCCTAGAAATAATTTAGACCAGGAAAGTAGGAGTCAGTATAGGAATTCTTCCTATGACATCCTGGAAAGATAATTACTCAGCCTACCTTGAAGATCTCCAACAGTAAGGAGCTTACCATCTTATAAGTCAGCATTTTACTTCATTTTCCTTGAAATGTGAATGATCAAAGAATGCTTTTCCTTATATGGAACTTAATGCAAATATTCTATCTGAACCAAACATTTTCAGTTTTGTGTTCCTAGTGTGACATGGCATCCAGACACCTTGTCTTTCTTGTGGTCCTACACTGAGCACATTCCAATCTCTAATTCCACCTTCTAAATGAAGACAGTTAGGAATGCCTGTCTAGCTGCTTTTTTTCATCTGTGAAAACATCCCAGTGTAACAGTTTTGCTATGTTGTTTTTGTTTGTATGAGTCGCACAATACTGGCTCATACTGAGTTTATAGTCCGGTAAACCCTCTAGATTTTGTTCATAGAAATTGCTATTATGGCAGGTGTCTCCTATCCTATGAGATAATCTAGGAAACCAATAATATCTTGTTAGGTTCAGCCCAATATTTCAACCTGTCATAATATTTTTAAAACTTGATTCAGACATCCATCATATTAACCATCCTTCCAGCTTTGTGCTGGCTGCAGATGTGATAAAAAAAAAAGGGGGGGGGGGCTCTCTTGTCTTCATTTAAGTTACTAGTAAAAGTGTTGAACACAAGAGACCTAAGTACAAAACTTTGTAGCATGCCATTAGAACACTGTTTTCCAAATTATAACCTTCTAAAATGCTAGTTTTGTGAGATGCTAAATGGAAAAAAAAAAAAAGGGAAAATTTTCCGTTATCAGATAAGCTTGAGAGACACCACATACTATAAGTCCTTCTTGGGAAGTCTCAGTACATGCTGCACATTATAGACTGAGGAATCTTGTAGTAACAATAAGTCTCATTTGCATTCAGTTAACCTAACATTTCCCAAGCTTATTTGTATAAGGAAATCTGGGTAGTAGTTGGTGTTTTCGTTTGTTTTAACATCCTGCCATGTTCCTGGATCATGGAATACACTTTAAGATATACTCTCTTTCACCCCCAACACATGCTTTCGAATTTTACCATGAAGGACTCAAATTAATAAGTTTGTAGTTCCAAAGATTCATTTTACTCCTTGTGAGCTTTAAAATGAGGCTCTCCACCCCTTATGGTTCACTGGGATTCCTTTAAGATTGTGTGATTACAAATTGTTTTAATATTCTGGTTTATATTACTCTCCCCATAAATTTATTTGTCTTAATCTATCCTGTGCTTTATTTTCTTTTTCTCCAAGTTTCTTCTTTTTTCAGTTCAAAAATAATTTCTCTTGATACGAGAGTTAAAAACAAAACAATAACCAAGAGTTTAGTCTTTTGCTAACGTCACTCTGTCTCACCTAATGGATTTGGCTCTTCGTGTTCTTCTCACTTTGGGTTTTAACATAGATTATATTTCTTGTACTCCATAGTCCATTTTGGACTTTGACTAAGACGGCTTTATGGCACTCTTGTTTTCATTTTGGTTATACACTGTTTATTCTGTCTTTTGTGCATGTCTTTTTAAAATATGATCTCATCCCAGACAGTACCTAAGGCTCTATTTTTTTTTGTTTTAAAAAATATAATCAATGCCTGTATTATCAAAATGCCATTGTTATTGTTCCATTTCTCTGAAGCAATTTTCCCTTTCAGAATCTCTGGCCATGTGGTCATACCTAATTTGTCTTATACTTTTTGAGATGTACTTTCCTGAAGTCCTGGGTAGATGTCTGGCTGTCCCCCAGAAGTCCTTTCCATGGCTTTATTTTTAATTCCAAGAACATTATTCATATTCTCCAAAGTTACTATCCCCCCATTGACTCAATCAAGGTTTTTTTTTTGTTTGTTATTATTACAAAGAATTAAGTTCAAAGTAGCAGTTCCTTTTGCTTATTTCTGGATGAATTGAGACCTGAAATGATAGACAAAGCAATATTGAGTTAGGTAATACTGATTTCTTTATTGAATATATATAGTGGGTGCCTACTATGTGCCAGGCAAAGCTCTTGCTGGAGGATATAGGGCAGAGAGCCAGACTGAGAGAGGATGCAGGAGGGTGTAGTAAACAACAACAACAACAACAAAAATCAAAATAACCTCAGCTAATAACAAGTAACATAGATAAAGTAAAATACCATAACACGGTAGGAAGCTATGGATCAGGAGTGCACTAATTTAAGTTGGATGCTGAGGAAAGGGCTCAGTAAGGAAGTAGCATTTGAGCTGAGCTCTCTCTTGAGAGAGAGCCTATAAAATATTTCTGGATAGAATATCCCACACCGAGGAATAGCGAGTACACTCATCCTACAGAGGAGATACTCGTGGCCTATTCTAGAAAAAGGAAAAAGGCAAAGGGGCTGAGCATATGGAATAGGGGCTGGAGTGGTAGGAAACAAGATACAAAAATCGTCAGGAGATGGAGATGCAAGCAGGTCAGATGGTGTCCCTGCTAGACAAACTAAGTCATGTAGGAATGACTCTGTGAGATTTTAGTCAGGGTGGCAACATGATCTGGTTTATATTTAAAACAAACAAACAAACCTTTAACTCCAGTGTGAGAAACAAGTGTGAGCATGACTGAACAAGATGGAAGTAGAGAGGGACACCTGAGTGGCTCAGCGGTTGAGTACCTGCCTTCAGCCCGGGGTGTGATCTTGGAGTCCTGGGATTGAGTCCCACGTCGGGCTCCCTGCATGGAGCCTGCATCTCCCTCTCCCTGTGTCTCTGCCTCTGTCTCTGTCTCTCTCTCTCACGAATAAATGAATAAAATCTTAAAAAAAAAAAAAAAAAAAGATGGAAGTAGAGACCAACAAGAAAACTATCAGAGCCTTCAAGAATAGGAGGCTCAGGTCCTTCTCACTGCCAGAGTTGTCAGTTTTGTGATCTTAGATATGAATATAATTTTGTCTCCCCTGACTGGACAGTATTTAGCATACTTTCCAAACTAAGTAATTATTTCATCTCTCCCTCTCTCTTTTGTCTCATTAACATGCTCTTCTTTCATCTGGGTCAAGGTTTTTCATATAGTCCATGTTCTTGACATATCATATTACCCCATTACCCCCTCTCTCAGAATTAATTTTTCTTTGAACCAGACTAATAGTCTAGATGTTCCATTTGTGTAAAAAAAATGTTATAAATGATGCTGCTGGAGTTATTCCATGCAGAGGCCCTGAACATTGGCTAAAATATGTTTAAACCATGAGTCATATACCATGTTCTATTCATATTTTATACTTTGGAGAGATTTTCTTGAGTTTTTCAAAATTATTAAAATGTTCCCATTTTAATAGTTGTGTTTTGGATATAAGAAAGGAAAGAAACTAACTGTTATTGAAAGAAGTCTGGGGAAGAAATAACGTATCTGGGTTCATTATTTAAATTAGCTAAGCAGTTTGCTACAGCAAAGTATTTCAAGTGAATCATACAACTTCAATAAAGAAACTGCAGTTGTTAGGCGAAAGAAAATACATGCTTCAGATTAAACACTGCTTTGAACTAACCAAAGCTATTCAGATTTTCTACGGATGCATCAGGACCAGTTAAGGAACAAACATATTTCCAGACTCATGTTCCCATTGCTCCATGTTCCACTATCCATAGGATAACACTAAATTTTAACAAAGATTACAGTTCCTTATGCTTATATGACTCTAGAGAGCAGCTGAAACACAAGCAGGAGCCGTGTTCATTTGCTTTTCTCTGCTGTGTCTGGCTCCAGGATCACAGTATTAGTGAGTCTTGCCTGCAACCAATTGCTTTAATTTCTCACCAGAGATTATTGCTGCTATTGCTAGATGAAGGCAGTGGTAATTTTCCAAACTGCCTGGGATGGTTTTACTGGATGGAATTTCACAGCTATAATGGGGAAGAGAAGAAAGCATTCTCTGCTATTGCCAATAACATTAAAAAAATAACTTTATGTGTCAATAAAATAAGCAATCCTAAGATGGTCCTCTTAATGCTGTATCTATAAAAGAACTAATAGCACTGTATCACCACTGATATTTTTTTTAATGTGCAAAACAGGGATTATGAACTCTTCGGATATGGCCCCAAAGTTTTCCATTACTTACATCAATCCAGTAACAGTATAGTTTAAGAAATAAGAATGTTAGTGTACTATCACAGTTTCTTTCTGAGTGTTCTCTGATATTTCCTGACTCATCTACAACACAACAGTAATAGGATTAAGACTTAGGTTCCATTTCAAGTTCCATTACCAAAAAGCTGTGAGAGCTTTGACAGGTCACATTATCTTTTGGGGACTCAGTTTCCTCATTTAGAAGGAAATCTTGCCACTTGTGACAACATGGATGGAACTTGAGGACATTGTGCTAAGTGAAATGTCAGAGAGACAAGTACTATATGATCTCATTTACATGTGATTGCCAGGGGCTAAGTACGAGGGAAATGAGGAGATATGGTCAAAAGATAGTCTTTCAGCTATAAGATGAAGAAGTTTGGGAGATCTAATGTATAGCAGGGTAACTATACTGAACAATACTGTATTGTATATTTTAGAGTTGCTGAGAGATTAGTTCTTAAGTATTCTTATCACATACACACACAAGAATAACTATGTGAGGTGATGGATGTGTTAGTTAACCTTCTTGTGACAATCATTTCACAATATGCATGTACCAAATCGCCATGTTGTATATCTCAAATTTACACAATGTTATTAGTCAACCCTATTTCAATAAATTAGAAAAAATAAAAATAAATAACATAAAGATGTTGCATTAGAAAATAAGCCCAAATATCCCTTCCATTCTAAAGTTACATTTCCTTTTACCAAGATTTTTTATTAAGACAAAAATATAATAAAAACAGTTTGGGGTATTTTTTTCCTTTTTAATTTTTTTCCTAGCACAGCAGAGCATGAAATGAAAACCTCAGATTCTACTGAACTCCTTTATTTAAAATTAGAATTTGGTCCCTTGTTCCAGGTTTAGCTCTATTTCCTTATCTGACCAAAGTACTCATTGCTTTCCAGCATTCCAGCATGTCACACATCAAAAGGTTTAGTGGGTGTGTGTGGGGTGGGGGGATTATGAACATCTGGAAGAAGGAGCAAAGGATAGATGATTACTTGTAGCTCATACAGGAAAAGTTAGATTTAGATATTCCTCAGTGCCCAACCCTTCAACTGTCATGAACTAACTCTAAAAGAAAGGATGTTGCTTTTGAGTTTAGATTTAGGAAGTGAAGCATAAGTTGACACTTGCGGCAACAGATTTTCCATTATATAATCATTACATATTCAGAATGAAGTCAGCTTCTGAGAGTGGAGCTATGAAATTTATCAATGAGAAGGAAAGAACAAACAAGTGATAGGCAAAAACTTTGTTAACACCTCAGAGTTTGCTGGATTAGCCAATCTATTTATAACATCCTACTTTAATCAACCACAGTCCCCTTTGCCAGGTACTTATATGAATATTTACATTTCAATGTGACAAAGCTTTTGTTAAACTCACAGTATATGTAGGAAGTCATGATTTTCCCCTCATTTCTTAACTGGAAAACAATACCTTATTCAAAAGGTGAAGTGTAGGGGGAATCCCTGGGTGGCTCAGCGGTTAGGCACCTGCCTTCCGCCGGGATCATGATCCTGGAGTCGCGGGATCGAGTCCCACATCGGGCTCCCTAAGTGGAGCCTGCTTCTCCCTCTGCCTGTGTCTCTGCCTCTCTCTCTCTCTCTCTCTCTGTGTGTGTGTGTCTCATGAATAAATAAATACAATCTTAAAAAAAAAAAGGTGAAGTGTAGATAAAATTATTTATGAGTGGTGGGGATGATTGGGAAACAGATTACTTGGATATGGTATTGGTAGGTCTGTGATAAAATGACACTTATAGTCTGTCATATATTTTAATTAATTTTATACTGCAATAGGACAAATAGAAGCAGGACTGATGTTTTAAAGTTTATGTTGGCAATTCACTGTACTCTCATGCTATCTTTTTTTTTTTAAGATTTTATTTATTTATTCATAGAGATGCAGAGAGAGAGAGAGAGGCAGAGACACAGACAGAGGGAGAAGCAGGGTCCATGCAGGGAGCCCGACGTGGGACTCGATCCCAGGTCTCCAGGATCACGTCCTGGGCTGCAGGCGGTGCTAAACCGCTGTGCCACTGGGGCTGCCTTCTCATGCTATATTTTATATGTGAGTAGATTTGTGTGTGTGTACATATATAGCTGGTGGTTAGGCAGAGTCATTGAGATATTAGGTTGGGTTGTGTACAGTTGATTCTCATTATTCGTCAGAGTTATGTTCTATAAAGTAGCCACAAACCCTGACTTCCTGATTACTGAATCATTGTTCCCAGGGGAAATACAATATGAAGTTCTTGCAATCTTCTGGTTACAATATTTTCATCAACCAATCAATACATAAATTTGTTTATTTATTTTTTTCATAAATTTGTTTAATATGTTTCTGTTTTAAAATATTTATTTATCAAGGATTTTATTTATTTATTCATAAGAGACATAGAGAGGCAGAGACACAGGCAGGGAGAGAAGCAGGCTCCCTATGGGGAGCCCAATGTGGGACTCAATCCCCGGACCCCAGGATCACGACTTGAGCCAAAGGCAGACGCTCAACCACTGAGCCACCCAGGGATTGCAAAAAGATCTTATTTAATATGTATTGTTGTTTCATTAACAATGAATTCAGGCCAATGATATTACCATTTATGCCTGGACAGAGATCACCTGACAACATATTCTCCCTATAAAGTACATCGAGGTCTTCTTACACTTTAGGACACTTCAACCTGATGCTCAGAGGTCCTTTTAAACAGCAAATCACCAACAAAAAACACAAAATTATAATAAGTGTGACACTGAATAGACCACAAAGAAGGCCCTTGTTTATAGTAAGAGAACTGAAATAAGAAGACAGGGAACTGAAATAAGAAGACAGTGTTGCCTTGTTCAGTCTTAGCTGGGAATGTATATCACTAGGCACATCCTCCAGTGACTGTTGGTATAGGGTTTACAAATAAATATTAGTGAGTACACAGATTTGCAAATGCAGAGTCTGTGAATAATGGAGATTGACTGTACACGCATGCATTTCTATGTAAGTCAGAATCACTGAGATACTAGGTAAGAATAGCTCAGAGCCTATTTGGGTATAGAGAGCAAAGAGGGCCCAGCCCCACCTTGTGACATTACTTCCTTGATCTTAATCAAGCCAAACTGATGCCCTTTGAATATGTGCTTATTCTGTTATCTTTTGATGCCTAACAAATCACCCAAAAGTTAATAGCTCAAATAACATCAATACTTTTTTTGCTCACAAATGTAGATTTTTGCAGGATTTGACAGGAATAACTCATCTTTGGTCCACAAGGCATCTACTGGAACTTGAAAGACCCACTGTTAAGACGACTCATTATGACTGGTAAGTTGGCACTGACTTGCACCTGGAACTTTGTAGAGATATGCGCCAGAGCCCTTGGTTTATCTTCCTGTGGGCTCTTCCATGAGTTGATTGGGCTTCCTCACTGCATGTATACTAAGAGACAGGAAATGGAAGTTACCAATTTTTTTGTGGTCTGGAGCTGGAAAATTGCACACTATGACTACTGACATACTCTATTGCTCAAGTGATCACAGAGCTCTGATTTAAGGGTAATGGACACAGGCCCCTTGAGAAGACAGTGTCAAGAAAATGTTGGGACTTGTTTTAAAACCACCACAATGTCATTGATATTACCATGAAGCCTAAATAACTTGCCATTCTACCCTACTGGCTATGATAATATTAATTCCTTATGACCATTTGAGTATTATCTTTCCCTTAATTATTTTCCTAGATCTGCTTGTTATTATAATTTATATAGCACATACCCAAATATCAAGTTGACTGGATGTAAGCCTTGTAACAAGCCACCCCATCTCTCAAAAGTCATGGTGGATTTAGAAATACCTCCAACTTGGCTAGAGACAGATATTAGACTCTAATTCAATGCAGACAGGCTGCTTTTCTACAGAAATGTTGAAAAGGAAATCACTATGTCCTATCCTCTCACTACGGGACATATGAATTTAATGAAGGTTGCTGACATGCTCAAGTTCCAGATGAGTTACATAACCACAACCTATCCCCTTTAAAAATTTAGCCTTTGATATAAAGTTCCAGGCTACTCTAGAGTAAGGGGGAAAAATAGGAGGTTGATATGAACTCCAGTGAGAAAAGGCTTTGAGGTTTGAGGGAAATTAACTGAGAATAAGAAGTTCAAGATTGGAGGGTATTAGCGGATGAATAAATTACAGAAGGAAAGAGAATCAGGGAAACAGAGGAAAAGCTGATAAGAACTTAAAATAGAAAAGGGAGGGATCCCTGGGTGGCGCAGCGGTTTGGCGCCTGCCTTTGGCCCAGGGCGCGATCCTGGAGACCCGGGATCGAATCCCACGTCGGGCTCCCGGTGCATGGAGCCTGCTTCTCCCTCTGCCTATGTCTCTGCCTCTTTCTCTCTCTGTGACTATCATAAATAAATAAAACTTAAAAAAAAAATAGAAAAGGGAGATAAGAAGAGAGAGAAACAAACATTGAGAACATTAAAAAAGTTTTAAGAATATTATTCAATTCTTGAAGATAATCTCATTATGCATTATTACAACTTTTCTTATGGATGAGCACACTGAAATAAAGTTAAATAATTTACGGAAAATTATTTAAATTGACAAATGCTAGAATCCCAAGCTTAAGAAGGTACAGATACAAAAAGTCCATGAAGCTTGGTCTCTTCTTTGGAAAAGAAATCTCTTGTTCAGTTTTATATAGTAGGGGAATAATATACACAGGTATTGAGTAGCAGAGATCTGTTTAGGATTAGTTTAGAGATTTGCCCCTTCACTGTGGTCTTTAATAAGGCATGCTTCTGATCAGGGAAATATCTTGTGGTTTAATTTTATTTAGAAAATGTTAAAATAAAAAAAAAAAAAACTAAAAAGGACTCTTAAATGAACTAATGTATGCACCAGAAATGTGGAAATGAAGGAGTGTTATTTACTATATTATTTTTTTAACTAACACTCCTCATGTGTTAAACTATTAGTACGCATGATAGATGCTCTCCCAAGGCATTCTGTGACCCACGAGAGGAAACGAGAAAGAGAACTAGATGAAAAATAGAAATTAGTCTCGTTACCCTCTAGTTAGACAAACAAGAGGTCCCTACTTTTCTAATGTCCATCATGGTAACTACTGTGAAAGTGTTCGAAGTTGACAGAGGCAGGTTGGTGGTGGAAGCAAAATTTTAGGAAGAGCTCTAGGGATATAATCACTAGCTGAGAACGATTTGAATTTAAAGAAGAGTGAAGGGATCTTGAAAGCAGGTCTAGAAAATAGGAAGACTTGGAAGTTATGCTTGAGTTCAAGTCCGAGCCCATGGTTATCTGAGTCTACCTCAGTTGATTACTTGAGTCTCAGTTTTTTCTCATGTAGATGTTGGCATTTATATATGCCTCACAGGGCTTGAGGGGAAGATTAAGTGACATAATATTTGTAAAGCACCTGGCACCTAAGCCCTGATCAGATTTTGTTTTACTTTAAAAACATATCTAGGATGATTAACGCTGGCTTCTGAATAACACATTTCCTGTTTCAGAGGCTTCCTCTCTATAGCTGAACTAGTTTCAATAGGAAACATTGATTTTCTTCTCAAATTTACAGCTTCCATGTGTGTTGGTCATTATTAAGTGTGTGTGCATTGGGTATACCATTTATAGTTTTCTCCCTGAGGTTTTTGTTAGGCGAGTTGAAATGCCACAGAATTAAAAAACAGATGTTGTATACTTGAAAAACGTGGCAACATTCTCATTCTTCTCTCATGTTGGACTGTCTTCTCTTTTGTTTACATAAGGAAATGCGTAAGCAAATTATAAAGGGGAATGCTTTGGAGTTAGTTTCTGCACAATGGATTCTTTGGGTACATGGACATCTGTGATGTAAAATCTCCTGGCTTTGTTTCAGAGAAAATATTATTGTTTAAAGCCTGTCATTCAGAATGCAATTTAAAAATGTATTTTCAACAGCTATAGAATTATAGGCAGATTCTGAACAGAGAAATATAAAACAGACATGTGATGCTCATCCTTTTCACGCAACTTTAAGAATCACTTAATAGATAAGTCTAGAAGTAAAGTATTGCGCATGCATCTTCGTTTCATATCTTTTGCTTTTGAGCAGTTCTTTCTCTGACTCATAGCCTATTTATTATTACTTATTACTCTAAATTTCCTTCTAATATCTTTCATTTTTAAATTATGAAAGCAAGTGTCCAGTATTTTCCTTAAAGCAGGAATTGTTACATTTAATCATTTGTTTAACAAATAATTACCAGAGGCCAACTATGTGCTTGGTACTCTGTCAAGTCCAATAAGATTTTATTTATTTATTTGAGAGAGAGCGAGAGAGCACACACATGTACGTGTGTGTATGTTGGGGGGTGCTGGGTGGGCAGAGGAAAAGGGATAAGCAGATTCCCTGCTGAGCAGGGAGCCCGACAAAGTGGGGCTTAATCCCAGAACCCTGGGATCATGACCTGAGCCAAAGGCAGTTGTTTACCTGATTGAGCCACCTAAGCACACCAATTTCTTTGACTATAATGGTGAGGAAAACCAATAAGGTCTCTACCTACGAGGAACTTAAAAATGTTGGTAGAAATAGAAATTATTGAAATAATTTCCAGATGTAACTACATCTGTAATGTGATATAAGTAATAATTGCAGAGTACTCTTGAGAGCATAGCAAAGGGAAGTGATCTAGTGACTTGTGAAACAGCTCTGAGTGGAGATGTGAAAGATGAATGCAAGTTAGTTGAGGAGAGGACAGAAGGATAGTCTAGACAGAGGCATTGACATAAAGGTATCACCATTTTCAGGAACAGAATACCTAACATGAAGCTAGAACTGTAGGGCTGTGTTAAGGATTGAATCTTTACCCAGAAAACTAAAAGAAACTTTGGAAGAATTTTAAAAAGGGAATGAAACGAAAAGACTTGGATTTGTTATTTTTATTTTTTTTAAAGATTTTTTTTTTAATATATTTATTCATGAGAGACACAGAGACAGAGGCAGCGGGAGAAGCAGGCTTGCTGCGGGGAGCCCAATACGGGACTGGATCCCATCACCAGGATCAGGCCCTGAGCCAAAGGTAGACGTCCAACCACCGAGCCACCCAGGTGTCCCAAGATGTGGATTTTTTTAAGATCAGTGTTTCCAGGGCAGTAGAGGAGGAGAGTAAAAGAAAATGGAGGAAAATCAGAATGAAATAAGGAGGGATTTCAGTTAGTGGTGAAGGGGGATAAATAGGCAGATCGAAGACCAAGGAGGGAAGAGAGTGTTTGTTTTATTTATTTTTTCCCTATTGTTTTTCTTAATCCACATAGTCCACTGCCTTTTTCTTTCCTACCAGAGGCAAGCATCCAAATGGTTTAATGTGTGTCTTTTTGCTTCTTTATGGTATTGCAAAATATGAGATATTGCTTTGTAAGTATATATTCTTTTTTTTTTTTTTTTTTGTAAGTATATATTCTTAATTTATGTAATATTGTATTTTGGATTTTGCTTATTTTGAGATTAAATTCTGTTGCTGCATGTATCTAACCATTATTTTACTTTCTGCCTAGTTCTTAATGGTATACTTCCACTTTCCCACTGAAAGTCATGTAGGTTGCCTTCAGCTTTCTACCACACTCATAAAGTTGCAAAGAATATCCAGGTACACATTCACTTGTGGCCTATGTGAGATTCTGGGGAGAGCTTACAAGCCTTCTACTAATAATAAATTGGAGTATTTCTTTATGAGTTGTTAGCCTCTTGTATTTTCTCTTTCAAAAAATTACCTGTTTGTCTTTTATTCATTTTTCCCTGGGATTGATGTGTTTTTCTTATTGATTGACTAGTGTTTCCTGTGTTGCCTGGATATCAATCATCTGTTCTCATTTTTGTTACCTGTCTCTTCACTAAGTTTCATCATTAAATGAATATCTTTTTTGAATGTAATTTATAAATGTTTTAGGGAAGAGTTTTGGGAAATGGCATAGTTAACAATGCCCTGTATTGCCAAGAGATTAAGGAAGGAGGGGGCTCAACTGATCAGATAGGATGAGATATAGTGGTGCAGGCAAAGGTCAGTCAGATTGAATCTCAGCTTTGTATCATGTTAAATAAGAATATTAATATCAGTGCTATTTGTATCTATGAGGAACAAAAAATAATTTTGTAAGCTAAAAAGATTTTCATAAACATTTGTAGGTTTTATGATAATTACTTTAATATATGATCTGGATCTACTAATGGTCTTCAGATGATATAAAGGCTGGGTTAAATATATTTTATTTTTAAGGCTGGGTTAAATTTAAATGCTACAAAACACAGAGTTTATGTGCGCTTTTATTTAATATTCAACTCTGCATGAAGTAGTACCTCAAAATTAAATTTGAAATATATTCCCAGTAACAGTATTAACTAGATAATTTTGGAGAATATATGTAGTATTAAGTTATAGAACACAGAATCTGGGTTCTTGCTCAGAAATCTGAAATTTACAGAATGACAACAATTTGCAGCACTAGATTTATTTCTGGAAGATATATTTCTGAAAGCAATTGCTTTTATAAATTAATTTTTTAAAATAAATTGTAACTTGTTAATTTGAAAGAATGAAATTTGAAAATTCTTCTATAACTTGAGTAACCAACAATGTTGTCTACTTAATAAACCCAGACTTTTATAAGTCAAACCCAATACTGCATACATTATGTTCCTGAAAAAAAAATCTTTATATTTTTATACTGTAAAACCAGAGTAATATTTTACAAAGTGTATTCTGCGAAATACATTTTCTAAACTACTTTGATAAGACCTGTATTGCAAATTTTCCATGATCAAACAAGTCTAAAAAACATATATACTTCTGTTGTTGTTTTGCTAAGAACGACATTATTGAGACAAATTATAATTTCTTTTATTATTCAAGTATAATTAACATAGTGTTATATTAGTTTTAAGTGTACAATATGATGATTCAACAATTCTCAACATTTCTCAGTGCTCATCAAGATAAGTGTACTCTTAATCCTCTTTACCTATTTTACCTATTGCCCTCACTTACCTCCCCTCCAGCAACCACCAGTTTGTTCTCTGTATTTAAAAGTCTATTGGTTTTATTTTTTTGTTGTTTGTTCCTTTTTTTGTTTCTTAAATTCCACCAGAGAGTGAAATCATATGGTATTTGTCTCCAACTGACTTATTTCACTTAGCGGTGTACCCTCTAGGTTCATCCATGTTGTTGCAAATGGCAAGATCTCATTCTTTTTTATGGCTAAGTTATATTTAAATTTTATATATATTACAATATATAAATATTACATATATGTATTATAAAATAAATATATATTTTATATAATATATTTTAATTATAATTTACAATTATAAATTATATATTATAATATATAAAATATATTGCCTATTGTAAATAATGCTGCAATAAGCATAGGGTTGCATATTATCTTTTTGAATTAGTGTTTCTGATTTTTCTGGGTAAATACCCATTAGTGGAATTACTGGATCATATAGTAATTCTATTTTTAATGTTTTGAGGAACCTCTATACTATTTTCCACAGTGGCTGCAGCAGTTTTGCACTCCTACTAACAGTGCACAAGGGTTCCTTTTTCTCCACATCCTCGTCATCACTTATGTCTTGTGTTTTTGTTAATTTCAATCTCTGCTAGTATTTTCTACCTCTTTATGCATATTATTCACCTTTTCCACTATATCCTTTAACATATTAAAGAATTATTTTTTAAAGTCCTTATCTGATAGCTCCAGCAGCCAAGCCATCTTTGTGTTGGATTCTGTTGACCATTTTATTGCTTAAAGAGGAAACCTAATTTCTGTGCTTGTTTATCTCTCAATTTTTAATTGAACGCTGAACGTTGTAAAAATAAAGAGTAGAACCTGAGGTAAGTTATATTTGTGCCAGGAAATAAGAAAGCATCTTCTCTGTCATGCCTTTAGGGTTAGGACTGAATAAATCTAAAAAGTAATTCAGCTGGGCTAGGGTTTTGTTACTATTACAGTCACCTTCGGTGCGGTGTAGGCTTCAAGTCCTCTGGCAATGGACCCAGTCTGCCTTGTGCTTACTGTGAAACTAGAGTTCTAGGGGATCTTTCTCAGTGTTCCTGCTCCAACAACAGCCTTCAATAAGCTCTGCAGGTCTGTGTGATAGAGGGTCTCTCTTCCTGCTCTTATTTCTTGTTACTTTGGTGCAAAGTTCATGGCGTGTTTTCTTGATTCTTCTGTTCTAGTGTTAGTCTTAGGCAGGGTCCTAGTGCCTGAGCTCACCTAGGGGTGAGATTTGCCAGGCTCTCTCTCCCTCCCTCCCTCAGTGGCACACAGCCTCTGCTTCTTATTCTTTGTAAGGGAGAGTCTATAGGCAAGATTTTCTTTCCATCCTCCAACTGGCATTCAAACCCTGCCTCTTATGATGAGGGATCTTGGGTGCAAGTGAGTTCTTTGCTTCTTCTTGCCTGGCAGCAGACGTGTGCTTTATGTCAGTACAGGATTCTGGGAAAGACTGGGTATCCTTCCCTCTATCAAAAGCAGATCTCTTTTGCCTATTATCAGTGAAGGGTGTTAATGGGCATATTTTTGACCCTTCCCCCAGTATCACCTTTCCTGGCATGAGGTGAATGAGATAGTTTCTTGACCCTTCTCCAGAGACCAATTAACTTTTCCCTTGTTTTTTTAAGCAGAATCAAGTTGAAAGTTATGTGAGGTTTTTGCACCTTCCCCTTTTCCAAATAGCTTTTGCTTTCATCAGAAAAGGGTCAAAGATTAGTTTTGTACTTGTCTCCTTATAGAGGGTAATCACAACTTTGTACTCCAGCAGGGCTGGAGTATGGATGAGCTTCTCCAAGGACTCCCGCTTCACCCTCAGACTTTGGAGGACTGCTTGCACCTCTAAGGGTAGCTCTCTCAAGTCCCTTCCTTGCCTTAGTCTTTATGAGCACCTAGCAGAGGCCCCTTTATAAAATTAGCCCTTGTTTGCAGAATCCCCTTGTTTCTAGGATCTCAGAGATTCCCAACTGTCACATCAGCCCACTCATGGCCTTTAAGAATTTGTTAAAATTTTAGTTGTTTATTTTTTACTCACCTTTATGAGTGTTATTTCTCTTATTTTATCCCACAAGTGAAACAGTGTCTCCTGTCTCTAGAGACTTTTTATCGTTGATAATCCAGTTCTTTGTTGCCTGATGACCTTAGCTCTCTAATGTGCAAAAACAAATTTATGATTTTATAGATCCCTTGGCTATTTCTTCAATTCAGGGGCAAAAAAAATATCACCTGATATTCTTGCCCAGCTTCCTACACTTTCTAAGCCACAGTGGAACTCCCAATTTGCTTCCATTTTTCAAATATTTCCATTTTCTATGTTTTACATAGAATGTTAATGTAATGTTAATGTTCTATGTTTTACATAGAATGTTTCCATTTCTTCCATTTTCTATGTTTTACATAGAATTTAAGGGTGTAGGTATTTTCCTTAAAAGATATTTAAGTACTTAAAAGACATTAAGTAACTTAAAAAACATTTCACTGTTTTGTGGCTTGTTTTGTTTCTGTCAAGAAGTCTTCTGTTAGTCATATATTTGCTACTATTCAGATAATGTGCCACTTTATCTGAATGTTTTAGATTTTTTTCATTGAATTATTCAGCAGTTTTATAATAATGCACTTAAATTTGGCTTAATTTGAATTATCTCTCTCTTGAAGTTCACTGAACTTCTGAAAGATGTAGAGTGGGGACTAATCACTTTACTTCAACAGGGATCAAATTTGGTGGATTCTAGATACAATTTGGGTAAAACTAAATTTTTTCTCTGTTAATTGGGCATAGCCCAATTAAGAATGCCCTGTTAACTGGGCAATGCTTTCCAGTGTTTTCAGCTGAGAGTCTATTCACCTGAGACTCTTCTCACTATATCGCCTCCCACAGTGGGTTCTTAATGCAGATTGTTGTCTCTTTGGACCATCAGTATGCCAAACCTCTGCTCTGCTCTTCACAAGTGTTTTTTGTTTTGGCTCTTTTGCCTCTTTCCCTATGAGGCCTCAGAAATCAGCAAATGTCATGAGGGGGAAACTGAGTGCAAAATATTCTTTAAGTATTTAACGTTGTCACTCTAGTGTGAGCCTATAAAGACTGCAAGTTTCTATTCTGTAAGAGTGCCCTTCTGCAGGACAAGGCTCAGATTCTCAATCTCTTGCCCCCATCCAGACTGACATGAGGCCCCATGAGAAAAAGTTGCTAAGGACTGTCAGTTTATCTCTCTATAGTTTAGTCCTTTCTGAAATCTTAGCTACAACTAGCTTCATTGCTTCAGCAGATCTGTTTATGCTTTAAAACAGTTAATTTGACCAGAACACAGGTGTCGTGAAAACCACCACTAAACCTAAACCAAAATGGGAAAGGAAAAGACTCACATCAACATCGTCGTCATTGGACACGTAGATTCGGGCAAGTCTACCACTACTGGCCATCTGATCTACAAATGTGGTGGGATCGACAAAAGAACTATCAAAAAATTTGAGAAGGAGGCTGCTGAGATGGGAAAAGGCTCCTTCAAGTATGCCTGGGTCTTGGATAAACTGAAAGCTGAACGTGAACATGGTATCACCACTGATATCTCCCTGTGGGAATTCGAGACCAGCAAGTATTATGTGACCATCATTGATGCCCCAGGACACAGAGACTTTATCAAAAACATGATTACAGGCACAACTCAGGCTGACTGTGCTGATTGTTGCTGCTGGTGTTGGTGAATTTGAAGCAGGTATCTCCAAGAATGGACAGACCCGTGAGTGTGCCCTTCTGGCTTACACACTGGGTGTAAAACAACTAATTGTTGGTGTTAACAAAATGGATTCCACTGAGCCACCCTACAGCCAGAAGAGATAAGAGGAAATCATTAAGAAAGTCAGCACCTACATTAAGAAAATTGGCTACAACCCTGACACAGTAGCATTTGTGCCAATTTCTGGTTGGAATGGTGACAACATGCTGGAGCCAGGTGCTAACATGCCTTGGTTCAAGGGATGGAAAGTCACCTGTAAAGATGGGAATGCCAGCGGAACCACACTGCTTGAAGCCCTGGATTGCATTCTGCCACCAACTCGTCCAACTGATAAGCCCTTGCGTCTGCCTCTCCAAGACGTCTACAAAATTGGTGGTATTGGTACTGTACCAGTGGGTCGAGTGGAGACTGGTGTTCTTAAGCCTGGTATGGTGGTCACCTTTGCTCCAGTCAATGTTACAACTGAAGTCAAGCCTGTTGAAATGCACCATGAAGCTTTGAGTGAGGCTCTTCCTGGGGACAATGTGGGCTTCAATGTCAAGAACGTATCTGTCAAAGATGTTCGTCGTGGCAACGTGGCTGGTGATGGCAAAAATGAGCCACCAATGGATGCAGCTGGCTTCACAGCTCAGGTGATTATCCTGAACCATCCAGGCCAAATCAGTGCTGGATATGCACCTGTGCTGGATTGTCACACAGCTCACATTGCTTGCAAGTTTGCTGAGCTGAAGGAAAAGATAGATCGTCATTCTGGAAAGAAGCTGGAAGATGGTCCCAAGTTCTTGAAATCTGGGGATGCTGCCATTGTTGATATGGTTCCTGGCAAACCTATGTGTGTTGAGAGCTTCTCTGACTATCCTCCTCTGGGCCATTTTGCTGTTCGTGACATGAGACAGACGGTTGCTGTGGGTGTCATCAAAGCAGTGGACAAGAAGGCAGCTGGAGCTGGCAAAGTCACCAAGTCTGCCCAGAAAGCTCAGAAGGCTAAATGAATATTATCCCCAATACCTGCCACCCCAGTCTTAATCAGTGGTGGAAGAACGGTCTCAGAACTGTTTGTGTCAATTGGCCATTTAAGTTTAATAGTAAAAGACTGGTTAATGATAACAATGCGTCGTAAAACCTTCAGAAGGAAAGGAGAATGTTTTGTGGACCATTTGATTTTGGTTTCTTTCTTTTTTTTTTTTTTTTTGTGCATGTGTGGCAGTTTTAAGTTATTAGTTTTTAAAATCAGTACTTTTTAATGGAAACAACTTGACCAAAAATTTGTCACAGAATTTTGAGACCCATTAAAACAAAAGTTTAATGAGAAAAAAAATAAAAAATAAAAAAATAAAAGTTAATTTAACTTTTTTATGACTTTTTTGTCATTAATGGAAACATTGAAAAATTATAAGCATGTCCCATTATATGCTACACATTATAATTAAATTGTATGCTAGATTGTGTTTTAAAATTTCTTAAGATATTTAAAGTGACATTTAAGAATCCAAATTTGGGTGAAGATTTATCTTTGCAGGATACTACTGCTAATACAAAAGACTCAAATCTATGAAGTATTATATTCTACATGTTACTGAATCGACACATCCACAGGTAATGACAGTACGTTAAAGTCTACTTTAATGCTAAATGATAGCAGGCAAATATCTTTTAAAATCTATCATAACAGAAATATGTAATAATTTCTGAAACCAGAAATAATTATTAAAATTATGAAATTTATTTTTCAATTGAGGGAATGGTTTTGTTACAGAATTTTTTTCCTCCGGTGCCCATGGTTCTTGGTCACACCACTTCAAAGAATGAAGAGGTTGACCACACAGAATGGTGGGCAGCAAAGATTAAAAAAAAAAAAAAAAAAAAAAAAGCTTTATTGAGTGATAGTGAAGCAAAGTTTATTGAATGATAGTACAAAGCTCCCAAAGAGGGAGGGACCAGAGAGGGTTGCCACCAGGGTTTCTAAGTCTAGCAGGTTTTATGAGCTTATTGGTGGCTGTTTTAATCTGATTAACCTTCCATGAGCCTGTCATCCAATCAGGTTTTTATCATCTATCTACCATGTGGGAACAGGTGGAGGGCTCCTTCTAGAGTGGTGTAAAATCCTCTTAGGGCATGGAAGGTGGGGAGAGGGAGGGGGAGCTGGCATTGTTGGAGCTTGTCCCTGCCTGCCTTCCAAATAACCTTCCACAGCTATACGCATACCAAGGCACACCATTTTCCTGTCTTGTTTTAATTTTTTTTGAGAGACCAGTGAATCACAATGTTCTTAGACTAATGAGATTCTGTACAATTTGTTTCTTGTGGCATTCTTACTGGCCTTGATTTCTTTCCCCTGTACAATGCATCCCTAAACTTTTTATTTTTAGTTTGTAATATCTTTCTATTATTCCAGATAGTTCCTCAAATGTCTTGCGATGAATTAGAATATATTCCCACATTTATCCAGATCTTATCCATGTTCTTATTTTTGACAACACGATTGCTACATTTCTCTAATCTAAACCAGGGTTAACAATGGATTTCATCTTATATGGCAATTCTAATCAAATAGAACTATCTTAAACTGTTTGAAAAGATTCTAAGGGGGGATCCCTGGGTGGCATAGCGGTTTGGCGCCTGCCTTTGGCCCGGGGCGTGATCCTGGAGATCCGGGATCGAATCCCATGTCGGGCTCCCGGTGCATGGAGCCTGCTTCTCCCTCTGCCTGTGTCTCTGCCTCGCTCTCTCTCTCTCTCTCTCTCTGTGACTATCATAAATAAATAAAAATGTAAAAAAAATAAAAAATAAATAAATAAATTAAAAAAAAAAAAAAGATTCTAAGGGGACATCCAAGCCCAGTTAGAAAATGTAGAAAGATAATTTAATGAGGTGTTTCATGCATTGGAAGGTAGAATAGTAACACGCAATCTTATTAGATCTTGAGTACTTAAAGTTGGACACAAAGTTTAAAGTCCACAAAAATTTGTTAATTGACTAATTTCTTTACTGAAAACTCATGAACTAAACTCATGAAAATAACTAAAAATTATTTCTGGTTTTATTAATAGTTATTCTACTTGAAGAAGAATCATCCCATATGAATAGCTTATTAACCTCCTCTTTTGACCTCATGTCTAATTCATATTTATATTCCCCTGTAAAATTTGTCAATGGCAAATTCCCACTAAATATTTTTTAACCAGATGTAATTGATTATATTTTAAAGTATAAATAACCAAAGTATAAGCAACCAAAACCTCTGGAAACATTTATTATTAGTGTTTTACAACAACTTTATGTTTGACAAAGAATATAAGACTTAGCTATGGAGAAAACTCTTAGCCCAGGGGAGATGGGTGGGAGGATGAGTTAAATATGTGATGGGAATTAAGAAGGTGGGAATTAAATAGGTGATAGGTGACTTAACTACAGAGAAAACTCTTACTCAGTGGGAAGATGAGTTAAATAGGTGATGGGGATCCCATCAGTTTGTTGTCTATAGTTAAGAGTCTGTTTCTTGGTTGCCTGTCTTTTTCCTCTATGATCTTGTTTTGCTTCATAAATTCCACATATGAGTGAAATCATGTGACATTTGTCTTTCTCTGACTTATTTTGCTTAGCATAATACACTCTACTTCAACACACATCATTGCAAATGGCAAGATTTCACTCTTTTTTATGGCTGAGTAATATTTTATTGTATATGTACCATATCTTCTTTATCCATTCATCAGCTGATGGACATTTGGGCTCTTTACATGATTTAGCTATTGTTGTTGCCTCTATAAACATCGGGGTGTATGTATCCCTTCAAATTAGTGTCTTTGCATTTTTTTGGATAAATATCTAGCAGTGCAATTGCTGGGGATCTAAGATAGTTCTATTTTTAATGTTTTGAGGAAACTCCATACTGTTTTCCAGAAGGCAGAACCAGTTTGCATTCCCACCAACAGTATAAGAGGGTTCCCTTTTCTCTGCATCCTCACCAACATCTGATATTTCTGATTGCTAGCAGAATTTCTGATGAGAAGTTCACTGTAATTCTTTTTTTCTTTATTTTCCCTTTATTAGAAAAAGTGTTTTTTGCCTCTAACTTTTTAAAAGATTTTCTCTTTGTCTTTCATTTTTTGCAGCTTGCATATGATGTAATAAATTATAGTTTTATTGTTTTGGGGTTTTTTAATATTTATTTATTTATTTATTTATTTATTTATTTATTTATTTATTATAGTCACAGAGAGAGAGAGAGAGGCAGAGACACAGGCAGAAAGAAAAGTAGGCTCCATGCACTGGAAGCCCAATGTGGGATTTGATCCCGGGTCTCCAGGATTGTGCCCTGGGCCAAAGGCAGGTGCCAAACCGCTGCACCACCCAGGGATCCCTGTTTTGGGGTTTTTTTGTATGCTTTTATTTGGGTGGTTGTTTTTGTTTTGTTTTTAGTATTTGTGCTTGTGTTGTCTGAGCTTCTTGGGTCTGTGGTTTAGGGTCTGTATTAATTTTGAAAGGTCTTGACCATTAGTACTTCAAATAATTTTTGTTGTGTCATTCTCTTTCTTCTAGTAATCCACTTATGTATATGTTATACTTTTTGATATGATCCCACAGTTCTTGGATATTCTATTTTTCTTCTGTCATTATCTTTTCTCTTAACATTTCAGTTTAGGAAGTTTCTATTAACCTATATTCAAGTTCACTGATTATTTCCTAGACTGTGTTTAGTCTATTGATAAGCTCAAAGGCATTCTTTACTTCTATTACAGTGTTTTTGATTCTTTCGAGGCTTTATTAGATTTTCTACTTTTCTGCTTAGCATTGCCCATGTGTTGCTGCCCATAGTTTACTTTTTCCATTAGAGTCCCTAACATATTAATCATAGTTATTTTAAATTTTATGCTGAACAATTTTGACAACTGTGTCATACCTATGTCCAGTTCTGAGGATTGCTTTGTTTCTCGAGACTGTGTTCTTCCCTTTTAGCATACATTGTAATTTGTTGTGGTGTGGTTGAAACCTCAACATTATGGGAACTTTAATTCTGATTAATTCTGTCTTTCCAATGGGTTTTTGTCCTTCAGGGTGGTGTCTGTGACCTTCACAGGTGTTTCTTAGCTTTCTTCTTTCTTAGGTGTAACAGAAAGGCTAGAAGGAGCTGGAGTGGGAACAGTGCTATTACTTCAGATGTGAAAAACTTCTAGTAAAGCCCTTTTCCTTGAAAAGAGCTTTTTGTTATGGAAAACCTTTGGCACTATTTCATAATGATCACTTTTCCCTGCTTTTGCCAAAGCTATGAGGATATTTTTCTTGATTCTTTATCAAGAGGACCTAATGGGGTTCTTTTTTTAAAAATATTTTTATTTATTTATTCATGAGAGACACCGAGAGACAGAGAGAAAGAGAGAGAGAGAAAGAGAGAGGCAGTCTCCATGCAGGGAGCTGTTGTGCCCAAGATTGCGAATCTGAGAAACCACCAAGGAGCCGACACCGATGCAAACACACGAAGGTTTATTTACAAGCTTGAGCTTGGGTCCAAGTATACCTGACACAGCAGAACAGGGACTTGGACCCCGAGGTGGGTTTCAGCTTAGTTTTAAGGACTGGTCTAGGGGACCTCCAGAAGGGGTGGAGCAATTCCTCAAGTTCTGTTTACATTTTGATATGGGGCCTTCAAGGGCATTGAGCTCTGTTCTTATTCTAATAGGGGCTTCCTGCCACTGGCTTGGGCTCTGTTCTCATTCTAATATGGGGCTTTCTAGGACGTTAAGCTGTAAGCTGTTTTCTTCCTGTAACTGAAGTAAGGTAAAGTTCAGCTCTTATTCACAGGGGCCTGGGATGGCTGTACTTGTGATAACGCTGAACTTAAAGTGGAATGGCCTTAATTTTCTCGGCCTCCACAGAGCCTGATGTGGGACTCAATCCTGGGACTCCAGGATCACGCTCTGGGTGGAAGGCAAGCACTAAACCACTGAGCCACCCAGGGATCCCCCCCTAGTGGGGTTCTTGAAGGTAAAACCTCCCAAATTTTGCCTCCACCCTCACCCAATAGTTGGGTTTCTCAGTCTCTTGCTGGTCCACATTCAGTATCTAGCAATTTATAAAAATCACCACCTAAGTGTCCCTACTAGTTTATGGCTGCTGTGGCTTCTCCTCCAGATAAGCAGGTCTTGGCTGTGACTCTCTGTATTCACCTGTCTTCCCAGATTTCAGGGTAGAGGTTTACCCTGTAGCATGGTTCTCTAATGGGTCCAAGAAAAGCCATTGATTTTCTGCTTGTTTATCTTTGTTTCGTTGTGAGAACAGGAGTAACATCTTCCAAGCTTTTTTCATGAAGGAGCAAAACCAAAAGTCTTAGAGAGAAAAAAAAAATTAACATAAGTGTTTCTGAAAAAATATGTGAAGATCTTAACCTGGTGAGAATAGGAATGGAAATCATAATGAATTCTGAATGATTTCTATTCTTTCATTCTATGTGTCTTTGATTGCAATATGCATTATAACTATTAAGATATTAATATATGTCCAATGTATCTCAAGTTGTGAAATGGCTGGTATGAGAAAACTTACCTGACCTTTTTGGCATTATTAGGAGAAGGAAAAAATAAACTAGGGGAAGAAATTGTTTTTTTCATGAACTCAAACTCAGTATAAATTCAAGGTCCCTACCCTTATAAATACTTAACATGCAACACATGATTTTGCTTGAGTTTGTACATATGAAGTGTGGTTTTTCCAACATCAGTGCATCCCAAGTTACGTTGAGATATTTTATGTACAAAGATTTCACCATTTATTTGTAGCCATTTTTCACAAGACCTTTAAAAATGAACACCAACAAAAACCATTCTGTTCTTCTCTTAACAGTTATCTCTGTCTAGATCCTACCAAGTTATATCTGGTATACAATATATGTCTGATGAGTTGACTATTTTGATCTTATATCCAGATTTCCAATATTAGATTCAATGTTCCTTCTAAGAAATGAAGAATCCAGGCCCCTTTACATATGAAAAATTTGGGAGACTTTGACCTTACTTCAAATTCTCCCCATCACTTAATAACAAGTGTCTTCCTCCTGGCCACTCCTGAGTGTATATCTTCCTCACAGAACAAAAAACTAACTTCAAGTGGAAAAAAAAAAAAAAAAAAGATTTGTTTCCTTTATTCTCAATGGCAAGTTGAAAAATTATTCAACAGGGAATTATCTAGTCAGAATTATTAAACTGATCAAATTCATCTTTGGTAACACTTCATCATTCTTTCTGCACCATTTCCTACTGGCTGCATTTCTTCTTACTAGCCCCTCAATACCAAGAACGTTTATTTGATCCAATAACTTAGGTCTGATCTGAAATTATTACTTAGATCTTCTTTTTCTCTCTGACAGAGGTTTTTGGTTTTGTTTTGTTTGTTCATGTAACTCATCTTGATTAGATGTTGGGTAGAAAGAATACAATTTTAATTCATACTGACATATAAAAGACTGATAGCTTTCCAAGGTCTATTTGCCCTAGAGGAGTTGGTAGTTAATGAACCTCTGATTGAGTTTTAAGGGACCATTTGTTTAGTGAAAGAGAGATCATTAAAATTTCATTTTAAAGCTGAAGCCAGGGCCAGGACAGAGATCAAAACTGGGATTGAAGTCAAGATTAGTCCCAGTTATGGTCTATGCTTTCCCCTCAGAATGGGATAGCATTGAAGAACAGAGAAAACAGTGTCTATTCTTGGAGGAGATGATATCCTTGAATTCAGGGGATGAAGTCACAGGCCAGAAAAGGAGCAGAGAGTGACAATGACTAGGGTCCCAGATACTCTACCAGTACCAGGTGCTGAATATAGCAACAGATTATCAGAAGCTCTTGAATAAACAACACTCTTGTAATTGATCTAGATGCCAATCTTTTGTTTTGTCTTCAGATTTGTCAAAAGAAAAAGAAAATCAATACCATCTGAGAATTATCTTGATTTATTAAGATTTGATGAAACTACCATCTATATGGATATAAATCTGCTAATAGTTGAAGAATTCTTCATGGCTAAGATAGTTGTGATTTCAAATTTATAGTGTATGACTCTACTGAAATAGCAGGATATGCCTTTAGTAAAACCCACATGACATGTCCTGTTGGATTCAATACAGTAAGAATTCTTTGTGTCAAAGCAATGATTATTCAAAAAAAGTTCATACTATGGAAGAGGAGAGGGCAGTGCCTGCATGGTTACCAAAAATGGAATAATCTCATCAGTGAGCAAAGCAAAAAGAAGTGCAAATAATCTTGAGATTGTTAAAAACATACTTTTAAGAAAATCCTAAAACACCTTTGTCCTTCTTTGACTTTGTGACTGATCCACATTTGTTTTATGCACTTTGAAAATGAATGTATTATATTCCTTCATTTTTAGAAGCAGTTCTGCAAGAGCAAGACTTGACCGAAACAACCCGTCAATAAAAAGCCTATTAATATTAACCAACAAAATAGGGAAGTTGATCTAAATATCATAACTAGGAACCAAGAAGTGATAGTTTTGAGTTACTGGGATTAGAAGGAAATTGTGAGGATTTTTTAAATTTCAGTGCTTGTGATAACTTCAGATCAGAGTCAACAGAGACTAACTGCTAAAGGAAGGCTAATATTTCTTAAAGAAGCAAAAATATATTGTTTATATTGTATAATAAAAACTTTTCCCCCTAAAAGAAACTGTTTCCTTTATATAATGAGCATTCTGATAGAAAATGATTTTGTCCTTTTGAATCCTTTTTGAGTAAAGGAAATTCTCTGCCATGTTTATTTAGAAACAAAACATTACTCAGAAAAATGAAGCAAACTGATTAAGCTACATAATCATAGTTTTAAAAACCCCTCAGAGAGTTGAGAATAAAAATAAATCAAACTAAGAAACTTATAGCTGTTTTCATCCAGGAAAGACCAGTAAAAAGAGAAGATATCCATCATAAGAAGATTTCAGGCTATTATCAAATTTCTAATAGCCACCTATGGTCTGGAATGATACATTAGAATGCTAGGGACCTCTAGCCACAAAAAGAGCCTGTACCACCCACCAATCCATTACTTCACCAACTGTACCAAAGACCAGCAGGAGAACCAGACAACAAAGAAACTAACTTTCTCTCTCTCTTCTTCCCTCCTTCCCCTAGCCACCATTTTTCCTCTTCCCTTTCTCCCTCCTCCTTCTTCCTCTGCACCTACAGCCAATTCACTAGAGCAGGCTTTGAGGGCTTAGACCAGGGACAGGGCAAAGGGTGATTCTTCGAGGACAGGACTGTAGAAGAAAACAACTTAAAGAAGTGGCAGCTGAACTCTATCTCTCATGCTTTAGAAAACTAATGGCCAGACTGACATAAGTATAATGAGATCTTTAGAGTCATCCAGTTTTCAGATTCTAAGCCCTACTGAAGAAAAAGCTTTAATCTCACATTCAAAATATTTAAAGACAAAATTAATTAGCTACCTCTAATGAAAGCTATAATAGAATAAGCTCAAGACACAAGATGCAACAAAATTAAAATGCTAGAAGAAAACAGATTTGTTTGATAGGGTTAGTAGCAGACTGTATAAAGCAGTGGAAGTGACAAGTGAACCTGAAAACAGAAAATTGGAAATTGTTCAAACCAAAACACAAAGAGAAAAAAAGATAAAAATAGGAATAGATCATTTAATATCTGTGGGAATAAAATTCAAGCAGTTTAACATACATGTAAACAGAGTCCCAGGAGGAGGAGAGTAAATAAATGGTAGAGAAGAAATATTTGAAGACATGATGGCTATGATTGTCCCAAGTTGATAAAAGATATTAACCTATATATCTTTGAAGCTCAGAACATTACACAAGATAAATACAAAGTAAACCATACTTAAGGAAGTCATAGTCAAAATGCTGAACACCAAGGATTAACTGAAATTCATAAAAGCAGTTAGAGAAAAACTCTGACAACCCACATACACACAGGGAAACCAGAAATTGATGGTTTATTGATGGCAAAACACGTTTACTGAAAGTACTATAGGAAAATAATAACTGTCAAATAAAATTCTATCTTCAATGAATATATGCTTCAAAAATAAAAGCAAGGGGGATCCCTGGGTGGCGCAGCGGTTTGGCGCCTGCCTTTGGCCCAGGGCGCGATCCTGGAGACCCAGGATCGAATCCCACGTCGGGCTCCCGGTGCATGGAGCCTGCTTCTCCCTCTGCCTGTGTCTCTGCCTCTCTCTCTCTCTCTCTGTGACTATCATGAATAAATGAATAAAATCTTAAAAAAATAAAAATAAAAAAAAAAATAAAAGCAAGGGACACCTGGGTGGCTCAGTGGTTGAGCATCTGCCTTTGGCTCAGGTTGTAATCCTGGGGTCCTGGGATTGAGTCCCACATTGGGCTCCCCACAGGGAGCCTGCTTCTCCCTATGTCTATGTCTCTGTCTCTCTCTGTCTCCCATGAGTAAATAAATAATATCTTTTAAAAAATGAAAGCAAGTTCAAGAAATTTTCAGATAGATAAAGGATAAAAGCTGAGAAAATTTTCCCCAGCCAACCTGAATTACAGAATAAGATGGGCTATTCAGCTAAAAAATGTGACACCATTAGGGAGCCCAGACTTGTAAGAGTAAATATAAAAGGATATACACAGTCACACACACACACACACACACACACACACACACATATATACGTGTGTGTATATATAAATCATGTACATAGGTTTTCTATTATTGCCATAACAAATTGCCATGAACTTAATGGGTTAATAAGTGTGTACATTTATTATCTCATGGTTCTTTTGACTCAGTTGGTTTCTCTGCTCTGGGTTTTACAGGGTGTCAGACAACTGAGGTCCCATTGAAAAGTTCTGAGAATAATTATCAGAATCCAATTCCTTGTGGTTGTATTACTGAGTTCATGTCACCCCACTAGCTGTCAGCCAAGGGCTATCCTTACCTCTTAGAGACTTCTCTAGTCCTGCATGTGGGCCCCCATCTCAGAACCAGCAATAGTGCATCAAATCCTTTCACACTTGGAATTTCTGACTGCTCCTTCCGTTACCTCTCCCTTTTGCCTCTTGTGCTTTATCTCTCTTTTGGTTCTAGTTGAAAAAATTCTCTAATTTTAAGGGCTCATATGATTAGAATTGACCCACATCAATACTTCGGGGTAATGCCTCTATTATCAGGTCCATTTTAATTACATTTACAAAATCCCTTTTGCCATGTAATATATCATATTCACAGATTCTGGGAATAAAGGAGTAGATATTTTTGGGAAACCATTTTATTTATATGTATATATAATATGTTGAAAATCAACAACAATGTATAATATATTCTGGAGGCATGTGTCTACCTATATCTGTATCTATGTATAAAATTTGTAAGAGAAGCACGAAGGATAGAAGGAGAATAAAATGAAAAGATATCATTTGAAAGATTTTTATACTATTTAAATTACTATGATTTGAATGTAAACTTTGGTAAGTTAAAGATGCATATTGTTATCTGTATAGTAGCCTATCCAATAGAACTTTTTACAGTGATGGAAATGTCCTATATCTACACTATCCAATATAGTGTCTCTCACATACAAGTAACAACTGACCATTTGAAATGTTGCTCCTGTGTCTGTATGACTACATTTTAATTCTATTTCATTTTAATATATTTAAATTTAATAGCCATATGTGGATACTATGTTGGATAGTACAGTCTAAAGTAACCATTATAAATGGCAAACAAGCAAACAGCTAAAAAAAAAAAAACCACACAATTGGGTAGATAAAAAAGAATACAAAAGCATAGTGAATAATACTTCTTCTTTCCAAAAGAATACAGAAAATGAGGCTGGGGAAGAAAAGAGAAAGGAATATTTTTTTTAAAGGTTTTATTTATTTGAGGGAGAGAGTGAGAGCAAGCATAAGCAGAGGAGGGGAAGGATAGAGGGAAAGGGAGAAGCAGACTCACCACTGGGCAGGGAGCCTGATGCAAGCCTCAATCCCAGGACCCAGACATCATGGCCTGAGCCAAAGGCCTGAGTCAGTTAAACATCTGACTGAGCCACCTAGGCACCCCAAAGGAATATTTTTTTAAATGACAAATCAAGCATATAAAAAACTACATCAAATATTAACTGATAAAACATTCTAATAGAGATTATTAGAATGGACAAAAAAGCGAGAATCAATTATATGCTGTTTATAGGAACACACCTTTCAATATAAAGGTATGGACAAGTGGAAAGTGTGAAAGTAAAAAAAGACATTATTCAAAAATATGCATTAAAATAGTAGGCTATCTTATTATTAGATAATTTCAAGAAAAGGGTAGAGATAAAAAGGGACATTTTATAATGGTAAAATAGTCATAAAATAGTCATAAAAAACTAATTCTGTATGAACCACAGCTTCCAAATTCATAAAGCAAAATCAACAGAACTAAAGGCAGAAATACATTCTTCTTTCAAGTACATGAAAGAACAAATGACACAAAAATCATTAAAAATATAGGAGATCTGAAAAACACTATCAACCAACTTGACATGATGGACATTTACAAAATCTACATAAAATACCTGTAGAATACACATCCTTTTCAAGTGCATATAAGAATTTCTCCAAAATAGATCATTTACTGGATCATAAAATAAGTTTCAATAGAATCTGAAGTTCAGAATTCCAGAATCCTATAAGATAGGTTCTGTGACCACAATGGTTTAAAATTAAATATGAATTACAGTATCTAGAAAATCTATAACATTTTAATATTAAGCAAGAAATTATAAGTAACCTATGGTTTAAAAAGATATTACAAAGAAAATAAGAAAATGATTTAAACTACTAAAAATATACATCAATAGTTTTGGAAAGTAGATAAAGCAGTCCTTAAAGGAGATGGGTGGTTTTAAAGACTTATATTTTCAAAAAGAAAAAGTAAAAACAAAACCTGAGATTCTCACTTAAGAAACTAGAAAAATAGAAGCCAATTAATTCCTAAGTAAACAGAAGAGAAGAATATTTAAAATGAGACAGTGTCAATGAAATAAACCCCCAAATAAAGAAAAAGAAAAAAAAAACCCAAATAGAAGAAAATAAATGAAAACCGTAAGTATTTTTTAAAAGATTTTTTATTTATTTGAGAGAGAGAGTGGGGGATGGGTGGAAGGAGAGGAAGAGAGAAATTCTCAAGCAGACTGTGTGCTGAGATCATGATCCTCATCTAAAATCAAAAGTTGGATGCTTAATTGACTGAGTCACCCAGTAGCTCCTGCATCAGGCTTCCCCCTGTTTCTCCCTCTGCCTATGTCTCTGCTTCTCTCTGTGTTTTTGATGAATAAGTAAATAAAATCTTAAAAAAAAAAGAAAGAAAGAAACATGACAACTTAGATGAAATTCCTTGAAAATCCCAACTTACAAATTTTTCTTATGCATGTAGACACTAGGAACTCAACAAAATATTAGCAAATTGATATTAGCTAAAATATGAACAACTGAGCAGAATAAAAGGGTGATTTAACATAAAAAAATCATATTAAGAGTAAAGAAGAAAATCATATGACCATCTAAGTAGATACAGAAAAAGCACTTGACAAAATACAATATTCATTCATGTAGAAATCTGTAACAATTAGGAATAGAATAGAGCTTCTTAGATATGATAAGTCAGTGATGAAAAAAATCTACTGCTAACAATATACCTAATGGTAAAATAAGTACTACACTTTCCTCCTGTAATTGTTAATAATGTAAAGAAGTTCATCCTCATCATTTATATTCAGCATTGCACTGGCAATCCTAGCTAGTGCAATAAAGTATAAAAAAGGTGGAGGAAAGATTTTATAAATGAAAAAGCTGAAGTAAAATTATTTTTCTTGTAAACAGTATCAGTCAGTTTTACATTGAAAATCTCAAAGAGTAGCTCCAAAATTATCAGAATAAGTGGTTTTAGTAAGTTCATGTAAGTTACTGGTCAATATAATAAAATCATTTGTATTTTTATATAACTGCAATGAACATTTAGAAAAAAAACTTAAATAGCATCCAATATAACATAGAAAAACAAAAATTACTTAGAAAAAAAATAAGAAGAGATGTGAGACTTTTATACTAAAACTACTAACCTTCTCTCTCTGCAGAGAGAAATAAACAGCAACTTAAATAAATTTTAAGATAAACCATGTTCATGGATTAAAATGCATACTATTATTAAGATGTTCATTTTCCCAAGATTGAAATATAGATTATGCAATGTTAATCAAAATATTAGGAGTTCCACTTATGCTTAAGATGTAGTAAGCCTCAAGAAAAATTTTTCCCTCCTCAACAATGAGAAAAAGCCAATGTACAAAATCACAACTTTAAACTCATTGTAGAGCTGAAATTTCAAAGTAACCATGTGCACTGAATTCTGAATAGTAACAAATTTCTCCCAAAACAGATAGAACACACAAACTACTTCATATTTGGAAGAGGATAGAAGGCTGCCATGAAAGCAGGTAAGAGAAATCAGCTCAAATTTTAACAAACTGAATTTAAGTGTGGCCTACTGTGTCCATTTAGAATAGCCAGGAATCCAAAACATAAGGACAGTTCAGGCAGTTCATATTCACTTATAAGCTTTTGTTTTTGTTTTTTGCATTTTAATGAATCTTTATCAGGTCCTTACAAGAATATTTGGGGGAAAGGGCAAGGATAAAATCTTCTTGTGGTGTAGACATGCAGCTGAGAAATTCTTGGTGACTATCACTAGGAGACAAGCATGAAATGCTATATATGTCTTTGAATTCTTCTTTCATAAGAAACAAAAATCTTAAAATACTCTAGAAGGGGGAAAGAATGTTCTTGTCCATAGGGCCCAGAGAAAGATCATTTCCAGGGAAAGAAGTAAAAGCAAATCCAGTCTGTCCATGTGCAAAATGCAGAGAACTCTCATTTCTAGGGAAAAAAAAAAATCTATTGCTTCTGGAGTAGTATGTATATCTGACAAAAGACTTACACAGAGAATATATAGAAATGCCTCCAAATCTTCAATAAAAAGATAAATACCATGAAATGGGTAAGAGTCTTGAACAGGCACTTCAGAAAGGAAAATAAATGAATCGGCAATAATATATAAAAACTGTTCAATATGTTACTAATCAGTGAAATGCTAATTAAAACCACAATAGTCTGGCAGCCCGGATGGCTCAGCCTTCAGCGCCACCTTCAGCCCCGGGCGTGATCCTGAAGACCCGGAATTGAGTCCCACATCAGGCTCCCTGCGTGGAGCCTGCTTCTCCCTCTGCCTGTGTCTGTGTTTCTCTCTCTCTCTCTCTCTCTCTGTGTGTGTGTCTCTCATGAATAAATAAAATCTTTTAAAAATAAATAAATAAAAATAAAACCACAATAGAATAGCATTTAATACCACTATAATGGTTAAATCCAGGAGGATTGATAATTCCAATATTGGCAAGGCTGCGGAGAGACTGGGAGTGTAAAACATGGGAACATAGATTTTTTTTAAATGTCAAATATACAAAACCAAATCCAAACAAGCAATATATTAAATAATTCTAACATGCAGAGTTTATCCCACCAGTTCAGTAATTACTGAACTTCAGAAAAATAATTCTATAATTTACTGCATTACCAAATAAAAGATAAAACCATAATAGCATCTCAGCAGATGCAAAATGAAAGGTTCGATGAAATTCAAAATCCATTTCTAGTGAAAAATTTTAGCGAACTAAGAAAAGAAAGAAATTTCCCAAACATGATGTTATTGAAAAAATCCTAAAACAAATCTTATTAGTTGGAAATAAAGATTCTCTTTATTATTGTCTCTACTTAACATAATTTTGAAATTTGAGTCAAGGCAAGGAAGATAAAAGTGTTATGAATAGAAAAAGAGTAACAAAATTGTCATTGTTCAGAGAGATCTTATAGTATATATGAACTAAGGAAATACACAGACTATTAGCACTTTTGAGAGAATTTAGGGAGATACATTCCTATTTATGACCCAGAACAATTTAAAGTAAATAAGGATAAAATAAAACATCAAAATTAAAAGGGTATAACAATAAGTTTGGAGATAAAAACATAATGTAGATTGTTGAAATATATAAAAGAAGATTGAAATAAATAAAAACAGTATACCACATTTGTGGCTGGGAGTCAAATATTTAAAAAATCATGTCACCAAAAAGTATAAAATTTGTGCAATTCTAGAAAAAGCTAATAAAATTTCTTATGACAAGTTGATAACTAAACTTCTAATAAAAGTGCAAGTGTTTTGAGAAAAAAGATGTGGAGGGGAACTCACCATACCAGATATCAAAATGTATAAAAAATCTATTTTTATATACATTATATATGTTATATACATTAATATATAATATAATAATAAAAGCAGTGTGATACTGATACATGAATGGAAAATCAGCCAATGGGACAAAAAACAAAAGGCCAGCTACAAATGAAAAACACTTAGTGCAATATTTAGTTGACAAGGGACTTATATCTGCAATCTATAAATAAATCCTA
The DNA here is from genome assembly GCF_011100685.1 of Canis lupus familiaris. Classification (NCBI taxonomy): domain Eukaryota; kingdom Metazoa; phylum Chordata; class Mammalia; order Carnivora; family Canidae; genus Canis; species Canis lupus. The sequence continues at coordinate 6,318,783 of NC_049254.1, read as the reverse complement.
TAAATCAATGAAGAGGAGACATAGACATTGCATAGAAAGACAATTGCATAAAACATATAAATACAATCTTCATAGAAAAAGAAACTCAAATAACTAATAAACATAGATATCCAAACTTACTGAAATGAAGACTGGTTAAAATGATTGAAAGACTAGATAATGATGATGAGAAAAATCTGACACCAAGTGGGAGATTGATGATTCAGGGCAAAGCAGAGGAAAGTGAAAAGCTTCAGAGTAAGTAGGTTGGTGTGGGAGCCCAGAGCCCAGATGGCTAGAAGAAACGCTTTAGGCCATAGGGTCACCTCCTCCAGTAGCACAAGAAGGAGGAGGTGTATGCAGATTCAGGTGGTTTGGATGGTCATGAATTTATTTGATTCTTTTTGGGTGGATTTTTTTTTTTTTTCTGTGAAGTAAGTGGTAATAGCATCAGCTAAAAATAAATAACTATGGTATTAGATTGAGACAGAAGCTATGGTTTGAGTGTAGGAAACAATTTTGAAATAATCTTTGGAGAAAAAGTAGGAAGGCAAGTTGACTGAGACAAAGATAAGGTTTGCAATTCCAAATTTATTGTGAGATCTGTGTTCCAGAGCAGATGAGTGAGTTGATAGGGGATTAGAGGTTTTCTGGGGGAAAAAAGGAAAGAAAATATTCAATGGGTTTATCAGGACAATTACAGAAATTCTGGATCATGAAAGGAGAGAAGAAAAGGTGATAAGAAGATAGAAATAGAAGAGTCAATGAACTGGGGAGCCCAGAAGGGTAATGTCCTCATAGAATGAACTAGAAAGATTAGAGAATGTGATAGAAGTGAAGAACTTAAATCTGTAATTTTTAGGATTGGAGCAATTTGTGTGCTGGCATGTTCTAGGAAGTAATTGATGGGGGGAAAGTTGTCAATTATAGATATATGGGGTTTGGATAACTTGTCCACATGAACATTTTGGGTTGGAGAAGAAAACCACAAACCTGGGACCAAATTCCCAAAGATTAGGGGTAAACAACAGGGAGATAGATAGAATGCAGGGACAAGAGACTGCAGATCATTATACAGTATGTGGAATACTCGCTCCTGAAATAGAGAATCATGGTATATAGATGAAGTCATCACTTCCACGGGTCTTTGGGAATATATACATGATTGCAAACTATATTCTAAAATATCAGATGTACAGAAGCAATAAACCCAGCAGCGAATTTAAATTAAAACATAAAAATTCCACATAGAAATGGCTTATGAGAATGTGGCTTCGGCACTACCGAGAAGGAGAACAAGAATCCAATATGTTCTTCTTTTAGTTATTAAAACGACATGACGGGTCCAATATCCGGCTGGAGTCTTCTACTGGCTTGCAGCAAGCAAGAGTTCTGAGCGTTTTTTTGTCCAGAAGAACTTGGCTTGAGATAGTTTTTGGCTGTGCTCAAAGTTGAGAAACTGGGACATGAAAGTAGGGCTGCTCAAAAGAAGGCCAATGAGCCCAGCCTGCTGCCTTAGGCAATGCTGTCCCAGTCAGAGCCCTACTCAAGAATTTATGTCATCAGAAGTAAGTGGTTTGTTCTTATTGAAGAAGACATTGCTTGCAGAGGCACGCCAAGTAGTGTCCAAAGAAATGAATCAAGGTATAAAGTCTGGGCGGTCCTTAGAGTTGATTTTGCACATAAGACAAAAGAAGCATTTGTGGGACGGCAGGGCATCTGTAACGGGAATTCTTTTTGCAATCCGAGGGCCATTTTGGCATAGGCGAGGAGATCCGTCAGTAACACTGTGATTTGTATGGCCACATTTTTTTTTTGCCAGGAAATATTTACCCCATGGTCTAACACTGTCTGTTCCTAAATTAGGACTGGCAGTTACCATAATTCTATGGCATTAATATATTTGTTTTGGGAAATAAGTGTTGTGGAGATGTACTATAACAGCACACCCCTGAGCATGTTCTCCAAGGAGATCATATGAATGAGCTTCATTCTGCAATGGCCACAAAGAACAGGATTCAAATTCAAAGTTTTATCCATTTTGGGTTTTTTTTTTTTTTTTAAGATCTTTATTTATTTATTCATGAGAGATACAGAGAGAGAGGCAGAGACATAGGCAGAGGGAGAAGCAGGCTCTCTGGAGAGCCTGATGCAGGACTCGATCCCAGGACCTGGGATCTCGCCCTGAGCCAAAGACAGATGCTCAACCACTAAGCCACCCAGTGTCCCCCATGTTGGTTTTAATAGTTGCACACCCCCATCCCAGGTCTGGAGCTATCACTAAAAGCCACAAACAAACAAACAAACAAACAAACAAAAAAACTGGCTGGATTGATTTTAAGCAAAAGTCAGGAATTGTGGAAGGTGTGTGTATATGTACAATTTCCTTGGGCATGATCACTAACTCAAGGAAATGTATTTTGTCAAACAAACCATATTTTAGTGATAAAAAAATCAAACTGTATGTAAAAATCATCAAACAGGCTATCTTATGGTCAAAACAGATTTAAAGAGTTTTGGTTTAATGTCCTCACTTTTAAGATGGGGGAACTAAGATCTGATTGTGTTTAGTAACTTTCTCAAAGTCACAGAGCTAGTAAGAGAGCCAGGAATAAAGCCCATCTTTTGATTTTCAATCTAGAGTTTTTAAATTATATCAACTAATACAGGCTTAACTCTGTCCTTTCTTCTCAGGCTTTGCTCCTGCTACAGGATGCTTTCACGGAGTTCAGTGTCCTCATCCAAAAGCTTACCAATCTTATTGTAAAACTCATCCATTAAAAAAAAAAAAAAAAAAAAAAAAGCCTAGAGAGTATTTTAAGGAAAACACGTGTACCTACCCAGCTTTAATGAAGGTAAACATTACACTTTACTTGTGTGTCTTCCTCTCCCTTGCTTCCCAGAAATAACCATTTTACTAAATCTTGAGTTTATTAGGCCAACTCAAGTAGTTATTTTCTGTATGTATCTATACACACACACTCACACATACATAATTCTACATTTTTATTTTGCTCAGTATCATGCTTTTAAGATTTATCTTAACCCAACACAGTATTCCATTGTATGGATGCGGCAATAGTATTTATTCATTCTCCAATTGATGAATATGATTTTAAGATTCTTCTGTAATAGACACAATATTCCAGTGAACATATTTGTGAATCTCTTTTTTTTTTTTTTTTGAGAAAGAGAGAGAGAGAGAGAGCATGCGTGCGTGCAGGAGCGGGCAGGAGAGGGAGGAGAGAGAGACTCTTAAGCAGGTTCCACACCCAGCAGGCCCCATGCCGGGCTTCACCTCACAATCCCGAGATTATGACCTGAGCCCAAATCAAGAATCAGAGGCACAGCTGACTGAGCCCCCAGGCGGCCCTGTGAGTATCTCTTTGAGCATATTTGCAATAGTTCCTTTAGTCCTCAGAAGTAGAATTGCTCATTCAAGGAGTGCAAGTACATGTGATACGTAGAATCATAGTCCCCACGAAGATGTCCTTGGAACCTGTGAATAGATCACCTTACATGGCAAAGGGATTTTGTACTGTGATTAAGGTTAAGGATCTTCAGAAGGGGAGAGTATTTCGGACAACGCAGGAGGACCCAATTGAATCACACAAGTCCTTGAAATTGGAGGAGACGGAATAAATACCACCTGAAAGGAATTCAATCACCTGTTGCTGGTTTTGTAGATAGAGGAAGGGGATTGTGAACCAGGAAATAGATGGCTTCTAGAGGGTAGAAAAAGGGAAAATGGATCTGTCCTAGAGCCTCCAGAAAGGAATGCAGCCCTGCAGACAGATGCTTTGATGCTAGCCCAGTGAGATCCATGACAGATGTCTGACCTCCAGAACTGTAAGCTAACACATTTTCATTGTTTTAAGTCATGAAGCTTGTGGTTATTTGTTATGACTGCAAAGAACACTAATTTAGCATATTACATTTTATCAATTATTGCTATATTTCCCTCCACAGCAGCTATTCTGTGCTCATTATCAATTTATAATAATTTCTAGATCCCTTCATAAGCCTAGAGGATAGCCAGACTTAAATTTTTGTCTCCTGAGTTTGAAAAGCTACACAGCTCTAATTTGAACAAGGTTTTAACTTTCATTTCCCTAATTACTTGTGGGGTTGAGGATTTTATTCTATTTTATTGGCTATTTGGACGTGTCTTCTCTTGAATATCCTGCTTGTGTATATTGCCCTTTATTCATATCGGGCTGTTATTCTTACTTATTTGTGATCATGTACACATTCTGAATACAAAAATCTCTATTTGTGATACTCCATGCAAATATAAATTCCCACCTTGCAGCTTCCTTTAACTTTGTGGTATTTTCTTAAATAGAAAGTTGTGATTGTAATATCAATAAATGTAACACAGTTTTTACTTAGGGAGCTTTGCATTTCAGGTCTTATACCTTCTTCCAAACCTCAAGATCATAAACATATCCTCTATTTTCTTTAGAAGCTTTAAACTTTTGCTTTTCATATTTAAAGCTTTCAAATATTTGAAATTGTTTTTTTATTTGAGTACCCAGTTGTTCTAATACTATTTATGAAAAATCCATTATTTTCTTAGTGATTTATAATGCCGCTTCTCTCTCATACTTCAATTTATGTATGAACCAAATTCAGGCTCTCTTTTCTGACCCCTGGTCTATGCTTATTTCAGTTTCTGCTCTACACTTTCACTAGCTTTATTGCTATATATTTACTGAGGTTATTTTTTTTTTTTTGCCATTGATCTACTCATTGATGATTATTCATATGTAGGGATGCTATTGATTTTATATATTGATCTATCTGGCAAACTTGCTAAATATTCTCTTTTAGTCTCAATCATTTGTCTATAAATTTTCTTGGATTTTATAACTAGTATTTTCTCAATAAAGATAATTTTGCTAGTTTTTGTACTTCTTATATGTCTTTATTTATTGTCTGCTTTGATTTTGCAATGCAATGTTTGTTAGAGGAAGTGATAGAAGACATCCTCATATTGCCTCTGAGTATAATTGGAAATGCTTCTGAAGTTTCACATAAAAGTATGATGTCTACTACAGATAAGTTCAGGGATTCTCCTTGTATTCCTAATTTGCTAAAAATAGTCATAAATGAGTCTTGAACTTTATTGGATTTCTTGGTATCTACAGTATTTTCTTTCACTCTTCGTGTTCACTTTGGGTATGAAGATATGTATTTGCCTCATAAAAGTAGTTGGGTAGCTTTCTTGCATTTTCTATTTTCTGAAACATTTTCATACAGTTTTAGGTAAGGTCTGATTGTATAATTTATTACATTTGTTTAATGATTATTATTTCAGGCAATTTTGCTAACATATTTGCCTAGGAAGTTGTCAATTTCATATAAATCTACCAGTTTATTGCCATAAATTTCTTCATAATATTTTTGACATTAAAAAAAACTTGTGGAAATACAGTCCTTTCCTCTTTTACAATTTCCATTCTCTTTTTCCATTATTATTTTTGATGCTTTTTCTCTGCTGTTGATCAGGCCAGTCTACTTTTCTTTCTTTCTTTTGAAGAAATAGTCTTTGTTTTGTTGATTTTATTTACTATTTTGTTATTGTCATTAGTTTTTCTTTGCTCTCCTATTATTTAGCTTATTCTACTTTCCTATCTTACTGATTTAGTTGTCTTAGTTGTTTTTCAACCATTATTTTTCATAAATGCATTTATGTGTATAAATTTCCCTCTAACTACTACTGTACTAGCATTTAAGAAATTTTGATACATATTTTTATTGAGTTATAAATATTCTCTAATTTCTATTGTGATCTTTTTTCTCATATTTTACTTATGAAAATATAACTTTCTTAAGTAACCACTTTTACTTTTTATGAAATAGTTAATTATTGTGTAAAGAAGACACAATTTGTTTTCGTGATAGAAATTATTTGAAAATAGTTCAGACATTACATGTGACTTAGTATGTGATTAATTTTATAATATTCTAATAACTTGAAAAATACATAGTTTTTATTTTTTGGAGTTAGGGTTCAATATATATTCGTTGTTAGAGGAAATCCTGTACATGTTATTATATTTTGCCTGATTATCAATTTTCACATTATTATGGGAAATCAATTCTTATAATTCTCTCAATTACTAAAAATGAATGCATTTATTTATTTGGGCACTGTTATGTGTTCTATGCATATAAAATTTTATTTTACCCTTACAACTAGATGAGGTGAGCACATTATTTCCCCAATTTATAGACAAGGAGGTTACAAGAAATTAAGTTCACAAAGCTAGTAATTGGTAGTCAAGACTTAAACCCAATCAGTCTGATGGCATTATCCACATGTTTAACTCCAATACTACTGCAGCTGCCAGTTTTTGCTTTATGTGTGTATGTATATATATTTTCTTGTCAACACTTGTTATCTCTTGTCTTTTTGATACTAGCCATTCTGACACGTGTAAGGTGATATCTCATTGTTTTGATTTGTATTTCCTTGACTAGTGATGTTGAGCATCTTTTCATGTGTCTGTTGGCATTTTATTCATTTTGAAACTATGCTATTAGAAATATACAAACTTACGCATGTTATGATTTGTTACAGAATTATTCCTTCTATTATGCATTAACTCTTCATTTCCATCAATACTTTTTGCCTTTAGATATTTCTGAAAAATAATCTATCTTTTCTTCAAGGTCACTTTAAAATTTTCTCTTTATGTGTAGTGCTTAGAAGTTTTATTAAAACATATCTAGGAAAAAAAAATAAAACATATCTAGGTATGTAATTTTTAAATATCCTGTTTGCTATTCAGATACACTTTGATTTAATAACTCATGTCTTTCTTCAACTTGAAAATTCTGGAGAAAATGTAATATAATGAAAGAAAACTAAACCAGGCTATGTGATCCTTGGAAGAGGACCTAATCTCCTGAAGTTAAGGGTTCTCATCTCCATCCCAGGGTTGTAATGATAGTCAAATGAGAAAGTAGGTGACAATAATAAAGGTTAATATTGATCAAGAATTTTCAATATGTCCGGCATCATGGTAATCTATGAATACATACGCATGCTTGTACACATGAGCTTGCTCATGTACACATTCTCATTTAACCCTCACGGTACTATTTTAGTTGATGAGAAAACCAAGGTGGAAGAAAATTAAATACATCTCCAAGAAAATGCAAAAGCATAACATAAAGTAGAAAGCTTTGAACAAAGTTATTAATGTATTTTATCTTTCTTACTCCATCCAAAGGTACTTATGAGCAAAGCTTGTCTTTTATGTAACAGAGACTTATCAAATGTTTGAATGAATGACCTTACATTTCCAAAAGTGGATGTATAATGCACAGAGAAATATAACTTAAAAATTTTATGATTTGTTCACAATAATGAGTATATGTTCTTCATCTGACTGCTGCTCACTCAAGGGAAGTTATCTAATTTATTTTTGTATCCTTAGTTTTGACTGCTCAATATTTATTAAATATTTCAGGTGTGCCAGTGGGAAAGTTTATTAGAGCATGTAAGCTTCATGATGGAAACATTTAACTCTTACTCTAACTCACCCCCACACACCCTCATCTATATATAGAGTGAGGGAGTAAGAGGGAGCAAGAGGGAGAAGAAAATGAATTTCTTGTAGAAATCTGACACCTAATTCCAGGCTAAGAGAGACCCTTCCCTAGATAACAATTAAAAATAGTATTTTTTTTGAAACATCAGTACCAAAAGTACCATGTGAGAGAATTTGTGTTTCCTCTGTGTTTTTTTTTTATTATTATTATTTCTATTGGCAGAAGGTGAAATCAGAAACATTATTGTCGTATTACAATTCTTTCCCCCTTAAGGATTCTTTAAAAATGTAAGTCTGGAAAAAACTCCAAATGTTCCCTAATAGCTGAGTAAAGGCAAAATTAAATATAAATTAATTAGTTTTATTTTCTTTCCTGATTGCTCCATTTATATTTTTTGAAATCAAAATGACTTTCTTTAGTTATAAACAGATTCTGTTTGCAACCCACATTTTAAATTTTGAAGTACTCTAAAAGGCCTCTTACTCTGGATTAAGAAAATATCCAAGTGGCTCTGTAGGTCCATAAAAGGATTTAGATTTAGGAGTCAAAATATTATCTTTTGGGAACCCTTATGGCAACTGGGAGGAAAAAAAAGAACCCACTCTTTGGCTCAACCCCTCCAAAGAGTCTTGAACCTTCTAAAAATCCACATATAATACCTTAGAATGCAGCTTCAGGCATGAATGTGAAACAGTAGCTATGAAGTGTCTGTGGGACCTTAGGGCTCTGGATCCATAGTTGAAAATGAACTTCTGCCCTAGTTTTTCCTTATTATTTCTGGCATAAACAGATTTTAAGAGATTTTTTTTTCTTATTTATTTTTCTGGTATATATTTACTGAACACCTACTATAGTCAATACCTCTATTATGACTGGCTCCATGAAGACCTACAACACCCCTGCCTTCATGAGGCTTCAATCAGCTTATTATTTAACCATCATATGATATAGAGACTCAAGAATATTAGGTTGAATGGAATTCCCAGAAGCCACCTAAGCCATTCCCCTACAAAAAAAAAAAAAAAAAAAAAAAAAAAAAAAAAAAAAAGATTTAATGAACTATTTCCTAACAGATTTGGCTATTTGTCATACCTGAAGATTTCTGGAGAGGTTTCTCCAAACTTTCAGTCAGAGTCAATATTCTTATATGTAATAAAAATACATGTATAGAATCTTATTTACACAAACTAAGGTAAAAGGTGGCCTGTGGTAGTACCATTGCCGGGCAAGATACAAGTTACCCAGTACATTTTGAATTTTAATATAAATATGACCCAGATGTTGCATAACTTAGACTAAATACTTACCTGTTGTTTATCTGAAATTCTAATTTAACTGGGCATCTTTTAATTTTATTTGTTAAATTTGATAACTCTGGGGCACTTGGGTAGCTCAATTGTTTAAGCATCTGACTCTTGGTTTCAGCTTGGGTCATAGTCTCAGGGTTGTGAGATCAAGCACCATGTCAAACTCAGTGCTCAGACAGAGTCTGCTTGAGATTCACTCTCTTACTCCCTCTCCCTTTGTCCCTGCCCCCACACTCTCTCTCTTTGTCTAAAATAAATAAAATCTCAAAGGATGATTGCTTTAAGAAAAATCCGATAACTATATGGTAGAGAAAGAAGAAATGTCAGGCAAAAAATATTTGAGATATTAAATACTGATATAAGAAATAATTCAGTGGAGGTACCTAAATTCCTCCTCCATTATGGTCTCCAATGCTATTTGAAAGAAATTCTCTTAGGTAGGCTTGCTTGCTCTATTTTGAAATCTTTTACAAATCCTAGATGAAATCAATGGGTGCTGTAGGTAGAACATTTTTTTCAGATCATTTATACAACATGGTCACTTTTTTAAATGAAGGAATGCATACCCAGAGAGATTACAGAGCAAGTTCCAGATCACACAGGTGGAATTAAAACTCTTACCTGTTTATCTTCATTTGGAGTCCTCTGTTCTTTTCACTACATCTCCAAGTTTTTCTTTGGAATTTAAGATTTTGGGGCCTTAAATATAAAAATATTTAAATATGTTTAGAAATAACAAAGAGCAAAGGTGAAAATTCTAATGTTTCCTGGTCTTACATTTGCATTTAAACAAGCTGTTTAAGAGTTTGCATTAATATTTTTTTTATCCTTTTTAGTAACACACATAATGGACTTTAAGGAAGTATTTACTTTCTTACAACATGGAAATAATTCCCTATTTCTTCAGATTGGCCTGGACAGCGCCTAAGTGGCGCTGTCCTGAGGCAAGAACAATGCAGGTTCTCAATTTGATGTGCTGGTAAGGTTACCATCTGAGTTTCCTCTGGAAAGTCTGAGAATAAAATGTCTAGGCTGATTTTCAATCCAGAAACTCAAACTTCAAGAAGCTTAGGCGGTCACAGTAGCCTGAGGAGATGGAGTAAACCCAGCTTGGGCATGCATAGTCATGCTGTATCCTTTAGAGTTTACCCCAATTCCAATTTTTCCCTCTCCAGCCAAAATAAGAATCAAGTCATTTTTCCCATGCTACCTTCTCACCAAAATCTTTTTTTTTTTTTTTTTTTTTTTTTTTTTCCAGTTTCTTTCTGGTCCTGTCTTGGTTCTCATTTCAACCAAATTTCTTCCCTTTTCATTCCTTGCTGAATTTTTGTTTAGATTTCAGAATATAACCATTCTTTATAACTTCATTTTCTTGTTAACTCTGGGCAAATCAGACTAGATACTTCTCTGGTTATCTCATTTGTACCATGGACATGTACTAAGCACTCATTGCACATAATATACAAAGAGAGAGATTAAGCTCACTCTCTTATATAACCTCAGTCAACATCACTCATATAGTGGTCCTGCCAGAAGTTGTAGTAAGAATTGAGCCATCTATTCTGCTGAATTTTGCTTTGATTTTCCTGCTCTCCAACTACTAAATCAGGGAACTTTGCTATTATTAAGCAAAGCCTTATTAGGTAACCTTGGTGGTCAGGAGGCCAAAGTAGGGCCTTTACATTGTATAAGGGCTGCCCTGTCTTGGGGCCAGCCTGGTATGGAAGTGGATACTTCCTCTGGCATTAGAGCTATACTCATCATGCCTTGGGTGGCAGGTTGTGGACTATGCCTAGAAAGCAGTGGCCCAGGTCAACCTAACAATAAAATACAAAGCCCATACCAGTGACCAAGAAGCACAAACCATAGAGAAACTCAGATACATCTACTAAGAACGGGTCCAGAAATGACAAAGAGCAAAGGTATAATGGGAAACCAAAGAAAATCTCTTGACCTGGGGGATAGGCAAAGACAAAAACAGGGACATCTGGGGCCACCAGAGAGCTTAAGAGAGATTCCTAAATCTCTTGTTTCATCTACTTTTGTTTTTTTAGCAACTCTGCAAGAGTCCCAGCCACCATGATCTCTGGCCTATGGCAATACTCAAATTGATCTCTCTTCTTCACTCTCTCTCTTATAGCCAAAGTGATTTAAAAAAAAAAAAAAAAAGCTAACAGCACACAAATTTGATTGTGTAACATGTACTCCTCATTCTCCTTCAATACCTTCCCATTTTAAGGTAAAGCAAAATTCCTCAGAGTTTTACCTTCATGGTAAAACTTTTAACACTACATTTTCAGCCTCACTTCTCAATGACTGTCTTGTTCCCTCCTGACTCACCACCAAACTGCCCTCTTATAGGCTCCAGCCTCTTCCTGACACAGAGTATTTACATAAATGGTTCCTTTGGCTGGAATACTTCTTTGTCCTATCTTGACTAGTCAGCTCTTTCTCAACAACCAGTTTCAGGTCAAGTTTATTTCCCTTGGGGAAGCTTTTCACAACTCTGACTAGATCAAATACCCTAGTCCATGTTTTCATGTACCTCTCCTTGATAGCATTTACCATGACTGTAATTTCACCTCTCTTTAATGGACCATATGATAAATATTTGTCACCTCTACTCTATTGCAATGTCTATGGGGGCAAGAATGATGTCTTGAGAAACCTTTGTGTTCCAACTAGAGCCCCCATCATGGCCACTATATGCAATCAGTGAGTGTGATAAGAAGCGAGGCCTATTTGTAATTGTTTCTTTTAATGGACTTTTGTTGTGCTCTTAATACTTAGTATTCAGGAGCTCTTGGATCTCCAGGTTTCTGGGTAAGGGATCAAGCCAAATTAGGTGAGAATTCTGTGAAGTAGGGGGTTGTGCACCTTTTATAACTATGACTCCAAGCTGATGACAGAAGTAGCTGACTTTCCCACCACCATAGTTCCCAACATACTTCAAGCTTGAAGTTTGAAAAAATTTCTGTGCATCACCAAGCTCATCATATGTATTGAGTAATAATTATTTGTGTCTTTGAGGGGAAAAAAAGAAAATTAGTAGCCAGCTAGAGCTGTTAGTTAGCATAAGCTTACAGTGTTAGTATACTATGTTGATATTCTTGCAAACCAAAACAATGCCTGTCTCCTGTGAGACTTCAGATTTCATTAGAAATAACTCTGGGCTCTTATTTTTGTGTTTTAATGACTGATAGAAATCTAGGGCCCTCAGAATGGCAACCATTGCACTAAGTACCATAGGAACAGGACCATGAAAACTGGGGTGAGAAGAATTTTCTCTCTGTTCTGCTACTGCTGTGTCCCTTTCACAGGATTGTGACCTGGAGTATTTGGTAATAGATATATTTACTATATTTACTTAGTGTAAAACTTATGGATGTTTTAGGCAGAAGCACCCAGCTGAAGACAAAGCAGATGGTGGTCCGTGCCTTTACTAGGAAGGACATTTTTGAAACCTCAGCATGGCTAAGGTTTTCTTGGTTGCAAACTGGCATTGCAACCTGAGGGTTACATTTAGTAATAATTCCAGACATACATGGCTGGTTTCTTAAAGCCAAATAAGTATTTAGATAATAGAAGGAACAAAAGGTCAGACACAGGCCTGCCAAAGCTTGACGGTGATGCATGTTTTCAGGAAAAGAAACAGTGATTTCCTTTATTCTGCTTTGAGACAATATCTTCGAAGTCTTCACTTACCGTAAAATAATAGCAAATCATCTGTATGAAACACAAGGAAATAATGAAAACTTGACTCTAACTTAAATTATAGCAGTTGGGTGAAGACCAATGAAATCTATGAAATCTTATATATAAAGTGCTTTGAGCTCCTAGGAGGAAGGTTTTAATACAAAACCTGAAGAATGCTCACTTTAGGTGTTTCTATGAGTAAAAATTACATTTAAATGACATATACTTCCTTTTCATGAAATCTGAAGCTAACTCTAGCCATAAATAGAGCAGTTGCAACATGATCAGGGAAACACTGCTATAGGTATTCTCTAAAACGCTCCTGTGACAGGTAAGCATAAAATTCTGGTGCTGACTCCATGAAAACTGAGACTGTGGCTAAGAGGTTCATTTAAGGTGAGTCAACAGTAGAATTCCTCTGCTCAGATCCTTTTTGAATTAAGTGAAAAATAGCACTATTATACTTGTCTCCAAAATGACCTCTAATACCATTCTCCTGCACCATTCAAGCCACACCCACCACTAAATTGCTCTTTAAAACCACTAAACGGCAGTCCTGTCTAAAGGTTAGTGATGCAAACGCATAACAAAACATTTATAAACAAATAGTTTTAGAAAGAGAAGAAAAAGTCTTAACCAGCAAGCAGAAATAATATTTACAGTATCACTGTTAAGTGCATGGAGCACAAATAACAAAGGACATCCCTTCATTTTTTTCAGTAAAACCGATCAAGGAAGACCTGTGTTATGACTCAGAACTGACTTTTCCTTTAATCTGGTATTTAGACCTTGGTGATGGTCTTTTTATGTTGAAATTTGTCTACCGCTTTGGATGGAGTGTCCTAAAATAGCCTTTTCTTACTCTTTGGGAAATGAAATGGAGAGAGTGAAGGAGTGAGAAGAAACCCCCTGCACTCAGATCACACCTAAACTGGACTTCAAGTATAGGAGCCAATGCGCAGAACCTACTCTGGCCAATAGATTGATGAGCCAGGAGTGAGATAAGCCCAAAGGAAGCTACAGCTTTTGAGGTCTGTGCCGACTGTCTTCAACCACAGGGTTCCCAATGGTTAAGGGGCACCATTGCTCTGTAATGTAAGATGAAGAGTTACCAACCTAGTTGCAGCTCCTTGGAAATATTTCTGGTTGGATTTTCTCAGTTTTGATGACAAAATAACCAGCCAGGAGGCCCTTATTAAAGCATATGCCACTTCCCAAAGACTATGAGGCTTTCATGAACAAAATAAAAGCTATTTTTTTCTTGGTCCCTACCTGGCAAGAACGAGGGACCACTGAGCTGCATGGGCAAGAGGCTATATGAACCCTTGTTTCTCCTAAGTTGTATAGAAGCCCCTTATACTGTAGGAGCCAGGAGAGAAGGGAGCTGAAAATGGAAAGGTCACCACCTGATGATTTTTCATGGGAAATCAGAATGTATGCTAATGTAAATGACTGGGGAAATTGGAAAGAAAAAAAAACAGAGACTATGTTTATAATCAGCTAGAGTGGGGATCCCTGGGTGGCGCAGCGGTTTGGCGCCTGCCTTTGGCCCAGGGCGCGATCCTGGAGACCCAGGATCGAATCCCACGTCGGGCTCCCGGTGCATGGAGCCTGCTTCTCCCTCTGCCTGTGTCTCTGCCTCTCTCTCTCTCTCTGTGTGACTATCATAAATAAATAAAATTAAAAAAAAAAATAATCAGCTAGAGTGTATTTCCCAGGGCTTAACCAGTGGTCCTGCCCACATACAACTGTTTAGGGTGTGTACATAAGCAGGGGTTAGTTTAGGAAGGAAACAGAAGCTTACCTGTTCCCCAGTGATTTACATGAATGAATAACCCAAAACAAACTAGCTATTTAAAAAAATAGCCAAAAGCCACATTCACATTTGTCTGGGAATTCATGTTGGAGAACAGCCTTTTGGAATTGTAACAATGAAATGCTAACATTTTGATCATTTTAATCATCATTCATAAATCTCTAATGGTTTTGCCAAAGTAAATATATTTGCTTCGGGTTAAAATGTACCGATTTTGTACTTTCAAATACTGTTTTCCTTTTTTCAAAAAGCCAGATAATCAACACGCAGGAATTTGAACACAACAAAGTGTACCCTGGGCTTCAGGGCCAAAACTATTTGATACTTAAAATGATGGATTTCATTTTGCCTCCTGCATTTAACAAATGCTAACATACTGCCATATTTGCTTCTTTATTAAAAGAAATAAAATGTGTGGACATCGCTGATGGCTCCCTCACATGTCATTCCTCTCCTTTTCCTAAAGAAAACCATAAAGCCCTGAATGTGAAACACTTCTGAGGGATACCAACCATGTACTGTGGAACTCCACTTGGGCCATGGGACAGCCCAATAACCACCACATAAAGTGTGCACATGTATTTTTGACCACTATTGATATTTGTGTCTTTATACAGTATTTAGGATGTTTTCAGTGCTTTAAAAATACTTATGAAGACACAAAAATGCATATCCTCTGCCACCTTGCAATATTTTTAATTACAGTAGAGTTAGTGATTGCTTACCCATTAATTTATTTCCTCCCTATTCCTTGATAGTTTCCATTCCTTAGGAAAGGAGAGCCTGAAACAATTGATGCCCCTGCAGCAGTATATAGGAGCATGTCTTTCTCAGCATTATTGGCCTCTATTAGACTTTTACGTTTTGGTATTTTCATACTTTTAAATGTTGCCTTCATGCTGAAATGATGTCTTCTTATTGCTTTTACTTCCATCTCCACGTTTACAAATGAGGTTGAGAAACTTCTATGTAATTGTTAGCCCTTGAAGCTTCCTTTCTTTTTTATTGTTTTTTTTTTTTAAGTCATTTCTATATTTTTCCATTGGATCGTTTGTGTTTTTTATTGGTTTCTAGAATTTTCTAATAGTCTAGCCTTTAACTATTTATCAGTTATATGCACTGTAAATACCTTCTCCCTGTGCATTACTTGTCTTTTATTTATGGTATCTTTTGTGACACACGCATTTATACTTGAGTGTAGTCAGATTCAGCAGTCTTTTCATTTACAACTTGTGATTTTTATGTCTTCCTTAAAAATTCATTCCTGAGGTCATAATATAATGACCCTAAATTTTCTTGAAAAGTGTAGTTTTGCTTTTCACATTTAGATTTTTAGTATATCTAGTCATCTTTGTTTTGCTTTTTAATAAGGTGAAAATGTCTAAGTTTTCTTATTGTATAAATAAATATTGTATAAATTATAAATTGCATAAATTTATAAATTATATATTAATTATAAAATTAAATATTGTATAAATTATAAATCGTATAAATTATAAATAAATATTGTATAAATATCCCTTGTAGCAGTTAAGGTATAATCAGCAAACAGAAACCATGCGAGGCATCTCAGAAAAGGGAGTTTAATATAGAGAATTAGTTTGTAGGTATTGAAGGAGTAAAAGGACAAAAGAGGAATGCTTTGTCTTAGCCCAAAGAAAACTGAAGAAAAGAGATACCAGCCTTAGGTCTGGGAGAACAGAAGGCAAGAGTTGGGATTAACAGATCCTAGAAGCTCAGAGGATGTCCCTGATAATATGTACTTGGACCTTTTGGACCTCTGTCTGGCTCCTGCTGGCATCTCTGATGGCCACGGTGAGGCTGACTCTGGGAAGTGCTGAAAGAACTAGAAACTGGAGTGAACTAGAGACTGCTGGGCTGACCCTTGCTGCCTGGGTGAATTGCTACTGCTCGGGCAATGCTATTAGGAAAACAGGAAAAAGAGCAAACTTCTCTTCCTGCATTCCAGTCTGCCTCTATTACTTCCACTTGGCAGAACCTAAGGGGAAGCCAGGTAGCAAAGGAATCTGGAAAATGTAGACTGTGTTTTCCCAGTTGCAACTTTACTGAACAGAGTATAGGAGGATGGATTCGATCCAAGAGACAACATCGGAAAAGAAAGAGCTCATTAGTAGTGTCCACAGTGAGCCGTATGTACCCAAAGGGGACATGCAACCTGATTCATGGGAGTGTGAAAAGAAATTCAATTCTGCTTTTATTTAGCAAGACTATTTAGAGTTTACACACTACACTGTCGCTCAATCTACATAACCATTGTTAAATTTAAAGATAAGCTAAACACTGTTACCAAAAAACCTGTATTCCAAAGTAGACCTTTGATAAGATAACAAGTTATTGTTGGTAGCATGCTACCTAGCAGACATTTTCTTAAAAACAAACACCATTAATTTGACCCTTCAAGATAACAGTGACATTTTAACAAGCAAGAAACAGCTTTTCAAAAGAAGCCTCATATAAAGAGAATTTGTGGGAGGGTGTTTCTATTATTGTGTTACTTCATTGGCAAAGTTGACACCTATCAAATGTTTTCATTTGCACAAATAATCTCAAAATATGCTAGTCAAAACATTTTCCAAATGAAAAATTCTAGTGTATTTTCAATGTGTTTTGTAAAAATATAAATATATCTTTTCACATTTTTCAGGAACAATGGCATTAGAGAATATGGAACTTTACTAGCTGAATTTTGTCAAAAAACACACGTAGTTGATGGATAAAACTAAAAAAAATCAACCTCAGGACTTAAATGTAACCCATGGCACACTTATTTCATTTGGACCAATGGATTATTGTTAGTAATTTTTAAAAAATTAAAGCAGCTATTAGCACAAATGAGACATAAGTTGAACCTACAACCCAATTTTTATATCACTATATATAACCTATTATTTTAAAATAAGAAAGAATATTTGCTTTTAGAAAAAAATCCTTAAGTCAAAGCGAAATACTTTTATATTGTTAGTGAACATATAAAGTATTCATTTCACTTTAGTCTTAGTTTTAATTTCTCTTGTTTATAATTTAAACATTAGTTCAACAATATGTAAATGTAAATTATGAACGCAAAAATACTCAAGGAGGTCTGTGTGAGCAAATCTAGTTATTTTAAATCTAATGAGCTATACACTAGGATGTATAACCAAAAGTGTCTGGAGAGAACTGTTAAAAACTAAACAGGCATATTAAAAATGTTGAGTTTATTTGGGTAAAAATTGATTTGATTGGGCAGCATCCAATGTAGCAGATAGAGAGGAGCTCCAAGGAGCTCTACAAGACGAAAGGCTTTTATGGGCAGAAAGGAGCAGGAAGAAAGACAATAACTAGGCAAAAACATGGGATGGTTACTGCAAGGTCATTTTCCTTTAGGAGAGTTGGGAGAGGTCTCTCAGCAGATGAACTAACCAGTGCTGGTCAGGCAATTCCTGATTAACCTGTTTAAGATTTCATTTCTGGAAGAGCTGAACTATAATCCTTAGTTTGGTGACATGGGACTTAGCATAAGCAACTCCATTTAAGGCCTGTTGTCTTGTTTCTAAAGCTACTTGTTCATGTAGTTGTGATGCTCTACTTGTTTTAACTCCCAAATCAAAATTATGTAAGAACCTAAAATATAGTCAAAAATAAGTAAGAGTCTATTTCCTAAAAAGTTACAGCATGTAACGTACTTTAAGACTACCTAGGCTAGATATCTTTATGGCATGAAGTGCTTTGATGAACAAGTGACTGACGTCAGCCATTATTTCATCTTTTTATGAAATCAGTCATAGTCCGATTTTGATTTTCTAAATTTCTCAAATTATATATATATATACATATGTTTATAAAATTTAGAAAAATGTAACTTTCTATTAGTCAAACTTTATTAGTAGAATATGTATTCGACTTCATATATTTTCATGTTTCCATTTAACTGGATATTTGCATATTTGTTCTTAAGTAGCTATAAGACCTTAGCAAGTCACTCTACCTATTTGGACTTCATTCTCGTCACTTGTGCAATGAAGAGGTTGGCATAGATAGCAAAGGACCCTTACAAACCTCAAATTTTTGCTATTACATAGAAAACTAATCTAGAATGGGACTTTTCAAACTATTTCATTAAATTTCAGAATTCCATTGAGTTGACTTTCAGAGTTTTAGTAGCTGGCAGTGTTCCCAGGGCCTGCAATAGATGCATTAACTTTTCTCCCAGTCAGTTGAAAAGATACTCTAAAACAAAACTTCACCACTGTTGCGTATTCCTACAAGCCTGGAGAGGAACTCACAAGACTGGTTTCTAAGTCTTGAGAAACTGTTTTACAGTGCCCTAAGATGCCACATGCCCTGAAATGGCACCATTTAGACCTATGTATGGCAATTTGTGCTCGCTTCCACCTATTTCATATACAGACCATGTCAGCTTGCCTTTTTCCTCCACCATCCTGGGATTGTCTCTGACTTTGATGCTTGTACCCTTGAAGGGTTTAGATCTAGTCTTCCTTCCTGTCTTTCTCCCCACGCTAATACCCTTGCGGGTTCCTTGAAAGAGAAATAACATGGCCATTTGGAAGATGTTTGTTTTGTGTCTGCTCCACCAGCAGCTGGCACTACACCAATCCTGCAATGAGAGTTTGGAGTCTAAGGCATGAAAAACAGCTCATAAGAATTTCAGGGACTCATAAAATTTGTAAACTAATGATCTAGGACTTTCATTTTCTTTGGAAAGGTGGCAACCCAAAGTTGCATGGAGCCAAAAGGAATTTTTAAGACACAAGGAAATGCCTTTATTTAGGCTTCCATTCCTTGAAATGTTAGACAACTTGTCACTCTTCACTTAAAAAAAATAAAAAATAAAAAACCAAAACACCTCTATGTATGGGATGAAATGGCCTTCAAAGGGGCAAAAATAAGACCATCTGATCTGTGACGGGTAGAATGACATAGCCACGAGACCATGGCAGACAACCTGCTGTGAGGAGAGACAGGATTGAATGGGGACAGGACCAAAAAGACAAAAGAGAAACACCCTACTGGGAGTGGTTATAATCCCTTCCCTGTGTAATACAATGGGGGGAAAAACAAACACCAAGAACTCAGGAGACAGATTTAGATTGAAAATCTATAATAATAAAAGGCCAAGTATATCCACACTCTGGGTCAGCCTAGGGGATAAACCATGGTCTGCTCCCAAATATCTCACTCCATTGCTTTGGTACTTAAAATGTCTACTCTTAGTCACTCACTGGCATGGTAACATTATCCCAAGAATGCAAATATTATAAATTAATTAAAAGAGATTAGAGGAGATTTTAACAGAAAAACATGGATTTTTCAAATTATTTGCTATTTTAGAAATCCAAGAATGAAGTCTTAAGAGAATCTAGTACAGGAAGATGTATTTTAATGGAGCCACCTAACCACTTACTAAAATATAATCCTATTCGATTCTTGTAATGTCACCTACCACTTTTCTGTAGTTTCCTTTTTTATTTTTGTCTTCTATTCTTGACTATTCCCATTGATATCCATAAATACAGAATCATGTCTTGCTTACCTCTTTATACCCAGTGCCTGGCACAATGCTGAGCACATGGTAAGCTCTGAAGAAATATTTGTTAAACATCTGATGAGTGAATGAATGAATAGTTTAAGGAAAGAGTAATATAGGAAAATATTAGATATGTGTGTTTGTGTACATTTGAAAAAGATATAAGCCTAGTTGCTAGCAACACAAAGGGAAAAGTAAGGAGTTGGACAAATGGCTACCTAAAGTCAGAACAGAGAGAGGGTTACCAAAAGTAAATGTCCCATTTTCCACAATATTGGTCCTGGGAACAAATATACTTACTATGTCCTAATTAGGAACTGTGGGGTATTAGTATATTCCAGAACTATTGAAAAACCCTCGGAATGAGGCACAAGCAGCCCTGCTTTTGTGTTTGGCCTGGGCCTCTACCAAAAACATCCCTTGTGCTTTGCAAGAAATGCTACAGAACTGGGTGCTCTGAAATGCCTGCTTTTAATTTACAGAAATAACAAGCATTTTGCTCAACACCATGGTGGTCCTTATTAAGCAAGTGTAAGTGTTGGATGCTAGTAAAGCCCTGTCTATGTGTCTTGGTGGTGCTTTTCATGACTGGCTCCAAAGTTCCTGTATAGAAAAAGGGGAGAAAGAAACCTGAAAATCTCAAATTTAGTAACAATTTCTTCATTTACTAAAGTATTTCAAATAAAGAGAGGGAAAAAAGCTAGTTTGGGAATACTTTGACTTGCCTATTTTACCTTCAAAGAGCTTGGATCTGATCAAGGGGTACAGATAATATAAACAGCCCTGAATGTTCTGAATCTTCCAAAGATACAAACTTGTTTGGTTCATTGTTTTATTTTCTTTTTCTTCTACCCTCTACCTTTTTTTGTTGTTGTTGTCCTGGTGGTGTTTTTTGTTTTGTTTTGTTTTGTTTTGTTTTGCATGCCGGAAGGAAGAAATGTAGGCTTACCCAAAAACAAGATGAAGATTTAACACATACACTCATTTTATTTGAAGGGAAATTCTCTTTGTTCCTTTCTATCTATATCACTTTCTTTTCAGAATTAATCTTTACTATTTATTTCAAAGCTAAACATTTGCCATCTACTTTTAAGTTGCATAATTATCCAGGAATACTTCCTAATATTTTTGGAGGAAAAATTTACTAAAGGAGGAAATAGTATTCATGGATTTATGAAGGAGAAATAAAGACAAGAGGACCTCATTGGACACTGCATTTTCTGCTTTTATCAAAGTTGTCAGGCAACATCTCAAGGCTAGGAACCTACTTAATTAAAGACTAAACTTTCTTTTTTATGTATTGTCATCACATTTCCCAGGGTAACATAAGGGTACTGTAATGACTCCCCTTTAAAAAGGCCCAGGGTCTCCAATTATGTGTATCATACTCTTTGTGAGTTAGATGTTCATTGTTGGGAGATGAGAGAAGTCTGTCTCCTTTGAAGGCTCATAAGAAGTTCCAGTAATTCAAAAGACATTTCAACAGAAAGTCTTAACCAGATTAAGTCAAGTTCTGGAAAGTACAATAGGAAGATCTGGGTTTCTTTTTGTTCATACTTCAGTATATTTACACACAATTAGAAAGAATATGAGTTTTAGGGCATAACTGTCAAGTGAGTAATTTTCTGGAATGGGTTAATTATTTAAAATAATTCTATTCAAAATGATTTATTTGTTCCATGTCAGTGCCACCAGATACTGTATCAAGTAATGTCCCTATGGCTCAATCTAATGAAATCATGCCAGTTCCTACCATACTTTACCTAATTAATAACATCTGTTGACACAGTTTTTTTTTTTTTTTTTTTTTTTTTTTACTACCTAAGTCTGGACATAGTCTCTTTCCTGAGCTTCAGAACCACCATTCTCTGTTCTTCCTCTTCTCTACTGGCTGCTCCTTTGGTGGAGATTAGTCTCTTTTCCTGAGTCGTCTTCACCTTCTTGGCCGCTAGGTCTTGAATGCCTCAGGGTTCATTCAGTCTTTGAACTTTATCTCTTCTTTGTTTCACTGATTCTCTATTTTCACCTCACTGATCTCCTTTGGTCTTCTAATCATTTGTACCTTTCTGATTCCCTAAGCCCCAGACTCTAATATCCAGCTGATTCTTCAAAAGAGCCCCTTGAATTGCTAATATAATAAAGTCCAAGCTTACCATGTCTAAAATGGGTGTGTAATCTCCCCTAAAACATTTTCCCAGCCCATCCCTTCCACAACTTCCTTATCTCAACAAATACCATTTCATCCTTCCACTTACTAAAGGCAAAACTTTTAGAATCATCGTTGACTCCCCTCTTTCTCGAATGCCCCACATTGATCCCATCAGCAAGTGCTGCCGTTGCCTCCCTTTGATTTCTTCCACCACAGTCCAGCCTTTCATCTTTACTCACTTGTATTTTACCAATAGCATTCAGATGGGTTCCCTTGTCCCCATACTTGTTCCTGTGCTAGTTTTGACATGGTGCCTGAATGATATGTCTTAAAAACGAGGTCAAATCATGTTTTCTTCTGTTGAGATCTCACAAATGACTTCTAATCTCAGCAGGAAATCTGCACTCCTTGTCGTGACTGTGAGTGTGGCCATTCATGCATAACATGATCTGGGTCTCTGCCGCCTCTCTCCAAGCACATCCTCCTCTTGTCTCCTCTCCTACTCAAGATAGACTGGGTTCCCTGAAGTTTTGGTGATGGTCCCACAATAAAACCTTTGTACTTGGTGTTCCCTACACTAGAATTAGTTCTTCTACCAGATTTCCACATGGCTCACCTAATCATTTCTTTCAAGCCTCTTTTCAAATGTTATCTTATCAGAAAGTCAGTCCCTTCTACCTTATTCAAAAGTAGTACAAAGCTCCCCTATTACTCTCATTATCTATCCCCCTTAGTTTGCTTCATTTTTTTTCATTGAATTTATCATCACTTGTACATAAATTTTAAAAATTTGTTTATTTTGTCTCTTTAAAACAGAGGAGACTATTAATCATGGTTGTGAAGATTATTCATATCCAATAGAAGTTGGTATATAACAGATGGTATTAATGCAGCGATAGAAGTGATAGTTAATAGTTTTTCCCTAACTCAAAGAGTATGCAAGTGCTTCTTTAGAGACTAAGCATTATAAGAGTTTCAGCAAGACATTTAAATGGGCTTCCCCAAAATCCCAGCCTGGACTAAGACCTAAAATAAACAGAAATGGGGAGGAGAACAGGATAGATGCCAAGACCACTGAGGCCACTACAGTCCTAGAAATCTCTGCAGACATGAGCGTCATTCTGGAATACCCTAGGAGTTTCACTTTAAACCACCCCATTCAAAGAACACTCAGGAGACCAACTCATTCCCACAGCAAGCCAGAAATCTACCAGAGAGGATCTAAATCTCAGGGGAGAACAAGAACTGATGCAGTCCTCCAGTGCCTCTCAAGGGCCTGGATTATATTCAGTGAACATTAACTGACTGATCAAATAAATGGAATATAGTGTCTACACATGTGAAATAGTGTCTTTGATATTCATACTCAGGAAATATTCCTTTCCAATAAACATATTAAAGCAAAAGATGCACGATTCTTCTTAAAGTTAGTGCTTACTCCTTTATTTCATTTGTCATCATTGTTTCCCATCTTGGACCCTCTTTCTCTTCCTTTAAATTCTTATTTCACTAATGAAAAGGAGAAGGCTGCAGTCCAGTACTTGCAAATGCATATACCTTTTAGAATGTGTTTTTTTTTTTTTTTTTTTTCCCCTGTTAGAGAGGTAGTATGTCTTTTAAATGAAGAAAAATCAAGATCCTAGTTGATAGTCAGAAAGAAAATGTCCGTCACTTCTCTTGACCTTTTCTTTTCCCGGGAACAAAGTACCAGCCATAGTCAACAAGTGTTGATCTGTGCTAAAGGAAAGGCCAGGGGAGTTCCAAGTAACCTTACAAAACTCCAACTGTTCAGGGAAAGAAAGTAGAGACATAGGTGTTGTTGGTTTGATTGGATTTTAGATGGGACTTGTGTAGAGGTGGAGAACCAGTCACTAGGCAGAGCTCAAGGAACCATCTCATTGAGTATAAATAACCCTGGCAACGGTCACAAGAACTCCCTGGAAGAGCTCACCATTGCTGCCTGCCACCCCAAAGCCAAATACTTTTTTTAAAAATTAAAAAAAAAAAAAATATATATATATATATAATTGTGATTGTAGAGTTATGATTTGTACAGTGAGGCTTCATCCAGTCATTTTACCTTCCTGAGCCAGTCATTGGAAGGCCAAAAATGTTCCAACTCCAAGGCGATGTGTAATACTGCTTTAGGCTTCACAGGACTGCCCAGGATCACCCTTGTCCATGAGCCAGACCAAACTTTACCTGGCCAAAATCTCACAAGAATTAATGGTTTTTAAGAGAAGGTCACTGGCAGGACCTTAGGAAATAAGATCCCAAGACATGGAACTAATTGTCCAACAGAAGAGATTTCACATAGGGAAAGAGGTACTTCCTTGTTTGGCTAGTAGGATATGGGGAGGAACAGAGCCCAGGAATGCTCAAACGTTTCTGAAAGTCCTTTATGTGGTTTGGGTTAGGTGAAAGAGTTTTTTGTCTCTGATCACTTAGATTAAAGAAATTTCTACATGAATTTTGTTTATGAAATTTCATTCTTTTTTTTCTTCAAAGAGGTTTCGTATGTTGACTGAAACTTTGTACCCATGAGAAAATGCACATATGGAAAACTCACTACAATTTTTTGGTTAAAAGGGAGAGCAGGAACCACTTTTACAACTGGGTAACATAAGTGTTTGTTTACTTGTTCTTACCATATTCTGTTAGGTATATAGGTCACAAATAGCCACCTGGTTTTTCAATTAGGACATCAGAGTTACTAATTAGATCACAAGTTCCTTGAAGGTAGGGCACTCATCTTATGGCTTTCTGTAACTCTTACTTTTCCTATTATGATGTATGAACATGCTAAATACCCAGGATATTTTTGATTAAGTAGATTGGCTAGTAGGTACATTAAACTAATGTATAAAAAATCCAAAATTCTTTTGACATACTGATACATGAAAGAAGAAAAGGTCCTCTTTTTTTTTTTTTTTTTTTTTCAAAAATAGAGGTATCTTTTGTTCAAAAGAGATATCTAGGCTGCCTACTCTGTCCCAGGCATGGTGGTTAAGCTAGGAGCTAGGATATAAGCAAGGATGACACATTTTCTGCTCCGAACAGTATAGTCTGATGGGGAGCTGGGGTTGAAGTGGAGAAGTAGTATATAATCACTTGAAATGATAACTCAATATAAGAAGGACTAGCTTAGAGATGTTAAGAAAATGCTGGGAACTTCAAAAAGCTTTGCCTGAGGGGAAAAAAGGAAAATCTTCATAAAGAAGTTACCTTAGCTCTTAAAAGACCATTGAAAGTGTGTGCATATTTAGAAAGTGCCCTCTTATTTACTATTTCCTTTTTAACTAATTCCATTCCCTACTTTTTAAGTTAAAATAAAAGGAGAGCAAAGAAAGGCAGCACATTGCAACACACTTAGGACTTTGTTGTGATCTATAGACTCCCAGACATCAAATAGCCCAGAATACTACATTTTACTGAGACTTCTAATATATTAAAAACTTTAAAACATCAAAACAATGTTCTCAAAATTGTGAAACATTAACAAATATTTAAGAAACTAATATTTTGGGTAGCCCAGGTGGCTCAGCGGTTTAGTGCTGCCTTCAGCCCAGGGCCTGATCCTGGGGACCCGGGATTGAGTCCCACGTCAGGCTCCCTGCATGGAGCCTGCTTCTCCCTCTCCCTGTATCTCTGCCACGCTCACTCTCTCTCTCTCTGTCTCTTGTTAATAAATAAATAAAATTTTTAAAAAAGAAACTAATATTTTAATACAAATATACTGTGCAATGTAATCACAATACAAAAAGAAAATTGTAAGAGTTATTATAAATATTTTTCCATAGTATGCCCTTGAAACCAAGGCCCAATTATGAGCACAAGTACAACATTCAATGCTAAGTATGTTTATAACCTCATTTGAAGATTACCGAAGAGCCTAAATTTCAAATGCCTTCATGAATATAAGGCATGGGTCACATGGCCCTTTTGATCCATCATTATTATAATTCCAAAATTCACAGAGGGGACCTAGTGTGCAGTTTGGAGAAAATAACTTTAAGGCAAGGATTCAAGCATAGATATGAGACCAAAAAATTTCCAGTAGAAAATGGAAGTTTACAGAGTTTTAGGTATCCAGTGTTACCAACTAATGACTTAGGCCAACATTATGGTATAATATATTATGGCAGAGGAGGCATGCTGAGTAGAACATACCAGATTGTATATAGTACACTAGATTGGTAGTATGACAGCTTCTTAACATTAGCAAGGAGAGTTCAGGTGCACACAAGTAACAGATATAGTATCAACGATCTGAATATGGTGCCCTATTTGTATACTCAGTTGATTAAAACAATGGGAAGGAGTGAAAGAATAAATGACACAATAGGCAGTTTTCCCAGTGAGCAAAAGACTTCTAATGATCATATCTCTTCAAGGATCAGAACAGACTTCATCAAATCTAAGATATTTCAAGAAGTAACATCTCCTTTCTAAAGAAAAAGATCCCCATAACTAAACTTAGGTCTCATTTGTTATACTTTTTATGAATCCTTTCCCTTCTGGGAATAAACAATATGGTCTTCCCAAAGCATAATTGACCTAAGAGAAAAAAATATTTCTAACTTCCCGTTGGTCAGTACACCAGTTTTTTGCGTTAATAAAATACATGAGTTTTTATTTCTGTATAAAAAAAAAAATTACCCCAAAACTTAGTGATTTAAAATAATACACTTGCTTTACTGCAGTTTTGGTGGACCAGGATTCTAGTTATGATTGAATAGGGTGCCTCTGGCTCAATGCCTCTCACAAGGCTAAAATCAAGGGATTAGTAGAGACTGCCATCATTTCAGGGCTACTGGGGGAAGATTCTCTTCCTGTCTCACTCACATCACTGTTGGCAGACATTAGGTCCTCATCGGCATCAAGTTCTCACCACCTAGGCCTCTCCTTTGGACAACTCACAACATTGGCACTGACATGCTTGAGAGAGGGCTGGAGGGGGTAGATGTGTGCCCAAAACTGAAGCTACAGTCTTGTAACCTAATCTTTGCTTACTTTTGTAGTATTCTATTTATTAGA
The DNA here is from genome assembly GCF_011100685.1 of Canis lupus familiaris. Taxonomy (NCBI): domain Eukaryota; kingdom Metazoa; phylum Chordata; class Mammalia; order Carnivora; family Canidae; genus Canis; species Canis lupus. Next base: position 6,291,688 of record NC_049254.1, on the reverse strand, counting down.
TGTAGTAGCCAGGCTGTACTCGAGAAGAGGGGATTATACAAAGTCATGATTACCAAGAGATCTGAATCATTGGAGACCACCTTAGAAGCTGCCTATTTACCATAGAGAGGTAGAAGTAAAATACGAATGGTACTGCAACTCATTAGATTACCACAGGAAGAGACCTCGTGAATCTCTCCATCTGGATAGACTATCCTCTCCACTTCCCACCCAGAGTTATGTAGTTGTTTGAAATAGAGACTTGTCTTTCCATTATGCCACCTGCAAAAGAATGGAACTTTTCAAATTCAATCCATGTACTAACACCTTGACCCAAAGGCACATGTGTACAAACAAATTATACTTCCAAATGCAAATACAGAAAGTAAAACAGTGCTAGACTTGTGTTTCTCATGTTTCACACCATTTTCTAAAAAGCATGATTTTGACTATTAAGTTAACTGCTGGGGAATGTGCACCATGCTGAAAAAGAAACTTGGTTTTTCACAGTTCTTGGCCTGTCTGTATGTATGTCTGGAACCTAAACGCTGAGCAATTTCAAATTGTTACGTCTTATTTCCTCTTTGATAAAGATCGAAGAGTGAAAATGAAGAATATATTTCCTCAGTTTTATCATGTTTCCCTATTCATGTCTTTGCTATTACTCCTCCCTGTCTGCTGATCCATTCACCTCAGTAAAGTTCAAAGAGATTGAGCTTCTATTGTTCCGTTTAAGGCAGTTTTATGAAATGACCTTGCTTTCTGTTACAAGGTTGTTTTCAATGGTAACAATGACTTTATTAAGTAATAAATTCCTCAGTGATAACTTGACACCTATGAAGTTTCAACTTTTAAACTTTCACTATAAGCAATCTACCAAAAGGAATTTTAGATCCTTTAACAATAGTAAAAGATACTTTTTCACCTGCTTCTAACTCAAACATAGTTTAACACATTTGCATCGTTTTTTTTCCAAAAGAAATACACTTTTGGATATCACCCAAATGTAAACAATTTCCTGCCAACAGGATAGTTTTCCACAACATTTTGCTAAATTAAAAAAGGGTCTGAATGGTCTTGAGTTCATTTTAAATAATTGACATTGCCATACGTTCTAATTCTGAACTCTTGAGTTTTATTTGTATGTTAGACATCTGATAGATACTCCACAAGTTTCTCAAACCTGAGATACTTCAAAATGAACTCATCCTTCTCCCCCTGTTAAATCAACTCATAGAACTGTATGTGTTAGTAGCAATTATTTAATAATCCCAACTCAATTTATAGGAGAATTTTAAGGAGACTCAAACAGTTTAGATGACTTGACCAAAGTGTATGAGCTTAGAGACCAGCTAGTGTCCCTCCTGGTTCTTCATTCTTTTGATTCCTCTGTTTTTTTTTCAATAGCACCATTAAAAACTGCTACTCATCTCAAACCATCAGAGCCAAATTGAGCTCCCCCAACTTCCCTAAAACCAATCACCTGCCAAGTCTTACTACCCACACCTTGATGCTTCTTTCATTCCCTCTCTCACCAAACTCATTCACGTCCTTTTATACTCTCCCTCTATGTCTTCGCCTCTCTGTGTGTGTCTCTCATGTATACATAAATAACATCTTAGAACTAGTTTTTTAATAAGTTGCCTTAATTTTAGTCTTCATTCTAGGCTACACCAGGTGACAATTAAACTGATGTTTTCCTTACACTCAGTTTTGGTCATATTATGGAAGGGTGCTAAAGCCTTGAGTGTCTTTCCATTGTCAACTAGATAAAATATTCTCTACATTTTAGCATTCTGGGGTCTGCATAGTCTAATTCCTATAAACACTCTCAACCATATCTCCTATAATTCTGTCTTCTCTGGCTAAACTGATAAACTCTATTTCTAGAAAATACCTCCTATTTCTTCAATTGTGTTTACATCATTTCTTCTGCCTGAAATAACACCTTTTTTCAATGTGGTGAAATCCTGCTAATCTATTCAACTAACATGAGCATTACTCTATCTGAAGCTCCCTTGGAATTGTCTCTGCCTTATTTGTGGCTCTTTTTATATTCTTTCTAGCTTTAGAGGTCTACAACTACTGCTTTAACCTTTCCCATATTATGTTTCCTAAGGACAGTGATCACTTGTTTTCTAGCTGTGTTCTCCCTATGTGTGACTAATGTGGTTCGAATCCCCAACAAGACTCAAGATTTATTGGATTAATAAACTTGACCTATTTATGTAGTGAAATCTAAAGCTTTCAAAATAGATAGCAGTCAACTTTGTTTTCAAGCACCTCCATTATAGATACCTTGAAAATATGACAAATTTGGTTCTAGACCACTGCAATAAAGTAAATACCCCAATAATGCAAGTCAAATGAACATTTTGGTTTCCCAGTGTATATAAAAGTTATGTTTTCACTTTGTCATATGCTGTTAAGTTTCTAAAAGCATTATGTCTAAAAAAGGGCATATATCTTAATTAAAAAATACTTCATTGCTAAAAGATGATAACCATCATCTGAGCTTTCAACAAGTCATAATCTTTTTGGTGATGCCTTGATATTGATGGCTGCTGACTGACCAGGGTGGTAGTTGCTGAAGGCTGGCATTTCTTAAAATAAGACAATTAAATTTGCTTCATCAGTTGCCCCTTTCTCCCATGGATGATTTCTCTGTAACATGTGATGCTTTTGACAGCATTTTACCTACAGCTGAACTTCTTTCAAAGTTGGAGTCAATCCTCTCAAACGCTGCTGCTGCTTTATCAACTAAGTTTATGGAACATCCTAAATCCTTTGTTGTCATTTCAACAAACTCTATAGCACCTTCACCAGCAGTAGTTTGCATCATGAGAAACTACTTTCTTTGCTCATCTGTAAGAAACAACTCTTCACACGTTCAAGTTTTATCATGAGACTGCAGCAACTTAGTCACATCTTCAGGCTCTACTTCCAATTCTAGTTCTCTTGCTATTTTCCCCACATCTGTAGCTACTTCCTCCACTGAAATCTTGAACCCCTCTGATTCATCCATGAGGGTAGGAATCAACTTCTTTCAAACTACTTTTCATGTTGATATTTTGAGCTCTTTTCATGTATCACAAATGTTCTTAATATCATCTAAAATGGTGAATCTTGGGGCACCTGGGTAGCTCAGTGGCTGAGCGTCTACCTTTGACTCACGGCATGATCCTGGGGTCCTGGGATTAAGTCTCACATCAGGCTCCCCGCAGGGAGGCTGCTTCTCCCTCTATGTCTTTGCCTTTCTCTCTCTGTGTTTCTCATGTATAAACAAGTAACATCTTAAAAAAATAAAATGGTGAATCTTGACCAGAAGTTTTTCACTTGGCATTGCTTAAATCCCTCAGAGGAAATACTATGTATGGCAGCTATAGTCTTATGAAATGTTTCCTAAAAAGACTTAAAAAACAGTGATAATTCCTTGATCCATGGGCTATAGAACTGTTGTTATGTTAGCAGACATGAAAACAACATTAATCTCATGGTACGTCTCCATCGGAGGTCATGGGTGACCAGATGCAGTGAATAGTGATATTTTGAAAAGAAGCGTTTTTCCTGAGCAGTAGATCTCAACAGTGGGCTTAAAATATTCAATAAACTGTGATGTAATCAATGGCTATTATCCAAGCTTTGTTGTTCTATTTAGAGAGGATAGGCAGAGTAGATTTCACATCATTCATAAGGGTCCTAGGACTTTTAGAATGGTAGATGAGCTTTGGCTTCAACTTAGTCACCAAACTGCATTAGCGCCTAACAGCAGAGTCCATCTGTCCTTTGAAACTTTGGCACCAGGCATTGACTTCTCCTCTCTAGCTATGAGAGTCCTTTTTCTGGTAGAAGGCCATTTCATCTACATTGAAAATCTGTTGTTTAGTGTAGCCACCTTCATGAATTACCTTTGTGAAACCAGGATAACTTGCTACACAGTTTCTATATCAGTACTTGCTGCTTCACCTTGTACTTTGATGTTATGGAGACAGCTTCTTTCCTTAAACCTCATGAACCAGCACCAACCTCTGCTAGCTTCCAGCTTTTCATCTGTAGCTTCCTCACCTCTCTCAGACTTCATAGAATTGAAGGGAGTTAGGGTCTTGTTCTGTATTAGGCTTTGGCCTAAGGGAGTGCTGTGGCTGTTTTGATCTTCTCTCCAGACCACTAAAACTTTCTCCATATCTGTGATAAGGCTGTTTTACTTTCTTATCATTCATGTGTTCACTGGAATAGCACTTTGAATTTTTCTTCAAGAACTTTTCCTTTGTATTCACAAGTTGGCTATTTGGCACAGGGGTCTAGCTTTCTGCCTTTCAGCTTTCAACATACCTTCCTCACTAAGCTCAATCATTTCTAGCTTTTGACTTAAAATGAGGGATGGAGGGATGTGCAACTCTTCCTTTCACTTAAATACTTAGAGGCCATTATAGGATTATGAATTGGCCTAATTTCAATATTGTTATCTCTTACGGAATAGGAGACCCTAGAATAGGGAGAGTGACAGGGGAACAGCATGTTGGTGGAACAAGCAGGACACACACAACATTTATCAAGTTAAGTTTGTCTTCTTATATAGGCATGGTTCTTGGCACCACAAAACTATTATAATAGAAACATCAAACACCACTGATCACAAATCACCATAAAAAATATAATCATAATTTTGAAATACTACAAGAATTACCAAAATTTGGCACAGAAACATGAATTGAGAAAATGCTGTTAGAAAATCGTACCAGTAGATATGTCAGATGTAGGGTTGCCACAAACCTGCAATTTGTAAAAAAAAAAAAAAAAAAAAAAAAAAGGCAATATCAGCAAAGCACAATAAAACCAGATATGGCTCATTAGAAACTTCCCTTGTAGCCATCTTAAAAGCCTCCTTTGAAGGGAGTCATTCTTTCATTTGCCTCTGTCTTATCCTTGGTTTTACTCAAGGGAAGGTGATGAAGGCCAAGGCTTGCAAACCAGTGAAGAAGACTGGTGGTATTACTGTCCTAGCGTACTATGTACCTTCCTCTCACTTAATACTGTGATGAAGGTCACATCAAGCACAGCACTGAAGGAAAGGTGTTAAGAAGCTATTTATGTTCTCTACATTTTGGGTTTGGTTTTACTACCATCTGGCCAGTATGTTCCTTCTACATTTAACAACCTCTCAGAATTTTTCCAGAGCTGTCAATCACCAGCACAGGGCCTCCTGGGTCTAGACTCAACTGTAACTCTACCATCCCATCCACTGCTCCAAAGGATTCGTTAGTTCTGTTCCATCTAATTGAATTGTCTCTTCTTACCCCTCAGTGCAAGTAGAGAGAGTACCTTGATCACTAGGTTTTAAATCTCTTATGTTTTTCTCCTCAATCCACAAGTAATCATTTATTATATCATCCTTTTTCATTTCCCAAACCTTTTAGAAACTTCAAAAGGTGAAACAATAGAAATGTCACAGATGAAGTTTTTTAAGATTAAAAAACATTCTAAACATTCTTATTGGAGGCCAAGAATTATATCTTGTCAATAGCATTTCATGGTTGGGTCATCCAGCCAAGCCACAGGCAAGTCTTCCCTCATAGGTTTCACCCCATTGCATTTGGATTTATTCAGAGTAGAATAAATGAGGTTGAACTGTCCAAAATGTTATATGAGCCTAGGAGAAGAAAAAAAAATGCATCTCATATTAGCACAATTACCCAAATTCAAGCATGACCCTTACTTCTATTTTAGTGCTACGTTATATTGCTAGTCACCCTATAATGCTAAATATATTTCATTTGTCTTAAGCCATGAAGCATTACTAGAGACCATCCCACAATGATTAGATGCATTATAAATACATAACTAACTTCAGTTGGGCTTTCAACACTGCTCAACAGCTTTTTTCATTTTTAAATTACCGCTGTATTGATTTGCCTACATATAGCAACACTTCCAAATGTTTTACATACTCTCAGAGCCCTATGTAGTCCTCACTTCCTATACTCAGATGGTTACTTCACTATTTACTGTGAGCCTCAAGACTACTTAATATACTCTTAACCATAACTTTAATAGGAATCTCCTCAAATTTTCTTTTCACAATTAATGCTGTTCACAAAGTTTCCTTTCCTTTTGCTTACCCAGTAGGAGTGCATTCCCCACTGCCCCTCTTTGAAGTTAGGCATGACCATGTGAAAAGCTTTGGCCAATGCAATGTAAATGGATCTTTTCCAGATGGAAGTTTTAAGTCAGTGGATGACTTGACACATCCTCCTTCCCTCAGCCAGAGTTCTTGACACAACTCCAGATTCTGACTGTTCTGTTTTGCCGAGTCTTAAAACCGAGGTAGAACAGATCCCTAGTCTATGCACGTGGGCATGAGTCATGAGCAAGAAATAAGTCTTTGTGGTATTGAGCCACTGAAATTTGGGTTTTTTTTTGTATTCCTAACAAAAAATCTCAGAGTGGTATTGGGGAAAATGGTGGAGCAGGGATCCCCAAACCCTTGTCCTTCTACAAAAGTGATGAATACACTGGCAAGGGCCGTCAAAATCAACTTTATCAGAACTCTGGCAACTGACCAACAGTTTATAGCAATGAAGTAAATGCTTAACAACAACAACAAAATCTGAGTCTCAATAAGGAGCTTTGTAGCATTTTAACTTACCCTTTCCCCATTCTCCACTCCCGGCTCAGCTTGTTGGAGACCAGCCACATTTCTAGTACAGGTTTCTGGTACCAGAGGGAGCAGCACAGAACTCATTCTTAAAGAATAGTGGCTATTCTGACCTGTCTGGTGGTTCCCTGAAGGACCACCTCACAGGTCTTAACCTTAGTTAGCCTAAATTGGAAAAATTCACAGCTGAGGTGACTCCTCAGAGGGCATTTGTCAAAGCCTTTAAAGGCAAATGAATTGGAGCTTGCCACCGAGAGCAAGGACTAACAGGGCAAATAATAAACTGAAAAGCTTGGCAGAAAGGCTGAATAATAAAATGATTGGTAGAAGAAATCCTAAATAAATGGAAAGATATTCTGCATTTATGGAGTACAAGACTTAATATTGTTAAGATGGCAATGCTCTCCAAATTGATCGATAGGTTCTATGCTATCCCCATCAAAATTCCAATTCCTTTTTTTTTTTTTCTTTTGCTGAAAGGGACAAGCTGATTCTAAAATTCATATTGAATTGGAAGGGACCTCAAATAGCCAAAACAGTCTTGAAAAAGAAGTACAAATTTGGAGGACTCCCACTTCTTGATTTCAAAACTTGATACAGAACTACAGTAATCAAAATAGTGTGGTATTGGCAATGGTAGATATAGAGACCAATGGAATTGAACTGAGAATCCAGAAACAAACTCCTACATCTATAGTCAATTAATTTTTGATAAGTGTGCCAAGGCCATTCAACCGGGGTAAGAATAATCTTTTGAACATATGGTGTTGGAACAACTGAATAACCACATGCAAAAGAATTATATTGGACCCTTACTTCATATCATATATAAAAATGAACTGAAAATGGATGAAAGCCTTAAATGTAAGAGCTAAAACCATAACACTCTTAGAAGAAAACATTGGTGTAAATCTCAAGTATCGTTGATTGGCAATGTATTCTTAGATGAATGCCAAAAGCACAAATGACAGAAGAAAAAAAAGCTGGAATTTGTCAAAATCCAAAGCTTGTGTATCAAAGGACATACCCAATAAAGAGAAAGACTACCCACAGAATGACTAAAGTATTTGAAAATTTCATATGTGATAAGGGTCTAGTATTCATAGATAAAGAATTCTTACAACTCAACAACAAAAGACAAACAATTAAGAATGGGCAAAGGGACTTGCATAGACATCTTCCTAAAGCAGATATATAGATGACCAATCAAGTCATGAAAAGATGTGCCACATCATTAGTCATTGGGGAAACAAAAATCAAAACCACAGTGAAAGACAGCTTCACAGCCACTAGGAAGGTAATAATAGTAAAAATAATAAAATGGAAAGAACAAGTTTTACTGAGAATGAAGAGAAACTGGAACCCTCCTACATTTGCTGGTGGGAATGTAAACTGATCCAGCCACTGTGGAAAACAGTTTGGCAATTCTTTTAAAAGTTTGACATAGAATTACCATATGACCCAGCGATTCCACTTGAGTGGAATTCAAGAGAACTGAAAATAAGAGTTCAAACAGAAACTTGTACATGTTTATAGCATAATTTTCACAATAGCCAAAAATTGGAAACAATCTAAACATTAATCAATTGGCAAATGAGTAAACACAATGTGTTATATCCATACAGTGCAATATTATTCAGCTACAGGAACAAAGTAATGATACAAGATACAAAATGGATGAATCTTGAATATATTAAGCAAAAGAAGCCCAACACAAAAGGCCACTTATTGTGTGATTTCATTTGTATGAAATGCCCAGCATTAATGTCCAACATTAATCTGGATTAATGTTTTCCAGGGGTTGAGAAAAAGGAAGTTTGAGGAAATGACTGCTTAATCGACCTGGAGTTTCTTTTTGGAATAATGAAAATGTTCTGGAATTAGAGAGTTGTGATGCTTTTACAACATTGGGAATGTACTAAGAGCCACTGAATTGTGCCCATTAAAATGGTTGACATAATGGGTTTTACCTCAGTAGGAATAAAAGATTTTTAAAAAAAAACTTAGTCTGTCCTTATAATTTGCCTATTTTTATCCTCTTGTCTCAGAAAAAAAAAAAATACATGCACACACAATCTTTCTTTCTTTGCAGAGCTACTCCCTTTGCCAGCACCTCTGTATCATACCTGTCTAATCTGTCCTCTTGTACAGTCATGCCTCATTTCCAAAATCTTGCTTCAACTACTTCCCCTACACCTATAAACAAGCATACCCAAATCTTCCTTATCTTAAAAATTAGAAAACTAAAACAATCCCTCTAGTATTTTTCTCTCCAGTCATCCTGCCATTTGCATTCCTTCCCTGCCCTACCAAAATATTAAAGGCCAAGTCTGTACTCTCTAATTCACTGCCTTTCTCATTAGTCCTCAAAACTTACCTGGCCTCTGAACTTTTCACTAATCTGATGAGATGTTACTAATATATTGGCAAAGACATCCTTCTTACTTTTTAATCTCTACTGATATAACTGCAGTGTTTGAATCTATATCCCCCTCCTTTCAACTTTCTTTTCTTAGTCCTTATGACCCTGTGCTCGCCTGTTTCTTTCTTGCCTCCCTGAACTATCCTTCTTGGTTTCTTCAGCTGACCTCTCTTTCTCAACCTTCTTTTAGGTTCTGTCCTTACCTAGGTTCTGTCTCTAGCCAGGTACATGGCCACTAAATGATCTCATTCTTTAAGGACTTAATTAAATTTTGCCCTCTCCATGAGGCATTTCCAAACCTCCTAAATTAGACTCTGTACTTCTATCATAATACTTTTAATGGTGTATTGTCTTACGATAATTGTGTCCTACACCGTAGTGTGTGGTTTTAGAGAGTGGGATTTTTTTTTTTTTAATCTCTACATACCAGTTACCACCTAATGTAGTGCCTAGAATGTAAGAGTATTGGATAAATTATATTTTTACTTTCCTCTTCTCCAAGAACTTGACAACTACAATGTTAAAGCAATATCAGACGTAAGTCAATGAAGCGTATTAGGTATGTGTAAAGGTAAACTTAAGGAATCCCTGATCACTCTTCCACAAAGTGCCTCAGTGGATTCCCTGAAAATATAATCCATGTATCTTCATCAGATTTAGTATCTGATCAACTATGGATTCTATCCCAGCAGTGCTCTTTGAAGATCAGACTATCGATATAATGAAACATATCAGAATGTATTCACATTCTCTGAATACTTTAAAAACACTAGTAGAAAAGACAAGGAAATATTTCTGAGAAATCTCATTCAGAGATCTAAACTTGCACACTGTGCCAATCTTTTAAATAGTCCTCAGAATTATTTATTATCCGTGCCTTCAAGCAATATTACTAAGCACCTACTGGGAGAATAGAAGAAAATAAGTACTTGAACAAGATCATTTTGGATATTATTGCTACAAAGAACATAAAGTTGGACAAAGAATAGAACAAGATGGAACGGAAGGTTCATTATCTTTTGTGATGAGGAAATTCTGTGGATGTAGCATTTAAACTAAGATCTGAAAACCTAGAAAGCAAAGATCTAGCAATTGAGTTGTCTTAGCAGAGGAAACAACAGCTGTAAAGCTATAAGGCAGAAAAGCTTGGCTTGACTTATGCCAGGCCAGGAGACTAGCTGGAACGTGGTGGGGTTGTGGTGTTTGGTGAGGGAGAGCAGCTGGACGGGGACAGGACTGTATTAGGTCCTGTAGGTCACACTGTCGTGTTGGGCTTTTATTCTCTAAAGAAGAGGAAGCCATTGGAGGGATTTAAATGGGTGATTTGATCCATCTTTTTAAAACTGAGTTTTGGCTGCTGTATAAGGTGGAATGAATCGATGTGGGGGAGCAGTTAGAGCACCACGGCAGACCAGGAAAGAGATAACAGCGCATTAGGCAATCATAGATGTAAAGGCAAGGATTTGGTTGTGAGAAATCTGCACTTATTTTCTGATTTCCATTTCACCTACTTCCTCCTTCATTTCTTTCTTGTGTTTATCTCACATTAGACAAAGAAAATAGAGGCTTTTGCTCCTAACAAACGCACAGAGAATGCTCATTTAAACACAAAGACCCAAGAAATTTAAAAAACAGAAAGGATGTAACAAGGGAACATGCTTATATTAGATTTCCTTTAGATCTGGTGATCTGATTTCTTTAGACAGTGGTCATATGGACTAGAGCTTATTTTCATGACTGGATTACAGCCTTATAAAACAAAGCACACTGATGTATATAATCACTTTTTCGGCAATTACATCTTGTTTATAGTGCACAGTTAAAGGCCGTTCCTTAATTATGTTAATTGGACATTTGTCATTTAGAACAGAAAAATAAAAGCACAAGTAGCATCTAATTCATTTCAACAGCTTTGTTATTTGGCAGATTTCTAAAATCCACATATGCTAATGTTTGTGTTAATTGCCTAATACCAGGATACTTGTCAGAACCAAATACTTTTGTAATTAATTATTTAAAACCCATCTAACACTACACCATGAGTAGAAGCATGAGCGGTTTGCAATTTTTCCTGTGATATTTTCGTTTTCTCTAATCAATGTATTTTAGTAGTAATAAATTTGGAGAGAAACTGTTTAATGACACATTTAAATAGCCTACCAATGTGTAAAATGATTATTTACTATGATGAAGATAATTATCAGATAATTAACAAATATATATTAAGCATTTACCATATTCCAAGACATATGTCCAGAACATTATAACTGGGGAAAGACACCACAAATACACAACATCTTGTTAGCTTTAAAGTACATGACATTTATTTCCAGCAATAATATTTTTTCAGCGCAAATGACAATCCAATGTCCAATTGATATATATATATAAATATATATTTATGTTTTGCCTTAATTATTTTAAAAATACCTACAAACTCTTCTAAGACTTATGAGTACCTCATATCCCAAGTCCTCTAATATTTATTTCTTTTCCTATTTGAGAACTTCTTCCAACAAGGTTTTCAATGTAAGTCATTCTGTTGCATATTTTTGAGACATTCTTTGCTAAAATGTGCATTTTAGACTTTTACATGTAAATAGCAATTTTTATAAATATAAAACCATAAGCTGAAAATCATTTGCCTTTAGTACATTTTAGATATTGTTCCACTGTCTTCCTGTATTAAGTGTTGTACAGACATCCGGCATCAGTCTGATTCTTATTTCTTTATAGGTAATCCACTGGTTCATTCTAGAGACTTTCAGAATTTTGTTTTATTTATTTTTGGATCTCTTTTTCTCCCTCCCCTTTTTTACATTCTTAGATTTTCATCATTATTTGCCTACATGCTAGTTTTTCTTTTGACACCTATGAAATTGTTTAAGGTTTATCCCTCTTTTCTTATTTTAGAAAATATTCATGGTGTTCCATTTTTATTTCTTTCCTTCTGCTCTCCTATTACCTGATGTCAGTACTTCTACTTCTGTCTACCATATCTCTTAACTTTTCTTTTTAATTTACAGTTACTTCATTGTTCCCTGTTTTTTTTTTAATTATTTGTTTTAATTTTTATTTTTTATTTATGATAGGCACACAGTGAGAGAGAGAGAGGCAGAGACATAGGCAGAGGGAGAAGCAGGCTCCATGCACCGGGAGCCCGACGTGGGATTCGATCCTGGGTCTCCAGGATCGCGCCCTGGGCCAAAGGCAGGCGCCAAACTGCTGCGCCACCCAGGGATCCCATTGTTCCCTGTTTTAATCTCAGAATTTTTCAGGCTGATCTTCCAACTCACTAACATATTATTTAGTCACCTATTATTCCATTGTTTATCTCAATTATTGTGTTCTTATTGATCTATTATATTTTAATACCTAAATTTCCATTTGGTTCTTTTTTATGATTTAAAAAAAATTGTTTGGTATTTTTAATACCTCCCCTTATCTCTTTTAGTAAGGTTACTATTTTTCTCTGCAATTTGTGGACTTATTATTCTTGTACTCCTGCTTTTTTTTGGTTTACGTTTTCGAGTTTGGCATTTTCCTTTGAAGTAGTTGTCCTCTTTGAATGTCCTGTTATTTTGGCCTATGAGTTTATATTCCCCCTGGGAATATAAATTCCTCTGTTATTCCTGAAAATATCAGACTCTTCTTAAGGTGGAGCATCCCACAAGTCATAATTCATATTTGCTATCATCTCACCAAGTACCTCTTTAGGTTAGGGCTTTATTTTTAAACTTTCAATGATAAATAGCATGGGGAGGAGAAAACGTCATTAGATAATTTATCTGCCTGATGGACTAAAAAGGGGAGAAATGAAGGAGCAAAGGTCAATCGGTACTCACCAGTTTATCCAACCATTCATCTCATCATGGCTTCTGAGCATCTTTTTGATACTACAACCATCTAGACCATTGACTCAGATTTTTGCAGAAAGGGGGCAAATAACGACTGTCTCAAGGCAACAGAAGGGTAGGAAACAGAGAATGCTGTTAAGCACTTCTCAGTAAGACAGACACACCTAAAACAGCTGCCTTTTACTCTACACTATAGCAATCTCTGTCATATCATCCAAAATAGCCCTATTTCTCACAAGATTGTCTTACATTTTTAAGTAAATTGAGTCCATGTTTGTCTCTCTAGTTTCTTCAGTGTTGATTTGGGAAAAAGTAATTACAAGCCTGTGATAATTACTGTATTGACAGAAACAGGAAGTTCCTCCAAATAAAGGTAAAATGAAATACTATAAATATCCATGAATAGGGCAATGGTTAAATTATCATGATATATTTATGTTGTGGAATACTCTTCCTCTGTTAAAAAAAAATCGGGTGGATTTATATGCATTTATAGAAGAAAATGGATCATGATTTGTACTATAAATATTTGTATTATAAATATTTATAATATGCCATTTTAATAAAATCTTTGTGGATGTGTGTACTTATAAGCATAGGAAGAGTCTGAAAGGATATATACTTAATGAAAACTGTCAGAGCGGGGTAAAAAATTCATTTTTTGCTTTACATATATTTCAGTTTGAATGCTTCTAAGTATTTATTATTTATTATATAGCAATTGATGAACTCACAAATAGATGGAAAGAGTATAACTAGACGAGACAGATTTATAGGGTGTTACGTTATTCATCCTATGTGTTCTGCATATTGCATATGTCTCCTTTCTGTCTCTTTTCCACAGAAGCAAACATTTCCCTTGTACTGTATCCTGGGAAATTCTCAAGTTTCTATAATATTTTTGAGTAAATAATATATTAACAAATTATATATCTTTAAAAGAATGAATGCCTGAGATAAAATTAGGGCTATATTACATAAGATTGTCATTTTCTTCTTTGATTGGTTTTTATATAGTGATTCCAAATAGAAGCTCAGTCTCACACAACTTTTACCTCCCACATAAGGTAGAGACACTGTGCTTATCTTATCCATGCACGACTGTGCACGAATCCCTCTTGATACAACCAGTTTCTTTTCCCTGCCCACAACTTCCTTAGGACAAACTTGAAAGTCCAGAAAATTAGGCTGTTGCATTTTATCTCGGTATCTTACTTTTGTAAAAAGTTTAGTTCTCTGAATTCTAGGAGGCCTTTGTTCACAGCTACACATAGAAAAATAATTGCTTGCAGAGATAAAAGCAGAATAATATTTTTTAAAAAAACACATAAGTTTGGACACATAACAACCAGTTGTCCATGTATCTATTGAAAGGCGGTCTGTTATTTCTCCAGCAGTTTTAATACAGGTGGTAGTATCATTTGAAGTTAATAACAGTGTTGGAATGAGTGCATTTATTATTGGTTGGTGATTTGTTCATGATCATAGACCAGTGATAGCCAAGCAAACTTATAAAATCTGAAAGCTTCTTTATACCAGAATGGTGTTTTTAATGATCCATAAAAAAATATGCTGCTTGTTTGCCTAAGGAGAATGTTTATTAAAATCCATGACCTATTGAATTTAGAACACTTGGCAAGATACTATCTTATTGTAGCACCTCAAATAGAGAGAGATCTTGTCAATATAATCCTCGATACAGTATTATTCAAAGCACATATGACTGATTATTCTAGCTCATTTACTGACAATTGCCTGTTAAATCCTGCTTATACTCTTAAATATGTGCAATTGACCATGTACTCAAACATGAGGAAGCATAAATGAAAATGTACTGTGTGGAATGACTAAGGCAAAGAGAAGTATGGACTTCAGGCTTGGGTAGAACTGGGTTTATGGTCTAGCTCCACCACTAACTGAAGTAAAATTTACTTCTCTGAGCATCAGCTTCTCATGTTTAAACTGGAGATAACAATGCTTACTCCTTGGAGTGGCAAAAGAATAAATGAAATTATGTTTATAAATGCCTGGCATATACTAGGCACTCCAAGCATGGTAGTAATTATTATTCTGTCTCTCGCCAACTTTGCCTTTCTTTATGGCTTGCCAACATGTACAAAGACTTAGCCAGCTTTTCCCATACACCTTCTTCTTTAAACCACCCCTCACTCTGCTAAGAAAGACACAGGATGCAAAATCGGTGGAATCAACAACTTGTTTGACATTTATTGGAACTTGACACCTGCAATTCCTTGTGACAGTCTTGATGTTCTGAGAACACTGACCACTGAACAAAGAACAGGCCACTTCCGTCCGGCTTAAACTAAAATGGAAGGAAAGTGAGTGTCAGAGGAGAGTGTTCTGTTTTTGCAGCTGGCTAGTCACCAGCAATTCTTACCTGTTGTGGTGTTAAGTAGGGAAAAAGGTAAAATCTTTAAGGTCGACAGGGCTTGATTCCAAGGAAAAACAGAAAAGCTAGTTTCTTTTCTTTCTTTTTCTTGATTCTAGGAGGAAACTTATAAAATAAGGCTTTGTTTCTGCTTCACTGAATGCAGGCTGATGTACTGCCTGGTTCCAGCTCTGTGATGTTGTGTTTTGTTCACAAGAGCCCTGAGGGAAAGCAGAACTCCTGCTTCTCCATGGGTACACCTTCCTACCTAAGGCAAAAACCACTAATAATTGTGAAATAAAACTGAAAGAGTAATTTAGGAAGGCAGTATGTTTCTGTACTTAAATTCAGTACTCAAACTGCTTGTTTGAATGTGTGCGTGTGTGTGTATCTTTGACCACATTGTTTTAAATAAGGTTAAAAAAATGTAATTTTTCCATATTAATTCCTTTTTGGTATTTCCTACAGAAAGACCCAAATAACTGTTTCATTGCATGGGAAGTACTATGGCAGGCTTATTATTAAGAGCTCTTTTTGCCAAAACAATATTTTTACCAAATACGTAGCAGAAAAAATTTAACTCTAGAAAAGAGTGGTTAAGGGACACCAGGGTGGCTCAGCGGTTGAGTGTCTGCCTTCAGCCCCGGCCATGATCCAGGAGTCCCATGATCGAGACCCACATCAGGCTCCTTGTATGGAGCCTGCTTCTCCCTCTGCCTATGTCTCTGCCTCTCTCTCTCTCTCTCTCTCTGTGTCTGTCATGAACAAATAAAATCTTTAAGAAAAAAAAAAGAGTGGTTAAAATAAAAGCATATCCTAATTTTTAAAAATTCACCTTCTACAAAGGGATTTGCAAGAGGCAAAGCTGTGAACAATGAATAATCAAAAGTCTATTTGAGAGTTGAATTGGCCCTAAATCCCAGTCTACTTAAGAACCTCCGGATGGGATCCTACTTAACTCTGGCATGATGCAATGAAGAAAAAGAAAAGTGAATATGTACTTTAATACATTATAAGAAAAGAAAATCAGCCTCAGAAAAATAAAACAAAATTCAATATCCATGTATGGTTAAAAAAAAACAACAACAACAACAACCTCATAGCAAGCTGTGTCCATACACACAGAAATTAACTGACAAAGAGTATACACAGAAGGCATCTTACCCACATTATAATTTAACGGTTGAAAGTATGTCCTTGAATATCAGGTACAAACCAAGAATTCCCATTATCACTGCTACTTTTAACATCATACAGAAGATCTGAACCAGCACAGCTAAACTAGAGAAAGAAAATATATAAGGATTTGAAAGAAATAAAATATTCTTTATTTGTAGATATAGTGGTCAGTTTCAAGGAGAGCCTCCCAAAAAAATCCATGAACAACAGTTTGAAACAAACTGTTCAAATTAATAAGGCAACTATTTTTAATGATTTTATTTATTTATTCATGAAAGACACACAGAGAGAGAGGCAGAGACCCAGGCAGAGGGAGAAGCAGGCTCTGTGCAGGGAGCCTGATCTGGGACTCGATCCCGGGACTCCAGGATCACCCCTCAGCCAGGCGCAAACCAGGTGCTCAACCGCTGAGCAACCCAGGCACCCCAATAAGACAACTTTTAAAAATGCCAAGTAAAAATAAATGTACAAAGGTCAAACATACTTCTATATACCACAAATAAGCAACTGAACAATATGTCTATAATTTTTATAAAGAAAATAACAATGCCAAATGCTTATGTATTATTTTGTGTCAAGGACTGTTCTACGCACTCTATATATGTAACAGATTTAAAATATGTATAAATTCATTGGCACCTCTCCCTTCATACCCCCTTCCCTCAAATACAGCCTGATCAGAGTTATTCATTCTGTTGAGTAGAATAAGGAAGAAGTGAGGTGATGATTCTGAGATGAAGCCGTAACGAGGATAGCGTCTGGCCAGCTCTTTTCTGTCACTGGCCCTGGGGAAAGCCAGCCACAACTATAACCTCATAAGGATACTTCAGCATCTCTGGGAGAGGCTCCTAGAGAGAGAAACTGAGGTCTCCTGTCAACAGCCAGCACTGACTGTGAGTGATGCAGTAGAGCCCCATCATCTTGATTTCCACATCATGATAGATCTTGAGTCAGGTCTCCCCAGCCAAGCCTATGCATCTTCTCGTCCTACAGAAATTATAAAAGATAAAACATGCTTATCATTGTTTTAAGCCACTAAATTTTGTAGTAAGTTATAGCAAAGCAATAGATAACAATACACATGGTATGGTCTTCACATGTCCGTAAGATAGATAGTATTCCTCTGGTCAATTTACAGATGAAGCAAGAGGCAGAGAGAGGTTAAGTAGCACGTTTTAGGTCACACGGTGGAGATGTGTAACCGATAGAGAGGGGACTCAAGCACAACCATTTGGCTCCCAAAGTTTATTCTTATAATGCTAATATTGCACTACATCACATTTCCCTCTGAGCTCTCAAATATACTTTATATTTCATTTAATCCCTTTTTGCATTAAATACCTCTCTCCTGTAGACTTCCAACCTTCTGCTTCAAGAGGGCTTAGCTGGTACTCCTCTTTTCTCTTGCTTAGATCTACTTTCCTGGGTCCCTACCATCATCTTTTGAGAATAAAATTTCCTCTTTTCCAACATCAAGAAAATATTGATTGTTATTTTGCCTCAAATACTGATTTGTCATTCTTGCCCAAAATCCAAACCATAAATGGGGTACCTCAGAAAAGATTTTAAATGAATTGCTGTCAATCGGTGATAGTGGCATTTATGTTCTCAGGCCTCCCATGGTCAGCTAGCTAATCGGTGGATACTTCACTTCAGATGTCTCTGAAGGTCAGCATAACAAATTAACCTAACTCCACATAACTCAGAGCCTACATAAATCCTATTCTTTGCTTTGTTCAAAGATTGCATATTATACCCACAATTCTTCTGTCTTGCAAGTAATCAATTTGGTTTATTTGCCTCACGTATTTGTAAAGAGCGGTCTTTTCCTTTGATTCTTTTTTCCAGCCTCTTGATTTGCTGGAGAAAACCTTGAAATAAGTTAGACTATGTGGGAGATAAACTTTGAGTCATCATATGCCTGAAAATTCCTTCTTCCTGACCAATTTGATTGATTGTTTGCCTGGAAATAGAATTTGAAGTCACGTATCACATTCTTCCTCAAATTTTGAAGGGATTGCATCATTGTCTTCTGACATCCAGTGATTGCTGATGACAACTCTCATGCCAATATGATTCATATTCCTTCAGAAGTGATTTTCTTTTGCTCTCTAAAAAATTTTTAAGACTCTTTTCTCTATTTTGATGTTCTGAAATTTCAGAATTTTTTAGATACCAGTCATCTTTAATTTTTTAATAACTGTGCTAGCTATTTTGTGATCCTTTGGAGTCTTAAGACTCACAACCTTTTGCTTTCGTATATGCCATGCTTTTGCTCTTCTGTTTATATTCTAGTAAATTTCCTAAACTTTATTTTCCAGTCCTTCGGCTGAAATTTTTAATGTTAATAATGATTAATTTTATGTGTCAACTTGGGTAAGCCACAATACCCAGATATTTGGTCAAACCTAGTCTAGATGTTGCTGGGAAATTACTGTTTTGGGTGAAATTAGCCTTTAAATTAGTAGACTTGAATAAAGAAGATTGCTCATTCAGTTGAAGGCCTTGAGAGAAAGAAGACTGAGATTCCCCAAGGAAAAGGAAATTCTGTCCCCAGACTTTCTTTGGACTCAAGCTGTAACAGCCACTTTCTCCTGAGTCTCTAGGGTGATGGACTTCACAGAAGATTTTGGATTAGCCAGCTCCACAACTGTGTGAGCCAGTTCCTTAGAATAAATCTTCCTCTCTTTCTTCACCCACTCCATATCTCCTCTCTTGGTATTTTTCTTTTATGTTGCATTCCTCTAATATTTCTGTGATACTTAGTTGTCCATTTGTATTTATGAAGAGAAAATGAAATAAATTGATATCTCACCAATTTTGTAGATAAAATAAAAAATATGAGTGTATTCCCCAATAGTGCTTAGCTCCAGGGTATAGACAGTGGCTCCTTCTCAGAGGCAACACGTTTTTTATACTATATTTCCCCTCTATTCCTCCTTTAAAAAAAAAAAAGATTATTTATTCATGAGAGACAGAGAGACAGAGAGGCAGAGACACAAGCAGAGGGAGAAGCAGGCTCCATGCAGGGAGCCTGACGTGGGACTCGATCCCAGGTCTCCAGGATCAGACTCTGGGCTGAAGGCAGTGCTAAACTGCCGAGCCATCCAGGCTGCCACCCTCAATTCCTCCTTTTCTCCCATGGGGCAGCCCCATATAGTTCTTAGGGTGAGGAAAAAACCAGACCTTCTGACTCATGTTAGTTATATATCCTTGAAGTCTTTTGGCCTCTTTCTCATGGATTTTGGCTTTTTTCAATTAAAAAGCTGAGAACATGAATTTTAAATTATCTGATGTGTTGTGATGTTTCTTTGAGGCAATGAATACCTCATGGCCTGTTTTCTATGAAAGGAGACACAGGGCCATAAATAAAAGTATTACTGTGACCAACAGCAACCAACATGCACTTGGCTATTAAATCAAGACATCAGCCCATCCACAGAATAACACAGACATAGTCCATTCTTCTCTGCTTTACTTTTTTTTCCCTCTAGTTTTCCCAATGCTGCTCTTTAAAAAATGCCTATTCCTAAAATTTTCCATTGTAATCTTACTGTTTGTCACTATCTGATCAGACTTATCATCAGTAAACTATAATCCAAACTGTATATTTTCTTACTGGAAATACAAGAGCATCATCCAGTGGCAGTCTGTAACTGCAAAACTTTCAATTACGTAGACAAAATACTATTCAACACAGATATATATATATATATATATATATATATATATATATATATATATATATTTCCCTGTTCTATTTTCTTAATGAGATTTCCAGGCAAAATTGTAGGGCAGTTGGATGGCTGCTTATTTCTCAGCTTCTTTTGACACTTCCAGGCTCAGTGCTTCTCATGTACCTTACACCTGCTTCCTGAAAACTTCTGCCTTGAGGACTTATGAGGAGATGAGCGAGTTGGTGTTTCTTGGTTCTGTTTCTCATAACTAAATTCTGAGAGCCAGGTCTCTAAGGGAACCAGGCCATGAAGACACTAACTACTCTAAGGAATTATTCTTTCTCTTAAAAATAACTTCTTAGGGGCACCTGGGTGGCTCAGTCGATTAAGTGTCTGTCTGCCTTCATCTCAGGTCATGATCGCAGGATCCTGGGATGGAGCCCCCCATCAGGCTCCCTGCTTGGTGGGAAGACTACTTCTCCCTCTCCCTCTGCCACTCCCCCTGCTTCTTGTGCTTGCTCGCTCGCTCTCTCTCTCAAATAAAATCTTAAAAAAAAAAAAAAAAAAAAAAAACCCAAAAACTTCTTAGATGTTTCTCTCATTTCCCCAGCCATCAGTACACTCAAAGTCAAATGCAAAGCACTTTTTAAACAATATGGTTAGTTTTAAACAAAGTTAGTAGTCACAAGCCCTTAGAGTGGTTAAGGATGTCATCCAGTCTATTACAAAGTTTAGAAGGTACATGTGTGTTCATGTGCATATTTTAAAAATCTCTATTGTTGAGATAATTGGTATTTTAAAGATTTATCTTGATATTTTTAACACAATTTTAAGCTAACGCTTATGTTTTTGTAAGTGTTACACAGTCACTTCAGCTGGAAAACTCCACGGAGCATGGAAATTATAACATGCTGAAAAATCACCAGACCTCGTAAAAATGTGTACTTCCTCCCAAAATGTTCACTAACTTAACTATAGTCTAACAGTAGTTTTACCTAAATTCCCGACTTAAAAGGAAAAAAATATATATACCAAACCTTTTGAAACTCCTACAGTTTTCTAAATCTCCTCATCAGATTCCAGTATGCTGGGAATGTTTAAAGTCAGTGTAGACAGAGCCACCACTTTGGTAGAAGCTTAAAAACTGGGAGCAAGATATTCTTGGCAGTCAGGCTGTCTCTCTGAGACTTGTCCTCTGGTTTTCCTTAGTAACATGGGTGTAGCCTGAAAGAAATCTTAGAACTGTTGAGGATGAAGAACACAAATGTTTATCCTAGACAGCTAATTAGCTTA
Source organism: Canis lupus familiaris (assembly GCF_011100685.1). Classification (NCBI taxonomy): domain Eukaryota; kingdom Metazoa; phylum Chordata; class Mammalia; order Carnivora; family Canidae; genus Canis; species Canis lupus. Next base: position 6,270,237 of record NC_049254.1, on the reverse strand, counting down.
ACATTTTTTGAAACAAAAAGTGGGGCACTGTTTGTAATTTCATGTTTTTAAAAGTTAATGCACTCATCCAAAGGATTCTAGAATAATAATTCTTGAAGAGATTTGGTACTTGATCTTCTCTCAGGATGCTCATCTCTTTTAACTTTCCTCTGATATTTGGTCCGAGAAATAACATGCCCATGTTTCATTGAAAGTTTATTTAAAAATACGCACAAATCCTTTTCTACAGGTGCATGATACTGGGAAAATCCTGGGTAAATAAATTCATGAATGACCTAGGAACCCCAACATCTTCATTTATTAGATAATTAGAATGATCTTAAGTCATTCTCATCTTTTCTGGCCTTTTGATTTTCATTCTTTTGAAAAGCCCTTGAGACATTTATCTGCACATACACAAAAATGGTACCTCAGCATTGAAGTTGGTGTTCACAGTCATGGCAGGCGATCCTCCATACGATTCCTGTTGCTAATGAAACCCTTATATTTCTTGAAGTTACTGGCCTGTTATTTGTTTTCTGTTGGAGATTCTGAGAGGTTCAGGCCAGAATGATAACAGTGTGTATTGTGGGGAGAGTGATATATTCTCTTCTTGCTAGTTTCCAAGTAAGGAAGAAAACATTAAATACTTCTGACTGTACAAAATCACCTAAAATAGGATAGGAGTAAAATGACCCCCATATTATCCCCTCTGCTACCATTTGGTGCCACACAGGCACATATGCTCAGTGAGGGGAAGAAGTAGAGGGCTCGTGGAATTTCGCATGACTCTGGTCCACATCAACATGTCCAGCTTCCCCTCCCTCAGAGACATTACTTTCATAGTTAACTTGACTTTGTCCCATTTTCATGGAATCTCCTGGCTCACTTATTTTGTTACTTACCCCCCCCAACCCGTAACAATTAGAACCAAGTGTACACTTGTTGACTACACTGTGAACTTTTCTCTGTTCTCTTTTCTATAAAATTTTATTCCTTACTTCACCATCAGAAATTCAAGAGACTATTTAGGTGCAGTAAAGAGAAGTTAGCATATTACTGAGACTGGTATAACCCCCTTATGAAGATTCATGGGTGATTTCTTTCACAGGAATAATCATATATGTGGCATTTAATATTTTGATTCCTTCACCATCATGTAAGTTATTTTATTAACACTTATTTATAATCAAAAACCTAGAGAGATTAGTTTAGTAAATGATGCTCTTTGGAAGAAAGTAATGAAGTATGCTTTAAAATGCCAATATTAAAAAAATAATAATAAAAATAAAATAAAATGCCAATATTTGGGCAGCCCAGGTGGCTCAGCGGTTTAGCGCCACCTTCAGCCCAGGGCGTGATCCTGGAGACCCGGAATCGAGTCCCGCGTCGGGCTCCCTGCATGGAGCCTGCTTCTCCCTCTGCCTGTGTCTCTGCCTCTCTCTCTCTCTCTCTCTCTCTCGAATAAATAAATAAAATCTTTTTAAAATAATAAATAAATAAAATGCCAATATTTCATATTCTTTCATTGTTTCTTCTGGTATTTAAGGAAATATTCCTACTGGTCACTTCACTGGTGACTTCTTATTTCTGTTATTTGTCGAGCACCTGTTATGTGCTTTGCACTGTCTTAAGTACTACGTAAAACATAAAACAGGTATTTTCCTCTACATCATGAAGTCATTAGCTGAGAAATTGAAAGTTCTAGAATAAATCCTATACAAGATAAGAGAGATATACATAATCAGTCTTGCATGAGACAAAAGATATACATAAAGAAGTTCTGAATAAAAAAGCTGTATGATGAATGCTAAAATAGCCAATGGAGCATACTGAGATAAATTTTTATACTGAAAACATTTTAATAAAGATATTGGTCTAGAAGAAAAAAATTTTTTTTCTAAAATTGTTCCAAGTCTGAAATTACTAAGGCCACCAAACAAAAATTAGAATTCTCCGCTGCCTTTTTGGAAATCTGATAAAGTGCAGACTTTGATGAAATATTTTTGGCAGTGACAATGACATAGGCAGTTTTTCAAGTTGAAATGGAGATGAGTCAGATTAAAAATAAATGTAGCATTTATGCCAAGATACCCAGGCCAAACTACCCATTTCCATGTGGGAACAATAGGACAGGCATGGTAGGTTTTAGTTTTTAAATTGTTAACTGAACTGACATTATAGAAGATCTCACCAGCTATGTTCTTTTAAGAAAAATATATTTGAGGGCACTAAAAATATATGGTAATCGAGCAAGGGGAAGATGCCTAAATAAAGGCCCACATGCTTCTATACACATTCAGATACAGGAATCTGAATATAAATGTTTATAACTGAATGATACCTAATTTTAGTGACTCTTAGGGTACATTTCTGTTTTTGGTGAAATGTTCTGGCCATCTGCAACAGAATTTGTACTGAGAATTATAGCCAATGAGTGCACACATAATAGCTTCCTAAGTTAGGGATTTTACTGACATTTCTCATTGTGCTCTATACATTCTCTTTCAATTATTTCTCTGGTTATTTACATTAACATCTTTTACACATCTCTCAAATTTACAAGTAAGTAATTTTAAGCCAAAGTAAAATTTAAGCTGAAACCTAAACAATGAGTGAAAATGGAGAATAGCCAAGCAAAGTAGGAAATGAGATCTAGACAAAGGAAATGGCATGTACAGAAACCCAGACGAGATAGACCATATTATACCGAGAACCTGAGGTTAGTTCAATCATGCCGGCCCATAGAGTTCAAAAATGTGAAAGAGTGACCTGGGATACAGCTGAGCATAAAGGGCTGTAATGTAGAGAGATTTATAAACCAACTTTTAGAGTTTTGGCTTACTATTATTAAAGTATAGTTGACATACACTGTTACTATCAGTTTCAGGTGTACAGGATAGTGATTTAACAACTTTTAGCTGCCTCTGTCACCAGACGATGCTATCACAATACCACTGATTATATTCCCTATGCTATGCCTTTCATCCCTGTGACTTATCCATTCCATAACTGGAATCCTGTACCTTCCAATCCCCTTTACCCACTTAGCCCATCTCCTCACCCACCTCCCTTTTGGTAACCATCAGTTTGTTCTTTGTATTTATGGATCTGTTTCTGCTTTTTGCTTTTTGTGTGCTTGTTGGTATTTAGATTCCATATATAAGTGAAATTATATTATTTTTGTCTTTCTCTGTTTACTCATTTCAGTTAGCATACTATTCTCTAGGTCTCCATGTTGTCTCAACGACAAGACCTCATTCTTTTTTATGACTAATATTCCATTGTGTGTGTGTGTGTGTATATATATATATATATATATATATATATATATATACACCTCATCTTCTTTACTGTTCATCTATTGATGGACACTTGAGTTGCTTCCATATCTTGGCTATTGTAAACAATCCTTCCTGAAATAAACATAGGAGTGCATATGTCTTGCTGAATTTGTGTTTAATTTTCCTTGGGTAAATAGTAGTGGAATTACTGGATCATATAATATTTCTATTTTTAACTTTTCTTGAAGAATCTCCATACTGTCTCCACAGTCGTTACACCAATTTACATTCCCCTCAGCAGTGCATGAGAATTCCTTTTTCTCCATTTCTTGCCAGCACTTGTTATTTCTCATCTTTGTGACTTTAGCCATTTTGACAGGTATGAGATGGTATCTCATTCTGGTTTTAATTTGTATTTCCCTGACGATTAGTGATGTTGAACATCTTTTCATGTGTCTGTTGGCCACCTGTATGTCATGTCTGGAAAATGTCTGTTGGTGTCTTCTGACCATTTTAATCAGATTATTTGTGTGTGTGTGTGCGTGTGTGTGTATGTGTATGTGCATGTGTGTGTTGAGTTGTATAGGTTCTTTCTATATTTTTGATATTAACACCTTATCAGAAATATCATTTGAAAGTATCTCCTCCCATTCAGTAATTGCCTCTTCATTTTATTGGTGGTTTCCTTCAAGTACATAAACTTTTCATTTCAGTGTTGTCTCAATTGTTTATTTTTGCTTTTGTTTCCCTTGCTCAAGGAGACCTATCTAGAAAAATCTTTCTAAGGCTGATGGCAAAGAGATTATTGCCTATGTCTCCTTTTAGGAATTTTATGGTTTCAGGTCTTACATTTAGGTCTTTAATCCATTTTGAATTTATTTTTGCATATAATGTAAGAAAGTAATTCAGCTTCATTCATATATCTGTCCAATTTTTCCAGCACGTTTTATTGAAGAAACTGTTTTTTTCCCATTGTATATTCTCTGCCCCTTTGTCATAGATTGACTCTATAAATATGGGTTTATTTCTGAGCTCTCTCTGTTTCATTGATTTATGTGTCTGTTTTTATGTCAGTATCATATTGTTTTGATAATTATAGCTTTGCAGTATGTGTTGAGATCCGAGATTATGATACCTCCAGTTTTGTTCTTTCTCAAGAATCCTTTAGTTATTTGGGGTCTTTTGTGGTTCCATACAAATTTTAAGATTATTTGTTCTAGTTCTGTGAAAAATACTATTGGTATTTTGATAGGGATTATATTGAATCTGCAGATTGATTTGGGTGGTATGGACATTTTAGCATTGTTCTGATCCTTGAGCATGGAATATTTTTCCATTTATTTGTATCAGTTTCTTTCATCAGTGTTTTATAGTTTTCAGAGTACAAGTCCTTCGCCTCCTTGGTTAAGTTTATTCCTGGGTATTTTATTCTTTTTTAGTGCAATTGTAAATGAGATTGTTTTCTTAATTTCTCTGCTTCTTCATTGTTATTGTATAGAAGTCCAACAGACTTCTGTATATTAATTTTGTGTGGAATTTCTCTTTTTAACCATTGCTTTTAAGTGACATGAGCAGATTTGCACTTTTATGTGTAGAAAATGGACCAAAGGTCAAAATGATAGATATGCTAATGATAATTTAAGTGAATGGGAATAATAGCTTGCTAAACTGGAATGGAGGCAACTGCACTGTCTTCTCTGTCTTTTCTTCTTTCCTTTGTTTGAATTATTGAAATCTGGAACACCTCAGCTTTGACCATGGAGGCCACTAGCCCTAGAGCCTGAAGTGAAGGCAAGGCAACTCTAGACCTAGACCTTTTTAAAGTCTAGAAAGCTTTAAAAATAGGCCTACAAATGGTTCAACTTCAATGAGTAACTGCCTAAAACAAAACTCAACATTATTCAAAGAAGAAAACAAAAATCTAGATACTCAGGCACATGGTATCCATTTGGTTCAACATCCAATAAAAAATTATGAGGTAAGCCAAGAACCAGGCAATTGTGACCCATGTGAGGAACAAAATCTGGAAAAAAAAAAAAAAAAAAAAAAGAAGGGTGGAACTTAACTTTTCTTAACCTCTTCTTTTAGTTATTATTAATGTTTAAGTATTTAAAATAAAACATGAACATAATGAAGGAAAATAGATTTTGGAGAAAAGAACCATGGAACTAGAGATGAAAAATAAAGTATTAGAAATAAGAATTTCATTTCTTCTTTTAAGTGATATAAAAGATCATTACCTTGTAATTTATGCAATCATGTCAATAGTCCTCTTTAATCATGACTGTCACAAGTGTTGCCAAGAATGTTTTTGCAATTCTTTTGCATGAGCTCCCCTCATTATATATATTATATATAAATATTTACAGTAGCCATTTATATTGTCTCTTTTGCTAGCCCTTACTATCTTTATACCAAAGTTGGTAAGTTCTTCATTTGATTTACCCTATATTTCTCTTGTTGCTATTTTAAATAATTTTTCTTACAGGACCCCGCTGCAGCTGGAGAACAGCTGGTCAATATCCTCCAAATAATAATGTCCTATTTAAAGACCCATGGTCAGTCATTTTCTAATCATGCTTTCTCCAAACTAAATAATCCTAATTCTTTTATTCTTTAATCATGCATTCAATTGCCTAGGCCTTTTCTTAACCCCTAACAACTAGATAGGAGATAGTTCCAACCATGTGTTTAGATCACAGGCTTCAATTCCCCCATTAGCTTTGATTAGAAGTTTCTCCAGGGCATAGAAATATATTTCTCATGTCTCATGACATAAGATAAATTCTTCTGAAGCATACAGAGGGATGTTCTATCACGCACTCAGCTGTTTCTCTTATTACCTATACTCTAGCTAATTAATGAATTAAATGAAACACTCCTTATTATCTATGGGAACATTCTCTAATGCGAATGGATATAAACCAACTCCAACCTTTCTCCTGAATAGTATTCCTAATATTAAATTACCAGGAGGAGGAATCACCTTTGAAACATATTGTTAAGGAACGTAATTTCCTTTAAAAATAAAATTTGTTAATTATATCATTCACATGAGCATCTTTTGAGATATACAAGATCTAATCAGTATTATTGGCTGTTTACCTAAATGAATCACTATTAAAATGAGATGGTAAATAGTAATTTGCAAAAATGATACTTGTACTATGTAATCTGTGTTCTCCTATAAGAGAATTCTCCAGGTTCTCTTGAATCAAACAGAAATCATACTCTCTCAAGCTTGGATAAATTTAACTGTGAGGCTGGGCAATGGGTTCTTTAGAAATCATTCTTTCTTTATTGAAAGAGATTTTCCTTTATGGAAATCTTTGAGATGTTTGTTTGTTTTTTACATTCTCGGTACTAAATACATAAGCATTAATTTGAATTAAAAATGTATTCTTCTCCCCTCATGAAATGCACTCACTTGTAGATAACTCTGGTTCTAAAAACATTGAGTCGATATTTTGATAACAATTGGAACAAAATGATTCTTAGTAACATAAATATACAGTAAGGTTTTGAAATATAATTAGAACCAGTAATTGCACAACCCATTTTGTCTAGACAATATGATGTTGAATAAGTACAAACAAGTAGATGTTGAAACAGCTCTACATCTAGAAAACATTGTCTAAAAATTTCAGCTGAAGTGATTGCTTAGGATACTTAGTGACTAACATGAGATTAGTAAAGTGAATGCATTATAAGTGGTTTAGACTTGATAATTTTGGCATAATAACTTTAGAACAAAAGCATTGATTTTGTTACATGTTATATGTAGTTCGTAATAACTGAAATCAATCTCTAAACAACTAAGGGATTTTCTAGGATTTAAGACATGCCCTTGGCATAGTGGAGGCAAATTATATACCTGAGTAAATGGGAATCCTTTTCCTCTCTTTCAGCAAAAGTCAGTAGTGTTAGTCTTTATAGTAAAAGTATTCATAATTAATTACCATAAGCAAAAGTATTAATCAATTACCATAAGCTTCCATTTTGAAGGATAATATTTTCCTCTTAGCTTTACAGCAGTATAGAATTTCACCTGTTTGTAACTCAGGTGTGTGGAAGCCTTATGTATTAAAAGTGAAATGAATTAAAATGAAAATTCATCTTGCTATTGTCTACCAATGTTCAGGGAACTTGTAAAATAAAAAGCCAGTATTGTTTCTTTTTTATTTGAAAAGTTTAAACAATAGAGAAAAGTAAAAATATCACTAAAACAAACACAAATCCTTAAGTCAGAATTTTCACAGTGTTCACACTTTGTCCTTCACTTTGCTATTATAAATAAAACTTGACTAATGAGATTTAATTTCCTTTGTTCCCTCTGCCAGCCCCCTTCCCTTTCTCTCCGCTCAGAAACAACGATCGTCATTAATTTCATGACTATTCTTAGTTCTGCTTTTATATTTTTGCTATCTTCCATGCCCAGAAATTTTTTTAAAACATTTTATTAGTTCATTGTTGTTGAAATTGTGTTGCAAACTATTTTAATTTATGCATTTGCTTGGATAAAAAATAACATCTTTATTAAATCTTTCAATTTAGAAATAATAATTTCTAAATTATTATTATGTCTTTTAATAAATAATTTTATTTGTCTTTTATGTCTTTTTATGTCTTTTAATAAATAATTGTTCCATAACATTTTATAAATTTTTGTTAGATCTGTTCATAATAGTTTTTAGATTTAGTGGGGTTTTTTTTTTAGATTTTATGGTTATTAGATTAAGGATTATGTTGATAAATTTTCTAGATATTTTTAAATGAACACTATTGTGATATGAGATCACAAAATAAGTAATAAGTCTAATAGATCATTGCAGTAGAACTTGGATCTAAATAGATGGTTGGAAGTATCACTATTAATCTTTGTATGTTGATGTTGTATGAGCAGTCCTGCAAGTCTTTCCTTAATTTTTAGATTTTTCTGAAATTATCATCTGAAAATGACAATTTTACTTTATTCTTTATAATTCTTAAGCTTTTTACTTTTTTTGCCTTGTTCATTGGTTATATCTAGTACTATGTTGAATCATAGTAAATTTAGTGGGAGTTCAGTGGGAGTTTGAAGGTATTTTTATCAGAAAGATTTGTATCATTAATGTGATGTCTGATAAAGGTCTTCGGTAGATATCTTTCATGAATTTAAGAAAGCTCCCTTTAATTCCTAGTTTATAAGTCACTTTTTAATTTATGGATCATTCAGCTTTTCTAATTTTACTGTTTCTGTCAAGATTATATAACTTTTCATCAACTGATTAATATGATAAATCACATATTTTTTATGTTATTTTGGTATTGAATTCCTGGCATGAACCCAAATTAGTCAAAATGTATTTTTTAAACAAAATAAAAAGATTTTGACATGGAATCATCTTTGACATCAGCTTTTATTCTATGTTTTCCTAATTTATCATGTTTAAATCCTCTACTTTTAAATCTTCATGTTCCTTTTTAACTTACTTGTGTCTCTTGTAAATAACATAGTGAATATTATAAGTTTATCCAGTCTTATCTCTATTTTACTTGAGTGCACTGAATCAATAAAAATTGTGATTATTTATATGTTTGGATTTATTCTGTCCTTTTATTCTGTTTTTTTAGAATCGTTTTTAAAAATCTTTTTCTGATTTCTTGTTGAATTGAAAGGGTTTTCTGTTTGATTTTCCTCTGCTAATTTAGAAGTTATAGCTTATTTCTATCACAGATGTAACCTTAAAATTTTAAAACACAATTAGCTTCATATTCTTGTGAAAAAATAAGAAATTAGTTACCATCTTTATTCTCATAAATAATACAAAAACCAAAATTTGCTGTTTAAGTACCTCCAAAAACTTTCTCTAGGACTCTTATTCTACATTCCTAAGTACATTTTTAGGTTAGTAATATTTTTAAGCTTGCTTGCCATCTCTTCTTGCAATTCACTCTTTACTCGGTTAACTTTTGCTGAAATCATTTTTTTAATAATTTTTTTAACAAAGAGACTGTGCATGTAAAAACTTTTAAATTAATTAATCGATTTACTTTTTTTAAGGATTTTATTTATTCATGAGAGAGAGGAAGAGACATAGAGGGAGAAGCAGGCTCCCTGGGGGGAGCCCAATGTGGGACTGGATCCCCAGACAAGTGATCATGCCCTGAGCCGAAGGCAGATGCTCAACCCCTCAGCTACCCAGGCATCTCTTAATTGAGTTATTTTTAACTGATATATTGTTATGTATTAAATGTACACATTCTAAGTGTACAGTTAGAGGAGTTTTAGTAGACGTGAAACAAACTCCCCAATCAAGCTAAAGAACATTGCCAGTACCACCATAGAAACTTCAATTACTACTTTCCGTTTCATTCCTCCCGTGGCCTTACAGAGACAATCACTAATCTATTTCAATCCCCAAAGGTTAGTTTTGCCCATTTTTCAATAGCTTTGCCTATTCTCTAATGCCTATTCTTCACATAAATAAAATCATACTATGTATCTGTTTGTGTCTGGCTGCTTTCACCACACATAATGTCCTAAATATTTATCCATGTTTTATTGTAAGAGAACGAATACACTAAAATTTTAAATCTTTTCTCATATTGACGTATATTGGATTGTTTCAAACTCTTTGCTATTATTAATAAAGCATTTTTATTGATACGTGTTTTCATTTTATCTGAAAAAATATCTAGTAGGATTTTTAGATCATAGAATATGTGTATGCTTAACTTTAATTTAAAAACTGCTGGGATCCCTGGGTGGTGCAGCGGTTTGGCGCCTGCCTTTGGCCCAGGGCGCGATCCTGGAGACCCGGGATCGAATCCCATGTCGGGCTCCCGGTGCATGGAGCCTGCTTCTCCCTCTGCTTGTGTCTCTGCCTCTGTCTCTCTCTCTGTGTGACTATCATAAATAAATTTAAAAAATTAAAAAAAAAAAAAGAAAAAGTTTTCGAAGACGGTTATATCACTTTTACAGTATCACCAATAATATTTGAGAGTTGTTCCTCATCTTCTCAAATATTTAGCCTTGCTAGTTTTTTAAATATTATTTTACCATTCTAGTAGATATTGTAATGTTATCATGGTTTTAATTTTTACTTCCAGAATATGAAATATCTTTTCATGTGCTTACTGGCGACTTATAAGAAATATTTTGTGCATATTTGTCCAAGTCATTTGCCTGTATTTTAATTGGGTTGTCTTTTTATTACTGGTTTATAGAAATTCTTTACATGTTCCAGAGTCAAATCTTTTGTTGGATACATGTGTTAAGAATATTTTCTCTCATTCTTTGGATTTGTTTCTTATAAGGTGTTTTTCTGAAGAGCAAATGTTTGTGATTTTGAGGTTCCTTTTTTTTTTTTTTTTTTTAATTTTTTCTGTCATCATTGCTCCTTTTTGCGTTCTATTTAAGAAATCTTTACCCTAGGGGTGCCTGGGTGGTCAGTGGGTTAAATATCCAACTCTTGGTTTCAGCTCAGGTCATGATCTCAGGGTCATGAGATTGAGCCTCATAGCCAGCTCCATACTCCGCAGGGAGTCTGCTTGAGAGTCTCTCACTCCCTCTTCCACTGCCCCTCTATGTGCCCTCTCTCTCTCTTTCTCAAATAAATAAGTAAATCTTTAAAAAAATCTTCACCCTATATCAGTTTTCTGTGGCTTCTGTAACAAATTTCCATAAATGTGATAGCTTAAAACAACAGAAATGTGTTGTTTCACAGTTCTACATGCCATGAATTGGAAATCAAGATATTGGCAGGGCTGCAATCTGTCCAAACACTAGGGAACACTCTTTCTTGTCCCTTGTAGCTTCTAGAAGTTCCTTTGTCCTATTACTCCAATCTCTCTACTTTTGGGTCACATTGCCACCTCCTTCTCTGTCTCAAAATTCTCTCTACTTCTCACTCATAAAAAGAGAGGTAACTGAATTTACTTCCTGCCTGTATAATCCAGAATAATCTCTCTCTATTAAGATTCTTAATCATATAATTTTCTAAACAAGGTCATATACACAGGTTCCAGCAATTAAAATATTGTCTTAACTTTGGGGGGCGGGGGGTTACTATTCAGCCTACTGCGTATCCCAAGATCACAAAAATAAGCTTTTTTTTTTTTTTTTTTTCTGGGAACTTTGCAGCTTTAGCATTTAGGTCTGCAAACCATCTTGAGTTATTTTTATGTATGGTAAAAGTAGGGTCATTTTTTTCTATATTAGTATATGATTCATCTGGACTCTTCTTTGAAAACATTTTCCTTTTCACATTGAATTGAATTAGCATACTCATAACAAATCTTTTGACCAACATGAGCGGATCTATTTTTTCATTAGTCTCTTTATGCTTATATCCATTCTACATTGTGTTATTACACTGTAGTTTTGTGGAAATCTTAAAGGCAAGAGTATGAGTCCTCCAGCTTTGTTCTTTCTTTTATTTTTTTATTTTTATTTATTTATTTTTTTTTTATTTTTTTTTTTTTTGTTCTTTCTTTTAAAGATTACTTTAGCCATTTGGGGTCCTTTATATTTCCAAATAGATTTTTCTGTCAGATTGTCAATTTTACCAAAAATTAACAAAGCATTATGAAATTTAGACTGGCATTGAATCTATAGATAAATTTCAATCAATGAATTTATAGATAAATTTAGAGAAAATTATCATCTCTAAATATTGAGTCTTCCATTTAATAAACATGGTATATCTCTATATCAACACTTAAAATTTTCTCTCAGCAGAATCCTAACTCTGGGAAATGAACTAGGAGTGGTGGAAGGGGAGGGGGATGGGGGTGACTGGGTGGTGGGCACTTAGGGGGGCACTTGATGGGATGAGCACTGGGTGTTATTCTGTATGTTGGCAAATTGAACACCAATAAAAAATTTATTATTAAAAAAAAATTTTAGCAATTTGTTTATGGTTTTCAAATGCAAAGACCTTTGATTTATTTTTAAAAATTTATTCCCAGTTATGATACACTTTTGATATCATTATAAATGACACTATTTTTTTTAAATTTCACTTTCTGATTCTTTGTTGCTCATATGTAGCAATATAATTATTTTTTATATTTACCTGAGAACCTGCTGAATTTACTTATTAGATCTAGCAGAATTTTTTTTACAGAATCCTTTAGATTTTCTATATAGATAATCATGTTTTCTAAAAATAAAGTTTTATTACTTTTTCCTTCAATCTTTATACAATCTATCACCTATTCTTGCCTAATTACATTGACTACAATCTTCAGTAAAACATTAAGTAGAAATGGTAAGAACAGACTTCATTCAGTATTTTAACATTAAGTTAAATTAGCCCTAAATTTTTTATAGATGTTTTATCAAATTGATTTTTTTCTAATTTGCCGATAGTTTTTGTTTCTATCATAAATGGGTGACAAATGATTTTTCTATACTTATTGTGATGCCCTCATGATTTTTCTTTGTTCTGCTAACGTGGTGAAAGGTAAACCAAACATGCATTCCCAGAATAATCCTTGGTTAGTCATAGTATATTATCCTATTTATAGATTGCTGAATTAAATTTGCTAACATTTGGTTAGGGAATTTTTGTGTCAATGTTCAGGAGGGTTATTAGATGAGTAGTTTTTGAGTTTGGGTTTGTTTGGGTTTTTTTTTTTGTTTGCTGGCTTTGTCATGATTTGATATCAGGGTTATACTGGTCTCATAAAATAAGTTGGGGGGATCCCTCAGCAGTTTAGCGCTTGCCTTGGCCCAGGGCATGACCCTGGAGTTCCAGGATCAAGTCCCACATTGGGCTCCCTGCATGGACCCTGCTTCTCCCTCTGACTGTGTCTCTGCCTCTCTCTCTCTCTATGTCTATAATAAATAAATAAATAAATAAATAAATATATAAATAAATAAATAATCAATCTTTTTAAAAAAAAACAAGTTGGGAAGTGTTCTAATTTCTCAAAGAGTTTGAGTAACACTGATAGAGATTGGTGTGGTATTTTTATTTTAAAAATCCATTTCTTTGCTAGATTTTGTCAGTTTAGTAAGATGTTTTCAAATAATTCGTGTACTTGATCTATATCATCAAGTTTGTGGGTTCAATTTTTTTCACAATAGTCCTTTACAATCTTTCTAATTATTGTAGAGTTATGATCATATTCCCTGTTTTATTATTGATATTTGACCGTATGTTTTATCTTTATCAGTGTTTTTAGGGTATATCAGTTTTAACATTCTTTTCAAGATCCAATCTAGCTTTAAGGATTTTCACTTTATTTTCACATAAATAATTTATATTCTTTTATTTTTTTCCTTCTATTGCTGTTGTGTTTACTTTGCTTAGATCATTGATTTTAGAATTTTCATGTCTTACTAAACATCTTATAGATACCACAATATTTGCTGTTGATTCCACTTTAGTCAAATGTTTTTCAAAAAAGCTAGGAAAATTTAAAATACACACACACACACAAACACACACACACACACACACACACCCCTACATCTTTTTTGACTACTTTTTAATCCTCCAACTGGAGTCCTTTCTAACTTCAAGTTTACAACTGGTATCATTTCTCTTCAGCCTGAAAATTTCCTTTATATTTCTTGTGTTACAATTGTACTGACAGCAAATATTCTTAGTTTTTGTTTATCTGAAAATGCTGTTATTTAATTTTTGGTTTTGAGGAGTTATTTCTTACTGAATATAAATTCTAGATTTTATTTCTTAGCACTTAAAAGTATCAATCCATTGTGTTCTGTATCACATTGTTTCTATCAAAATGTGTCTTCATAGTTATTGTGGTTGCATTGGTATCACATACCATTTTTTTTCTTTGCTTTTAGGATTTTCTCTACCTTTTTGGTTCTTACAATTTATGATAGGACTCAGTTTGTCTATTAATTTATCCTTCTTGAGATTTTTGGAGTTTCTTGAATTTGAGTTTATGTTTATTATGTATTAAAAAAATAATTGGCCTTTATTTCTTCAAATACTCTTGGGCTCCTTTCTCTCCTTTCTGTAACAATGGAATTTTAAATACATGTATTTTAGACTATTTGATATCGTCCCATGGGTCACCAATATTCACTTTTTTTCAGTTATTTTCTTTCCTTTTGGCTTTATTTTGGATAATGTCTACTCACCTATCTTCAGTTTCATTGTTTCTTATGCAGTGTCAATTCTGATATTAATCATATTTAATGTATTGCTATTTCCTATATATGCTTTTATAGTTCTAGAATTTCTTGGTTCTTTTTTATAGTTTGCATGCCTTTGAGATGTTCTATTTTACTTTTTTCTCTTTTTTTTGGCAAAACCTTAGACATAATTATAACAGCTATTTTAAAGTCCTTGAGTACTACTTCTACTATTTTTGTCATCTGTGGCTCATCTCTGTTGTTTTTACTTTCTTGATTGGGGACTCCATTTTACTGCTTTTTCACAGTAATTTTTTTTTAATTGTAGGCAAGGATTATGTTTCCTACAAACTAAATCTAACATACTATATCTTTCTCATAATTACTAACTTTATGAATAATTAATCTGTGTTTACTGCATTAATTATCTTGCCACATCTCTCATTTTAAAATTTAGCTTTTATTCTTACTATTCTGATGAATGTTTCTCATTTTTAGGCTTTCTATTTCTATACATGCACATTATTTGTCACCCACATTTTAATGACCCCTGGAATCACTTTTGACTCCTCTTCTCTCCATCTCTTATCTGTCATACTCCACTATATAATTCTGCAAAAACTGTCTATCCTTTCCCATTTCTCAATTCATTTTTTAAATGAATTTCTCACTAATTTTCTTCTAAAGCATTACTTATGATTTCTTAACTGTTTTTCTACTTCAGTCTTACTGAAATTCAGCTCTGTTCATCCCATTACACTATGAAAAAATGACAGTGATTTCCTTCTATCTTCAAAAAAATTAGAAATCCCGTCGCTATATTTCAAATCATCACTTATTCTGGCCTAAGTTCATCTATACCAATTTACCCCTATTTTAGAGCATTATATATTTTAGAGCAAAAAAATCTCTGTTTCCTTACTGTCCTGTTTCAGATGTTAGATATATTTGTTGCTTTGAAAGAAAATATTTCTGTCATCTTAAAGCTTAGCTTAAAGAGACGTCTATGAAATTCTGTTCCCTCTGAAATTCCCTTAACATCTATGTCCAACTACATAATGCTATTTACCACTTACTAATGTGTATTAGAGTAATTTCCATGCCTATTTATCTCTCCTATTAGGTTGCAATTCATAAGTAGATCTTAAGATCACACTTTGTCTCCATCATATCTCCTATCACATTGTTTTTGTTAAGTGCTCAATAAATATATATTGAGTAGAATTACATTATCAAACAAAAATACCAAAAAATTCTGTGTAGAATATGTTAAAAGTAGGAAAGTCATATATTTTTTGGAAGTTTTTCACCCAAATGGTAAGTAATAAAGTTAAGGTTTTTAAAGGAAGAAACTCTCAGCTAAGTGAAAAACCTGGCTATCTAGAATTTGTGGAGTTTAGTGTAACCAAAGTTTTATCCCTGTTTTTAGTTAAATTCAAAATATGCTATTAGATAAAGAATCTCTGGCTCGCTCACAAAGCTATTGTAATCTTATAATACCCTAAACAAAAAACAAACAAACAAAAACAAAGCTGTATCTCTGAAAGCTTCCTCTTTGCTTTGCCCTTGTGCCTGGAATTTTCAAAGAAATACAGATCAAGAGACATAAGATGCTTTGACAACTAAAGATAAATCCTGACATGCTTCTTAGCCACTGGGGACTTAATGAAGCAAAACTGACTCAAAAAAGGCAATTGAAGTGCTTTAGAGATGATCCAGAAGATAAAGGACTGGAAATGAGAACTGGCATTGAGAGGTTAATAAAGCTAGAACATACAACTTGATGGGAAAGATTCCAACAGTCATTTCGTGCCAGCCTTTTTCTTTTTCTTTTTCTTTTTCTTTTTTTTTTTTGATTTTTTTTATTTATTCATTTGAGAGAGCCAGCAAGAGCACGACCAGTGGGGAAGGGCAGAGGGACACAGGGAAGCACACTCCCCGCTGAGCAAGGTGCCCTACACATAGCCTCTATTCCAGGACCTCAGGATCATGATCTGAGCTGAAGGCTGACACTTAACTGACTGAGCCATCCAGGCACCCCCATGCCAGTCTTCAAATATACTTTATTTTATTTAGTGAGGATGGCCAGCTGTTTAAAAACCTGACCTTTACAGAACAAGATAAAATGGCTTTAAACAAAATTACAAGGGACCTAATTTTGTTTAAAATAATTTCCTGTAAGTAATAAGGTTAAGTTATTGAATAAATCTCCTTCTACAAAAAAGATGAGAATTTCTCCATATTTAGGGGGTTCTATGTGCTGCTGCTAGAAGAATACACTGATTTTGTGTGTGGTGTAAGAAAGTGATTCAGTTTCCCTCAGTATGTCAAGGGTTCTTCTCAGAATTTTATATTGTCAAAACTTTGATAGATGCAACTATCCTAGCAAATTCTTCTTCCCTTGGCAATTTCTCATTTACCCTGCCTAAAGAAGCCATCTTTTATTTTTTTTCACCCCAAATTCCTTTCTTTCTTCCTTTCTTCTTTCTTTCCTTTTCTTCTTGCCTTTATTTCTCTTTAGTGAAGTATAATTAACAGACAGTATTATATTAGTTTGAGGTGAACAATAAAATAATTCTCAGTGCTCATCAAGATGGTGTACTCTCAATCCACTTTATGGCATCCATCTCTCAACCACCCTCCCCACCCCTACCCCCTGCTAACCACCAGTTTGTTGTCTGTATTTGTCTGGGTTTTTTGTTTGTTCATTTGTTTCCTAAATTCTATGCATAAATGATATTATTGGTATTTGTCTTTCTCTGACTTATTTCACTTAGCATTATACCCTCAGTCCATCTATATTGTTCCAAATGGCAGAACCTTGTTCTTTTTTGTATGAGTAAAATTCCATTGTGTACATATGTATCACTTCTTTATCCATTCATCTATGGATGGACACTTGGGCTGCTTCCGTATCTTAGCTATTGTAAATAATGTTGCAGTAAACAGAAGAGTACATATATCTTTTCAAATTATTGTTTTCATTCTCTTTGGGTAATCAATAATGGAATTACTGGATCATATGGTAATTCAATTTTTAATTTTTTGAGGAACCTCTATACTGTTTTCCATAGTGGCTCACCAGTTTACATTCCTACCAACAGTGTATAAGGGTTCTTTTTCTTCCACATCCTCACCAACACTTGTTATTTTTTTGTCATTTCAATAACATTCTTTCTGACAAGTATAAGGTGATATATCATTATGGTTTGGATTTGCATTTCCCTAGTGATTAGTGACGTTAAGCATTTTTTTCATGTGTCTATTAGCCATCTGCATGTGTCTTTTGGGACAATATCCATTCAGATCCTCTGCCCACTTTTTAATAGAACTATTTGGAGTCTTTTGGTGTTGAGTTATAGAAGTTCTTTATATATTTTGGATATTTACCCTTTATCAGATATATCATTGCAAATATCTCCTCCCATTCAGTAGGTTTCCATTTTGTTTTGTTATAATTTCCTTCACTGTAGAAAAGGTTTTTATTTTTGTGTAGCCCCAGTGGTTTATCTTTGCTTTTGTTTCCTTTACCTGAGAAGACCTGTCTAGAAAAATATTTCTATGGCTGATGTCAAAGATGTCATTTAGGTCTCTAATCCATTTTGAGTTTAATTTTGTGTGTGGTATAAGAAAGTGATTCAGTTTCCTTCTCTTGCCTATAGCTGTCTGTTTTTCTCAGCATCTTTATTGAAGAGATTCTTTTCCCCGTTGTATATCCCTGCCTCCTTTTTGTAAATTAATTTGCCATATAAACATGGATTTATTTCCGGGCTCTTTGTTTTCCATTGATTTATGTATTCATTTTTGGGTCAGTTTCATACTGTTTTGATTACTATAGCTTTGAAGTATATTTTGCAGTCTGAGATTGTGATGCTTCAGTTTTGTTCTTTTTCAAGATTTCTTTGGCAATTATTGGTCTTTGGGGGTTGCATACAAATTTTAGGATTTGTTCTAGTCCGTGAAAAATGTTTTTAGCATATTGATAGAGATTGCATTAAATCTGTAGGTTGCTTTGAGTAGTATAGACATTTAACAATATTTATTCTAGTCCAACTAGTCCATTAGCATGGAATATCTTTTCCTTTGTTTTTGTCATCTTCATTTTCTTTCATCAGTGTCTTATAGTTTTTAGAATATATATCTTTAACCTCCTTGGTTAAGTTTATTCTTATGCATTTTATTACTTTTGGCGCAATTATAAATAGGATTGTTTTCTCAATTTCTGTTATTTGATTATTAGTGTATAACAATACAACAGATTCATGAATATTAGTTTTGTATCCTGTGACTTTACTGAGTTCATCTATCAGTTCTAGTAGATTTTTGATGGAGTCCTTAGGTTTTCTATACATAATAGCATGTCATCAATATAATAAACATATCACTTCTTCATTAACATTTTGGGTGCCTTTTATATTTCTTGTCTGCTATGGCTAGCACATTCTCATTTTCTCTGAGAAAATTTTAATATAGCAATAAAAGACTTCTGTAAACAAGGTTTGTCATTAAGACAGATGGGATTCTAGTTTCTGAACAACCAATCAAAGAGAAAGTTTACCAGCACATAAAGAAATTGTATAAACTATCATTACTGACTTTTTTTTCAAAATATTTCCTTAAAAATTTATCTTCAATTACTTGTTTTGTAGAGTTATATTTAAATATGTGGGCATTTGGTCCAGTCCTATATAATTTTTAATTATGGAAAAAGTAGATATATTGTGTGACTGATATGTTTCAGAAATCTTTTCCTAAGGCTCAAGGAACAGATTTATTGAATAGCTTTGTAAGTAGGTTTAAAATTTTTGAATTTGTATGCTGTCCCAGCTTTCTTCACAAAATGGCAATAATCTACCTAGATTTCTTAACTAAATTATGCAAAGTTATCCACACCAAACCACACTTATTTTATCCATGACATAAAGAATCTTAGGCTGGCAGTATTAGATGGGCTCATATTATAAACAGACTTCTGCATTAATTTCTTTGCCTGACGTTACTCACTAAATCAGTACAGTGGAGCCTTGATTAGATCCCAGGTCTTTGATGACCAAGTTACTGTAATTTCTATATAATCAAGCTGCCTGTAACCTATGAGTATGTCTCCTACAACTAATTCACCAACATTGAATAAAATCACTTAAATGATTTTGTAGCTAAAACCACCCTGAAGGAAACTTCCCTAGGAAGGTGTCAGTTACTTGCCTTTTAGCCTGCATTGTTCATTCTGAATCAAAACCAGGTTTACTGTGAAAGTATTCTTCCTATAATTGTTGGTCCTCAAACATCCCTATTTTGAAATTACTGTTTGTTCAGTAGCATAAAAAATGCTCCTAATAAATTGTGGGGAAAATATATTAACAAAATGTAAACATGTAAACATACATACACACAATTTCTGAAAAGTTCTCAATACTGATCAAAAATGTTCTCACATACCATGTGCATTAAGATCACAGTGATTTAGTCACTGATGCTTTTCTGCCATTACCTCAGGAGGAAATATGTAGTTGGTGCTTTCTTTAACCCCTTTGTTTTGTTTTGTTTCTGTAAATTCTTCCCATGGTATCATGGAAAGGAGCTCTTCAACACCACGTTGTGGGTGGCTGCATCCAAAGTATAAATAATTGGCCAAAGGTATGGAGTAGCCTTTCCTGGATTCATGCAAGGGAAGGGCTCCTGACCATAACAGAACTTCTTATGTAAAAGACTGGCTGGAGAGGAAGGATTAATTTTACCAAAATCAAAGTTTGATATTATTGTCTAGTCACAAATTGAGCAGCAAAGGCTAATTTGATTATAAAGTGAAGGTCTCCATACAGCCCGCCATCTAGCACAGAATATTCTCAGATTTGATGCTTCTCATTGTGTACCTTCATGAACCTCTCTCTCTGATGCAGATTTGGATTTGAATTCTTGATGAAAGTCTTCAGTATCTGTTTGGCCTGATCAGGCCCAGTAAATAGTGCTGAAGTGTTTATATATTATCATGGTCAATAGTTCAATAAAATTTATACATTTTTAGTAACATTAGCATACGTATTGCCCCTCCAGGTCCTTTTCTGTTTGGTAGTATGTGACTCTAAAACCCCCACCGTTTATGTATGTTAATTTATGGAAATTTTATTTTTGGAAAAAAATTCTGTTGGGTATTAACGTCTTAGTGGATAAAAGGCTACTCAAATTTAACATTTAGTATATTAGGTAATCTAATTAAAACCACTATAATCTGAAAGAAAGTTTAATTTATGCTGCAGTAAAAGGAGTCTACTAGAAAGTATACAGTCTTGGTTTACACTGCATAATTACAGGTCTTACTGTATACATGTCATTATTTTGCCTGCAAGATGGTAACTACTCACTATTTCATGTTAACTATTAAAATGGTTCAGTCAACACTCTCACTAAAATGATGGAAATAAACTAAACTATACAAGGAACACAAAACATTTTTTGTTTGTATTATGGTGCTGTTTGAACATATTCTGGGAATAGATATCTTTCCAAACTCTTTTGGTCTCTCAGTGTATAATCAGTCACCCTTAGAATCAAGGACATCTTCTGTAAATCTAACCAAACTTTCTAATCACTTACTGATACTTGCTTTTCAGTATAGACAACGTCCCAGAATCTTGTTTAAAGTACATTTTCGTATTCTTGAAGCAGAGCATAAGCATAACTCTATTTGAATGGCCCCTACTTTGCCTAAAGTCATTGAGGCTGGAGAGAAAAAGTTTTTGTAACAGTTTGCTTAAGAACTCCAAGTCAAATTCTGCCAATTATTAATAATCAATTAGTAAATCAAACCTAGGACTTATTTTCTCTGGCACAAGAAACCTTTATCCTATAACCCTTATTTATCTGATCCAATCTTCATCTCATTAATCATTCTTATTGTTATTTCCTGGATTGTTCTTTGTATCTTTTCCAATTGAGTTCTTCTGAAATTACTATTCTGTTACACCACCATAGTTCAGCTGTGGGGAGGGCTTCATCTGACTGCAATCCTTAGGTGCCTTGGGTCTTGCTAAAAAAGGCCTAAAATCCCATGACTCCAAATTCAATTCCATTCTATTTGATTGTTTCTGAACTGTTCTCTTTGTAATTTGAAATATAGAGGCAGAGGAGGTAAGGGATATACATTTTCCCAATGGCGTAGAATTAATAATAAGGCCTGAATTTGATTTATTCATTTTCCCAGCATAAGGTTGATTTGGGCTCCGGTGTCAAGATTATATCTAGGAATACGAACATCTGGGCCTAACAAGATAGCGGCATGCATTTGGATCATGAATAAACAATGTTTTTCTAACATGGTTATTGCTGGCTACATCAATAAAAGGCCTGTCAATGATTAGAAAAATCGGTCTCTGACACCTATTGGCCAACCATCTGCCCCAAAGAGAGAAGATTTAATCACTTTGGAAAGCAATCCTATTTAAGGGTTATAATAAAAATGAGGTAGAAAGCCAACTTCTAGTTGTTTTGCACAAGATAGTGACACACTGCACACACATACACAGGCACAGACTTCCATCTTTTGTATAGAGCACTAACCTGCTGATTGGCCTACCACTGAGCCTCATAAAAGAAGTCCTGAGCAAAGGACTTGATATACATCTGACTGGGCTTGTCATTGTTAGTGCAAATTCCTTCAATTCAAGGTGATCATCGCTCTTCAGGCAGCTTTTAAATGCAAATATTATTCAAGATGAGAAATATATTCTGCTCTTACAAGGCATTTTCTTCTTTAACTAGTTTTTTTTTTTTTTCTGGCAGAGCCCAGAGAACACAAGTTTTTTGTTTTTTTTAAGATTATTTAAAAATGTAAATTCTATTAATTAACATAGTGTATTATTACTTTCAGAGGTAGAGTTCAGTGATTCATCAGTCTTATATAATACCAGTGCTCATTACATCACATGCCCTCCTTAATGTCCATCCCCCGGTTACCCCATCCCTGAAACCTCTCCCCTCTAGCAACCCTAGTTTGTTTCCTTTCCTATGATTAAGAGTCTCTTATGGTTTATCTCCGTCTCTGATTTCATCTTGTTATATTTTTCCTCTCTTCCCATATGATCCTGTGTTTTACTTCTTCATTCCACATATGAATAAGAGCAAATGATAATTGTCTTTCTCTGGTTGACTTATTTCATTTAGCATAATACACTCCGGTTCCATCCACATCACTGCAAATGGCATATTTCATTTTTTGATGGCTGAATAGTATTCCATTGTGTATATACCACATCTTCTTTATCCATTCATATGTCATTGGATCTCTAGGCCCTTTCCCTAGTTTGGCTATTGTGGACATTGCTACTATGAATGTTTGGGTGCTGGTGCCCCTTCACATACTCCCTTTGTATTTTTGGAGTAAATACCAAGTAGTCGGATAGCTGGGTCCCAGGGTAACTCTTTTCAACTTTTTGAGGAACCTCCATACTGTTCTCCAGAATGACTACCTCAGTGTGTTTCCCACCAGTAGTGTAAGAAGGTTCCCTTTTCTCCACATCTTGGCCAACCTCTGTTGTTTCTTGACATGTTAATTTTACCTATTCTGACCCGGGTGAGATAGTATCTCATTGTGGTTTTGATGTGTATTTCCCTGATGCCAAGCGATGTGGAACATTATTTCATGGGTCTGTTGGCCATTTGTATGACTTCTTTGGAGAAATGGCTGCTCATGTCTTTGGCTCCTTTCTTAATTTGACTCAGTTCTTTGAGTGTTGAGTTTGATAAGTTCTTTATAGATTTTGGATACCAGCATTTTATCTGATAAAACAATTGCAAATATCCACTCCCATTCTATAAGTTGCTTTTTGGTTTTGTTGATTGTTTCTTTTGCCATGCAAAAGCTTTTTATCTTGACAAAGTCCCAATAGTTCATTTACCATTGTCTCTCTTGTCTTTGGAGACATGTCTAGCAAGAAGTTGCTAGGGCTGAGCACACAGAAGCTGCTTCTTGTGTTCTCCTCTAGGATTTTGATGGATTCCTGTCTCACATTTAGGTCTTTCGTCCATGTTGAGTCTACTTTTTTTGTGCATGATGTAAGGAAATAGTCCAGTTTCATTCTTCTGCATGTGGCTGTCCAATTTTCCCAGCAACATTTGTTAAAGAGACTATTTTTCCACTGGATATTCGTTCCTGCTTTGCCAGAGATTAGCTGGCCAAAGAGTTGAGGACCCATTTCTGGGTTCTCTCTTCTGTTCCATTGATCTCCGTGTCTGTTTTTGTGCCAGTGCCACACTGTCTTGATGATCACAGCTTTGTAATAGAGCTTGAGGCCTAGCATTGTGATGCCACCAGTTTTGGTTTTCCGTTTCAGCATTCTTTTGGCTACTCGGGGTCTTTCTGGTTCCATACAAATTGTAGGATTATCTGTTCCAGCTCTTTGCCAAAAGTATATGGTATTTTGACAGGGATTGCAAGGATTGTTTAGATTGCCCTGGGTAGCATAGACATTTTAACAATATTTGTTCTTCCAATCCATGAGCATGGAAGGGTTTTCCATTTCTTTGTGTCTTCCTCAATTTCTTTCATGAGTGTTCTATAGTTTTCTGAGGACAGATCCTTTGCCTCTCTGGTTAGGTTTACTCCTAGGTATTTTATGGGTTTTGGTGCAATTGTAAATGGAATCCACTTCTTAATTTCTCTTTGTTCAGTCTCATTGCTAGTGTACAGAAATGCCACTGGGTTCTGTGCATTGATTTTATATCGTGCCAATTTGCTGAATTCCCTTATGAGTTCTAGCAACTTTGGAGTGGGGTCTTGTGAGTTTTCCACATAGAGTGTCATGTCACTTGTGAATAGTGAAAGTTTGACTTCTTTTTTGCTGATTCAGATGCCTTCTATTTCTTTTGATTGATGGCTGAGACTAGGATTTCTAGTACTATGTTCAACAGCAGTGGTGTGAGAGTGGACATGCCCATAATGTTCCTGACCTTAGGGGAAAAGCTCTCAGTTTTTCCCCCATGGAGAATGATCTTTGCTGTGGGCTTTTCCTAGATGGCTCTTATGATATTAAGGTATGTTCCCTCTATTCCTCCCTGAAGGTTTTTAAACAAGAAAGGATGCTTACTTTGTCAAATGCCTTTCTGAACATTGAGAGGATTGTATGATTCTTGTCTTTAATTAATGTAGTGTATCACATTGATTGATTTGTGGATGTTGAACCAACCTTGCAGCCCTGAAATAAATCCCACTTGGAGTCAGAAATTAAGGGAGGAAAATATTATGAGGAGTTCTTGGTTAATAGTTTAGTGCCAGGAAGGTTAAGGAAGAAGTCTGAAATTTATCCACCTGCTCAGTGAAGAAATAAGGCATTGGCTTTGCGAAGGGTATATTCTAAGTATTGATGGTGAGAGGTTTTTGTGGTAGTTGGAAGAATGAAATGGAGGCAACCTGGCTCTTTAGGGGAGAGGGAAGAGACAGATTTCAAGGGAAATTTACTGGGAACAAAGGGCTGGCAAAAGAGGAGCCTTTGCTAAAATAATGATCTGCAAAGTGGAGGGTATGGGATACTGTGTACGAAAGTACAAATGACTCACTAGGGTACAGGAATAAGTTTTAGAACTTTTAAATATTTTTTCTCACTTTAAATTATTTGTATGTAGTTTTAAAATGTGCATATTACATTATAAAATGGTAGAATTGTATAACTTATAAATACATACATACATATTATGGGCATATGGTCAATAATTCTATCGATGGTGTACGTGATCAAAAAAGTTTGAGGCCACAGCACTAAAGGATCAGAGAAACAGGATGTATATCCTCCTAAAGGCCAATATTGTCATAAACATCATCGGGGTAGTGACACGAAGGCAAATGCTTGGCAAAGTAAAAATAAAATACTATAGGATGCCTTGGTGGCTTGGCCAGCTAAGCACTGGAGTCTTTGTTTCAGCTCAGGTCATGGTCTCAGGGTTGAGATCGAGTCCATATTGGACTCTGGGCTCAGCCAAGAGTCTGCCTGGAATTATGTCTCTGCCTCTCTCCACCCCTCCTCCCTTCTCTACAGTAAATAAATAAAATCCTTAAAAATGATAGTAGAAATGGGTATATCCTACTTCTAGAGAAATTTTACTTTTTTGTCCTTTTGGCTTTGTGCTTTCTTGAAATCCTGACACCTTTCTTAATGAGTTGAGCTTTATGAGGTTGGAAATTGAGTAAAACTCAAGTATTTATTATTTCATTATTTTCCCAGGCCAAAGACTCTTAGTCATCAATGATTGATCACAGCATACCAAAAAATATCAGGTATGAAATGAAACATTTCTAAAGTAAGAGCTAAAAGAATCTATCTTGGTTTTGTTTTTTTTTTTTTGTTTTTGTTTTTTTTTTAACTCAGTGGTTTTCAGGTGTCCCAGTGGCTTATTGCTGAGTACTCATGGAAAAAAAAGGAAGAATGGCTTTCAGATTGCTAAAGCTAAGGCAATTGCTCTTTTTTTTTTTTTTTTTTCCACATTTAAGGTTAAAATAACAGAAGACAAAAACACCCTGTTTCAAACATTGAAAATCCCGTGGTCTTTCTACAGGCTTATAATAATTAAGATTTAAAAATCGATCAAAAAATCAATTCAATACCAATAGATTTGTCTTCATATGTTGTACATCTCCAGACCCCTAGAAAACAGAATTTATAGCTCCTATGAAAGGGCAGAGTTTTGTCATTTGTTTCCCAAATGGCATGAGAGTGGAAGTATTTAATAAAAAGGTAAGGAGACAGTAATATTTTTGGCATGATGGTGTGTGTAAGAAATGTAAATTATAAGATAGGAAGGCCCGTCTTATAGATGCTCCTTGATGGAGGCAAAGACAGGATCCTGGGAAAGGTGTGGGATGGGGAGAAGTGATCAAAAGAATGGGGAAGAAAGTAAAGAATAAGTGGGAGTCACAAAGGAAAACCGGAGCCTAGGTAAACTTTATTATCCAAAGAAGATAATAAGTAAATTAAGAATGAGACATCAGGAAAGATTTTTAAAAGTTTTGCATTTATATCATCTTTTAGAATCTGTGTGTGTGAACAATCCCATAATGTGAATTTCTTTCTGGTAAGAAATCCCCTAGAGGCTCTGTGACTCAGGAGATTCTCTGCAAAATTGCCATCTAGTTGCAGTATTTGCCTATCACAGAATTTCAGAGTAAAACTGGCAGACTCTGCCAACCAGAGGATGTCAGCCTTTACTCCAGAAAGGACTATCTCCAGAAATCTCCCCAAGTCAATGTCTGACCTTTTCAGAAAGATGTAATCAAATCTAACCCCGCGAACCTGTAATTGGGTTTGTGCTGCCAATATAATATCCACCCTGGACTTAGTTGTAATGGAAATTTGAATTCTTTATTTCCTTACTGTATTATTATTATTATTATTATTATTATTATTATTATTATAAAATGTATTTATGGTGTTTAGATTTCAGTTAGCTTTGCCCTGCTTTGGCACATCAATAGGTCTCAGTATGATAATTTCCAAATAAGATCTTTTTTTTTTTTTACCAAGGACCTAATGGGAAATGAAACATGGGAAGAAATATGTCCACGAACTGTGCATTTCACCAAGCACACCAGTGAGCATAGTGGAGCTACGCTGACTTCATTTTTCAATGTTCTATTGATCATTACCCCCCTCCTTGATTCTGTTAGTTTTGACACCTGCTAGCTGAGAGAAGCACTGCCAGGCCTGAAGTAAAGTCCCAATGGTGTGGGCCTTATTTCACCCAAAACACCCTCTGTGGAAGTGCAGTCCAAGCATTTCAATAGCTGTGGTTAGTCCACCGTTAAAAATTGAACTGAGATTTTGAAGATTATTAGAAGTTTTCCAGATGCTGAGTATATACATGCATTCTATCTGAAAATCAGTCTGCTTAGATCCTCAAAGTTTTACCCCATAAAAATGACTGTTTTGTTTTGGCTGCTGGCCAGTGTAAGCAATTCTAAGAGGTTCCAGTCATTTTCTTCCTTGATGTGCTGATATTAATAAGTTAGAAATGTCTGTCTGTCAGCAAACAGATTTTATGCCTCATCTTTTAACTCTAAGACATCTATACAGTTAGACTGGAATCATGGGATGCCAAAAGGTCCAGTAAATTCAAGTGCTTCATTTAAATCTTTGGCTCTTCAGGCAGTCCCTGAATTACAAATTCATCACTTTTTAGGATTGTCCTTTACCGTCGCCTTAAAAATCTGAACTAATCTGGCTGGCTGGTCTGATGCTCTGAAATGGTCAGATTGAACCAATGTATCAAAATGCTGACATTTTTATATTTTCCAAATCTGATGTAGTTGTAAAAGTAGAGCTAGAAAGACAAAGACTAGCTAGCTTCTAGACATTAACCTTGTCTAATTATGGACTAAATAAACAGCAGTTTAAGGAGAAACTCATCCAGGTACAGTGGGATAAGACTTGGAAATCCTCAGATCAACTGCAGTTATTTCTTTCTCCATTTATCCTTTATTACACAGATACCCCATGTTGTTCAGGGATCATGGAGAGAAGCCTGGAGCTACAGTGCACTGGACTATTACAATAAAATGTGTAAATGTGATACATATTTAATCATAGTCATGTCTTAGGCAATGTACTTTGAATGAATTGCATATGTTACTAAAAGAGTCATTCTACTTTCAGCTAACCTAGGTTTCTTAGAAATTTCCTTCATATTCATATCAGAAAGGAGTCTTACTTTTGTAGAGCGAAGATAAGAATATAGTCTGTGCTTCATTTTGGTCAGGATGAGGCTAGATCAACAAAACCAGGAGGGTGAGTTTAAGTTGTCAAAAGAGATGCAGATAAAAAATACCTCAGACTAAACATTTACACATTGTCTATCTGGACTTGACTTTGACCCCATGTGCTTTTAAATCTCTGGTGATAACGTGACAGACGGTGGAATAAGTGGTCCTGAAGACTGCCAGCCTCTCTTCCAGGGGCGGAGGTGGCCACAGGCATTTGACCATCATTGTCAAGATTCAGAAAGTCTGAATAAACATCAACATTTTCATAAGGAAGCTGAGGAATTCCGGATGCATCAGCCCAGTGAGAGAAATGCTCTGGAAAGGAAATCGTGGCAGACGTTCCCACACCTCTTGGACAGACAGTCATATTTCCTATTTGGGGGCACCCACTAACCCCCAAATGTGGGAATTGAACAAATATCACTTTTGCAACCTAGTCCAGTGAAGGCATATTTTGATTCCCAAAGTTTAACGAGCTGAACAAAGGAGTCTACCTCTGAAAGTTCCTGGCTACTTCCCCACAACCTGAGACAAAAATGACAAGGAATACTTTTGCTCTCAGGAAAGAGAATCCTGCTGAGATTTAAGCTCTTCATTCTAGATAGGGTCTGCCTTCTAGAATTTTAGGCAAGACCAAGTCAGTTAAAAAAAGATTGTGTGCAGCAAAATCAAACAAAAAAGAAATGCTGTGAAAATTTTTGAGAATTGTTATATAAGGTGTTTTAAGGGAAAGGGATTATATTTTTATAAGAATAATTTTCAAATATATTCTTTCTTCTAGGTTTACTATTTATTACTCCTCTATACAAACCTATTAAATGAGGAAATATCTTATTTAAATATGGTGGAGGGTAGGTAATTCAGTTAAAATATTGTTAATATTGGAAATAGAAGTTATTCTTTCTGGACACTAGGGCTCTACCTCTCTTCTCTAGTTGTGAGATGAATTTCTGAACTGTATTTCCATGTGTTCTGTTTCCACTATAGCTGGGTGCTTCCCTGTGTGGAGGATGCCACACTCATGTCTTATTTAACATGTGTAAGGACCCACTCACCATCCCTTAAAAAAATGGGTGACAATATATGTTTTCAAGATTTTTAGGAAGAAATATTCAAATGGCTTCATTTGAATTCAAATTCAGTAAATTCAGTTATAGCAAATGAGTTGAGTCATTTATGCAGAAAGTACTTCCCTTCAAGACATCATTCATTCACTTAGTATTTATTGAGTAACCTAGTACATTCACACGTATTTTAATAAGTCTTTAATCCCTACTCATGAAGTGAGAATTTTTTGCTTTCTAAGAATTTTCAGGCCCTGAAAATAGATAGAGAATTCTAAAAGTGAAGCAGAAATAGTCCTAACCTGGAAGAGCTGCATATGCAATGTCCTGAAACTAAAATCAGCGTTTTCCTTGATTGGCACTGGGGAGAAAAGAAGATGGTTAAAGAGTTTATTCCTGAAAATGTGTTTTTTTCTTTTTTTTTTCTTTTTTTTTTGGTATATTTTTTTATTGGAGTTCGATTTGCCAACATATAGCATAACACCCAGTGCTCATCCCATCAAGTGCCCCCCTCAGCGCCCATCACCCAGTCACCCCCACCCCTGCCCACCTCCCCTTCCACTACCCCTTGTTTGTTTCCCAGAGTTAGGAGTCTCTCATGGTCTGTCTTCCTCAGTGATATTTCCCACTTATTTTTTTCTCTTTTCCCCTTTATTCCCTTTCACTACTTTTCATATTCCCCGTATGAGTGAGACCATATAATGTTTGTCCTTCTCTGATAGACTTACTCAGTCAGCATAATCCCCTCCAGTTCCATCCACGTTGAAGCGAATGTCGTTCCTAATGGCTGAGTAATATTCCGCTGTGTATGTAGACCACATCTTCTTTTGTCTGTTTCATTTAAGCAGGATTAGATTTTACAAATGTAACCAGGTTACCTTCTAGCCTAAACAGCCTTCTTGGATGCAGTTCTCTTTTCTTGTGATGTCTGTACCCCTTGAGGCTCTCAGTTAATCCCCTACAATATAATTGAAATGCAGATTTGTGGCACATCAGCAATTAGAATAAAAGAGGTTAATAAAATTCTAGGAGTGCTCCTTATGACTCAAAACTTATGATCTACACATTGAGTAATTTAGACGAGAGTCACCGGAAAAATAAATTAGGAGCAGTTGAAGAGTTCAGTAGACTCTGGCTGTTGGTTTTGCTTGCTCCCCTCCACAGTGAGAGAAGTATAGCCTATTAATTTCAGTGGAATGCTTGCTAGCTCTGCACCCTAGGAGTGAGCCAGCCATTATATTGAAAGTGGGGACCTTGTCTACTTGGATTGAATGAATTCAGGACTGCCAACCATTGTCAGTTAGTAGCTGAACTGCAGAGATCTTGGCTCAGAGGGCTTAAAAATATGCTCTGGCCAGTCCCCAAAGAATTAACTCGCTCTTAGAGTATTTTGAAAAAACACTGAGTCACAGAGTAAGGCCAAGTGTGTGTTTGGCACAGGTTTATCGACAATATTCATTTGTACATTTTCATGGTGCCTATCAGTATGTTGAAGCTTTTATACACAAACATAATACCTGAATGGAAGTGACTGGAAGAGAATCCATTTGCTCTGTAAGCTGAGGCTATGAAATGCATACAGGGGACAGGGGTTGGCCAACTTTGTAGAATGTGCATCGTTTGCCATCTATATACTTCACCGGTGAGAATCATCCATTTCTAAACTGATCAGTAGCAGGGCAGGAACGTTTGCTTCACTTCACATGGAACCAAAATATATATAAAATAGAGCCCTCCCTGGGACAACAGGGTGGTGTTATTTAAAGAGAGCAAAACTTGGTCTCAGGCAGTTCTACAAACACACCATGTAACTGTGGTCAAAGCACAATCACTATGGGTCTCGTTCTTCTTGCTTTTGCAAATTAAGGGAGTTTGACTCACTTTTATATTCCACTCCATAGGTTTTTTGGGTTATTGTTACTGTTTTTCCACTTCAAGTTTTCCACTTCGTAGTTCTTAATCTTCAGGGAATGAGAAGAAAACAGAAAGGGTGCAAACATGATTAATAATGAAACGACTTCCCAGATTTTGTTCTTTGCCAAGTGCCATGTGTATGAAGCTTTCTCCATCAGCTCTAGAAACTCTCTTTGTTCAAGGTCAATATTTCCATAACTAGATCAGGATCCAAAAAAAAATGGGCACAAATTACCTGGATTCTAGAGTCCTAATGATTCAGTGATTTGAGGCCAGATCAAAGTTACTGCAGAAATAGCTCATTTCATAAGCATTTTGGCATGATTAACTTCAGGGACCAAAGTCAAGGGACAGAGATTATTATTCATTTTTTTTTATTTATTTATTTATTTATGATAGGCACACAGTGAGAGAGAGAGAGGCAGAGACACAGGCAGAGGGAGAAGCAGGCTCCATGCACCGGGAGCCCGATGTGGGATTCGATCCCGGGTCTCCAGGATCGCGCCCTGGGCCAAAGGCAGGCGCCAAACCGCTGCGCCACCCAGGGATCCCCGAGATTATTATTCAATTCAAGGACTTCAACCTCTTCTCAGTCTCTGTGACAAAAGCCCTCTGGCCTGGGTCAGGTTCATGGCTACATTGGCCACCAAGTCTTTCTTGCTCCCACTTCCTCATTTATAACATGAAGTGCTACGTGTTTACTCTTCTGTTATTCTATCAATTACAGAATATTTAGGTGCTAGGATAGAACAAAATGGTTAACTCCTCCTTAACTGTATACTCTTTATAAAATTGATTAAATCTATTAACTTTTATTATGGAGTACAACAAGCTGACAGTATTTTTTTTTTTTTTTTTTTTTTTTTACTTGTATGAAATTAATCAGTGTGACATCTTTGGATCCTTCTTATTCTTTTAAGCCATGCTCACTCGGTATAAGCAATTCCTGTGAGCATCACTTGCTTCCCAGATTTATTAGGTCTCCCTTAAATATAGAAAAATATCTGTTCTTAAGTACTCTGTGAATTCCTTTGGTTATATCAAAGAATTCATTCTTTTTAAGAAGATACAAAGTTCTCAGGAGCAAGTAGCAATGTTAGTACTGGGATACTGCAGATGAAGCAAAATCTGCATTAGGTTGCTAGGGCTGTTGTGATAATGCACTACAAACTGGGTGGCATAAACAACAGAAATTTGTTATCTAACGATCCTAGAGGCTAGAAGCCTGAGACCAAGGTGTCATCAAGACTGGCTCCTTCTGAGGGCTATGAGGGAGAATTTGTTCCAAGCTTCCATTCTAGCTTCTAGTGTGTTAGAAATCTGTCCTTTCTTGGCTTGTAGAATTATCACCTTAATCTCTACCTTCATCTCCATAGGACATTCTCTATATGTCTATGTCAGTGTCCAAATTTCCCCTTTTTATAAAGACACCAGTCATACTGGATGAGGGACCACCTCACTCCAGTATGACATCATTTTACTTAATTACCTCTGCAACAACCCTATTTCTTTTGTTGTTGTTGTTGTTTTTTAAAGACTTTTTATTTATTTATTTATTTATTTATTTATTTATTTATTTATTTATTTATTTTATTTATTGAGAGAGAGAGAGAGGGAGTGCACAGGTGGTGGAGCAGAGGCAGAGGGAGATGAAGAGGGAGAGTATCTCCAGCAGACACTCTGCAGAGCTCAGAGCCCAGTGTAGGGGCTGGATCTCATGACCTGGAGATCATGACCTGAGCCAAAACCAAGAGTCAGATGCTTAACCAACTGAGCCACCCAGGCAGTCCCAACAACCCTATTTTTAAATAAGGTCACATTATGTGGTACTGAGGGTCAAGACTTCAACCTGTGAATCTTGGGTGGATACAATTCAACCTATAATATATAGCTTCCAGGATTCTTAGTGTAGGGAGAATTGCATAATAGCATTGGTTTTGAATTTCATACCAGGGTTCAGTTGCATTAATAATGAATTCCTCCGGAAGGCTTTTGGCTAAATTATGAAGAGGAGTTTGCTTTCTGTTATTCTGCTACCTTCTTCCGGGTCTTTTTGCCCCTAGGGGGCCCTCCAGGTTTAGTCCTTTCATGTTCTTGCCCTTAAGAATACACATATAACTCATAATGCTAAGTTTCTGCCATAGCGTTTGTTGCTTTAGGGAACAGCTACTGATCACTTTTTGTTAATCATTACAGAATTTTAGAGTCTTGAGCTTTTTACCTGGTAGCTTCATCTGACATGCTTATAGAATAACAAGATATTAGATTTTAAATCATCTATTTTTCTTACTTTACATCCTTACCTAAATGAATTCTTTATCTTCTTCCTCAACAAAGTTACCATTTTAGCAAAATTTTCATTTCTGGGATCAGTTTTTTTTTTTTTTCTCTCTTTTGAGGAAAAGAACCAGAGGCCTCTTAAAATCTTCCTTCCTTTCATCTCCAACATCCCACTTGTCAGTAGTTGCTATAATGTGTTACTTTGACTTGTCTCTCATTTTCACCATATCTAAGAGAAGTTTTAGGTGGGACACCTGGGTGGCCCAGTGGTTGAGCATCTGCCTTTGGCTCAAGTTGTAATCTTGGGGTCCAGGGATCGAGTCCCGCATCAAGCTCCCCACAGTGAGCCTGCCTCTCTTTCTGTGTCTCTCATGAATAAATAAATAAATAATCTTTAAAAAATAAGTTTCAGGCATCCATTTTGGGCACTTTATTTAGGGAAAGTATTTCTAGATTTGCCTATTAACAGAAATATCTTTAAGCTATTCTTTGTGATGGAAGAACGCATTTTAGTTTCTCAACAATTCTTTGTGGAAGGTGTAAACCCAGTTTTATTTTTAATTCAGAAATAATCGACATATATAAGTTTTAGGGTGTGCAACCTGATTCAGTATTTGTATACACTGTGAAGTGATCACCATAATAAATGTAGTTAACATCAATCACCACACAGTTAAAAGTTATTTTCTTGTGATGAGACTTTTTCAAATCTACTCTCTTAGCAACCTTCAAATATGCAATACATCATTATTAACTATAGTTGCCATGCAGCATATTACATCCCAGGATTTTTTTTATTTTCTAACTAGACGTCCGTACCTTTGGACCCCTTTCATCAATTTGGCCCACTACCAACCTCCACCTCACTGGTCACTCCTCTGTATCTATGAGTTCAGATTTGTTTTGTTTTGTTTTTTTAGATTCCACATGTGAGATCATACTGTATTTGTCTTTCTCTGTCTGCCTTATTTCACTTAACATAATGCCCCCAAGGTCCACAAATCCTGCTTTATAAGATGAGAAAATTGAAGTTAAATAACTTGACCAAAGTTTCATAGCCAGGAGTTAGTAAAACCTATATTAGGACCATGCCAACTTAAATTAAATCCTTCACTTTTGACCACAACACTATATTTGAAAGTGAAAATATCATGCATTGCTTTTTATTCAGTCGTGTTTTGCAATAACAATCCCCGGCTCTCTTTATTAACATTGCCACACATAAACACTGCACATTTCCCCTCCGTGTCTAGTTGAATGTTAGGCACAAAGCTTATGTTCAGTACATACCTTTCCTTATAAGAAGTCCTATTTAAGCCATTATAAACTTATAAACATAACTGGAAAAGTCATCATAGAACTCTGGGCTGGGAAAAATATTGGACAGAGTTAACAGACCTATGTGCTAGCCTTGTGTAACACCTGCGATACTAAGTTCCCTCATTTGCAAATTAAAAAGGTTGGTTTTAATGGTTTGGGCTCAGAAGGGTTTAAAAATGCATAGCTCACATTTTGTAGTTCCAATCATGTTTTAATCATGTTGGAAAATACTTTCACTTCTGGTTACCAGCGAGGAATATATGGCATAGCAATGATTTTAATGGTATTTAGGAATGCAAATTATGTGTATCCAGGTTTTGGCTGACCTACATATTTGAGATGTGTGTGTGTGCGTGTATGCATAGTATCAGTACTCAGATCTAATCTGTGTATTCCTCAGAAATATACACATGCTCAGGGCTCAGCTATATTAATTATGAGATTATATGGTAAGAAACATTATCTTCATTGATGTATCCTATCTTTCTCTTAACATTTAGTTTTCATTTTCAGCCTTTAAAAAGAGATCAGTTAAAAAGAGCAGTTAACATTTTTCGGGCACAAAAATTGGCAGTAAGTGAGCTATAGTACATTAGTTATATGCTTTGAGATCCAAACAGCTGGGCTTCCCTTAGACGTGTTATGATACCCATAGATAATTTTTTCTCAGTGTTTAGTATTTTTCAGATGCTGTGTATTCACTGACATTATCTCTTCCAATCCTTGTAACAATCTTAAGAGGTGGGTAGTATTAACCATCCCATCTTACAGATAAGAGACCTGAGGCGGAGAGGCCATGAAACTTGGTTAAAGGGGTAGCACAAACCAGCATTTAAATCCATATAATCTGATTCCAAAGCCAACTCACTAACCATTCTTTAACTTAGACATTTGGACAACTTCCTGTTCAGTTATGGTTTTTAAAATAGAATATTTAAAAATTAAATTGCCATACTTAATAAGAGATAAATTAGACTTAAAAAGCCAGCCAGTTTTTGACAACAAAGTTTCAGTGAGTTACTCTCCTATTCTTAGCTGTAATGAATCTCCACTTAATTTTCAGATTTGATCCTGGCCATCATTAAATTCTTGTGGCTATTACCTAATTTCCTAAATTAGAATGTTCCCAAGTCCAGTGTTTCCATAGCTTCTCCAGGTAGGAATTTTTATATTTTTTTCCCCCAGTTCCTGAAGTTTTTAATGTCCTCAGGGAATGACTCTTAGTTGTGAGACACACGAGGAGACATTTAAAAACAAAAACTTTTCTGATTTTTCCCCACCCTTAGCTGGTGAGAAGAGAAGCACTCTCATATCAATGAGTTCCACAGAAATTAAGTTGTTAAATCAATAAATATATGGGCTCCTTAGGTCTAGCTGAATAGTAAAAGCAGCATGAGTACATATGCACCCCATTAAGCTTTCAAATCAAAATTGGATGAGTAAACAGTTCCACTGTCCTATTCTTTGCAAAAATCCTTCCAAATTATTAATACAAAGCAATAGGAGTTAAAACTAAAAGACTGACAATAGCCATTTATTGCCCTGTTTACTACTAATAGCCAACTGAAAGGACAGGAAGCCTCTGAAAATGTGTCTTATTTTCTCACTTTCATATATTTTGGATCATTCAGGTTTATGCTTCTGTGAATCACCCGTTTACCTACCTTTCAACCATTCTTTTCTTAAGTTTGTCTTTTATTGATTTATAGGAGCTCTTTGTGTATTTTAGGTACTAATTAATTGTTAGTTCTAGGTATTATCAATACTTCATCTCAATCCAGAGTCCTGCATTTCACTTCATTTGTTGTGTCTTTTGTCAAATAACAGAATTAAACTTGGTAGTTAAATCTTTTCCTTCATGTTTTGAATTTTATGTGTCTTGATTACATAATCCTTCACTATACAGGTCATGAAGATACTCTCCAACTTTTAAAAATATTTTTCTTCAAAAAGTTTTAAAACATATACACACACATTCTGGGAGCACTGCATTGTTGTGATATTGAATCTTCTCATCTGTGAGATCTCTCATAATTTGTCTCTATGATTTGTAATAAGATTTTATATTTTTCCTTATAAAGTTTTTGCACATCTTCATGCCTTGGTTATAGTTACCTTATGTTTATTGTAAATCTTTTAAAGATTATATATTATAAGAGTTTCTGCTTTGTAAAAATAGACGTAAGTTTTATAATTTTTTTGTATTAATTCTATACCCAGCATGACTTTGCTGAATTTTATCAGCTTTAACAATTTGACAATATAAATCACCATAATTTTTTAATGTAAATGTAGTAAAATGGTTTACAAGTACTTTATTAAACAGAAGTGGTAATACTTTTCATTTTGAACTTGAAAAGGAATTCTCTTATGGTTAAGTTACTGTTGATTTTTATCATTAATTTTTTCTTAGCTACCTTTTATCAGAAACTCTATTTCCTTATAGCCAGTGATTCTGTGGTGATCAACAGAGCATCAGAATCATCATGGAGAACTTTCTTAAAAGAATAAATAGAAGGCTGGTTTCTGCTCTAGTATGTCTGTGGAGGAGCTCCAAAATTTGCTTTAGGAATAAGTTTCTAGGTGAGGCTGATGAGCTAGTCAAGGGACCATAGTCTGAGTACTGCTGCCACCACTCTATGTTACACTTAAACTTCCATCCTTAAATTTGAGATGTATACTGATGGTAAGATGATTTTTATTTGTTCACAAACTTGCTTATTCCAGTTTTGTTATGATCCTTTAGTATGGAGTTCATTTGTTTATGGCTAATGCCTGCAAATAGTTTCATAAATATTTGCCCAGCTTTGAGAGCTTTCTCTAGCTGATTCTTTTTATATGTAGCTATTCTTTGTTCATAGCATATTTCTCCCAATATTTTATTATGAAGATTTATGAACATGTAAGAATTGAAATAATTTGACATTGAACACCTGTATAGTCACTAACTATATTCTAATAAACATTTTGCTATACATGATATACACATTTTTCCATCTATCCATCTCTCTATCCATTTATCAATACATCTTTTTTAAATAACATAAGCTCTTTATTTTAAAATTTTTATTTAAATTCAATTAATTAATATCTAGTATATCATTAATTTCAGAGATAGGGTTTAGTGATTCATTAGTTGCATATAATGCCCACTTCTCATTACCTCACATACTCTCTT
The DNA here is from genome assembly GCF_011100685.1 of Canis lupus familiaris. Classification (NCBI taxonomy): domain Eukaryota; kingdom Metazoa; phylum Chordata; class Mammalia; order Carnivora; family Canidae; genus Canis; species Canis lupus. Next base: position 6,232,376 of record NC_049254.1, on the reverse strand, counting down.
AACTTCCCATCAGCTAGTTACCCTGTCCCCCCACCCACCTGCCATCCAGCAACCCTCAGCTTGTTTCATATAGTTAAGAGTCTCTTCTGGTTTGTCTCCTTCTTAATTTATTTTTTTGTCTTATTTTATTTTTAATGCTTTTGTGTCCTTTTCCTTGTATCTTTGAATCATGTTTTTTCTCTTTAATCATCTTAATTATATTCATTTCAGAATCTCTATCAAATTCTATTTTCTGCCATTATTAAAATTCAAAATCTCGTGTTAAGTGTGCTATCTTGTTCATGGTGGATTGTTTCCTTTTATTTTACTATTGTATTGTAAACTCATTTTCATTCTTACAAGAATCTTGTGTAGCCTAGGTTGAAAGCATGTCCTATCAAGGAATTTTAGTGTTTTCTTATTCCATGACTCTCAGAAGTATTACTGTTACAGAGTAATTTTTATGGCAATTTCTTTTCCAAACCAGACAATGTTTGGTAGAGGCCCAAGTAAGAAATTTATTATTTATTTATTTATTTATTTATTTATTTATTTATTTATTTATGCCACTCAAATTCAGGCTAAAGTAAACATCCTTATATTCTCCTGTGTCAGTGCACTTTTCCTTTTAATGTTTTAATTGAGTACAGGCCCTTTGGTTCCAACTTTATAGTTGCGGTCTCAATTTCAATTCCTTGCTCTTCTGAATACCAGTCTCTGTTCCAGGTTCAGTCTGCGTTAAAACCCAAGATTAGCACATCCCCAAGAGCAGACATGCTTCAGTTCATATGCTTACCACTTAATTCTCTTTTTTTGTTCCCTGTCATTTCTGGTTTCCCAATGCATTTAAGGAATGTCTGTTATAAGAGACTCCTTTGAATTCCCTGCTCCTTGTATTCTTAGCAAACAGAAGTCTACTTCTACTTCATTCACTTGGACCTAATTTTTGTGTACATTCTGAGGAAATGCCTATTTCTATTTCTTGCTTATTTACTTATATGAACTAGTTTTAATTCGTTCTCTATTTTTCTAACTGAAATTACCTTTACTTAAAATTCATCAATGAAATTTTCTCTCCATTTTAAGTCTTTTTAAAGCTTTCATGTTATTATAACCTAGGAGAAATTTTGAATCAGGTTGAGTATATATACAAGAAAATCCATTTAGTCACTTGCTAGATGAATGGATTCTTTATTTTCCTTCTATAAGTCCTAGTGTTCATGGCACAGCAAACACAAACAGAAGACTGTTTTCTTCTCCAAGCCACACTGGTATTTCTGTTCCTATCAGTTGTGTTGTACAAATATGAAGAGTCAAAATTTTTGTTGCCTTATGTTATTTATCTTATTTAATGTTTTAAATAATTTTATTTTAATTAATTTATTCAAATATTATGTAACAAATATGAGTGAAAAAGTTTCTATCAAAACTAAGTTCAGTTCTCTGATTAAGGAACAATTATTTCATGTTTCTAAATGAAATTTTCTTTCAAAATTAAGTGTAGATAAGAAAATTCTAAATAATTGGGAAAATATTCTCAAAATCTTAAGACTTATGCACCATTAGTTTGCAAATGTGTTTAAATTTTCACTTTCAAAAATAAAATAAATAAATTTTCACTTTCAACAAGTTAAAGTTGGAAATTAGAGATTTCATATTAGGAAATATTGTCTTTATACAACTAGTATGGAGCACTCCAATCAAAAGATATTTATATATACTAAGTTAAAATATTATATTTAAACAATATATCATTTAAAAAATATTCCTCCAGGCATGTGGGTGGCTCAGTCGCTTAAGCGTCTGCCTTTGGCTCGGGTCATGATCTCAGGGTCTTAGGATGGAGTCTCCTCCAAGGTCAGGCTCCCTGATCAATGGAGATTCTGCTTCTCCCTCTCCCTCAGGCCCACCCCTGCCCCTTGTACTTATTCTTTCTCTCAAATAAATAATATTTTTTTAAAAATAAGTAAAATTTATTCTTCATATGAAATGAATTTTTGATTTACTGGTCCTGAATACATATGATAATAGGACTCCCACTTTATTTGATTTCATTATTATTATAATCCAATTTTCTTACTGTCTTGAATATCAATAAAATATTTATATTTATTTAAAAATTGATCCAAGAGAAGAGAAGCAATAACCCAATAAACCTGCTCAAAATAAAATATTTTAAAAATTATTTAGCAGATTCAGATAAAAAATAAAATAAAGAATGTTGCACAATGTATTGCATTCAGGATGCCATGATAGGACCCTGACTACTAACCAGTCTGCCTCTACTTTTGGGATAGTCTTTGCTTGTGGTCAGCTTGGTTTGTATCACATAACCCACAATTCTTGGGAAAGCTGATTAGATCAGGGGTGAGGTTAGGAAACATGACCCAAAGACCTAAATCTATAGATGGTTGCAGCCCCAAAAAAAGCCTGTTCTTATGACTAGCACACTCAAATTATTCCTCCAAGGAAAGATAAAGTTTTCAAGAGTAGAAGAGTTCAGAAAAATAAAAGAAGGCAATAATATTACCCAAGAACTTAATAATAAGCAATTCAAATCAATTAAAAAAAAAGACAGAGAAAAGGAGTATAGATACAGGTTAATTTATATGAAATAAAAAGAAACATCTGGAGAAAGCAGAGAGGGGTCCTGGATACTGGAGATGATGAGCATCTACAGAAGCATTTCAGAGATGCCCTCCAACTTCTTTGTGGGTTTTGATAAATATTCATGTCTGAATTTTCCTCAAGGCCCCAGGAAAACATGTTCTGTTCTTCCTCACTTCTCTTTGTAACCAAATGATAAACCTGACCTGAAACCAGAGCATACAGTGCTTCATGCATACTTAAAGAGCCTAACTAATGTAAGTGGAGAAGAAATTAACATATAATTATATTATCTTTAACAGAACATTCTTAAAGGCAGGGACCAGATGTCTACCATGTTTTGGCATGCTAGTAAGACATCAGACTAAAAAGAGCTATAATGATTTTGCACAAATTTGCTCACTTAGAACTCTATCTTAGCAGAGAGGATTTCCAATATGTTGATATAACTTATCTCATATTTTTGCATGGAGTATTGTGTGAATTCAAGGCCATAAAACATTGGATGGAGAATCAGGAAACATTGATCTTAATCAGAATCCAACCATGACAAGGAGCCTCAGGTTCTTTATCTGTGGGTCTCATGTGTTTTGACTTAAGGTTGTAAAAATCAGAGAATACATTTGAAAGAACTTTGTAAATCTGATATGCCATACAAATTTGGTGATAAAGCTTTCAAATCTCAGACTTGAAAAGGACTGTAACACCTCATTCCAGACTTTACCTGATTCAGAATAATTCTTAATTCTTTTACTTTTTGTAACCTATCCTGTGATTTCCATAAAAAAAATTTCATTTAAGTATGGAAATATCTTAGCATATTTGTTCAAATGAATTTCTTGACATTCCTAAAACAATATTTAAAATTAAGTTTAGGTTTATTTTTCTCTCCAGATGTTCACTATGAACACAGGAAAGAACGGAGGAATTCACCTTAATATTCCATATATACAAATTAATAGCAGAAAGCATAGAAATCTTATAAGTTTACTTCAAGACATGTTTATATCAGATGGGACTTGGTCTACTAGAGTTGACTCCAATCTGCCCTATAAGTCTGTACTACTTCCGCCTTCTTGTCTTTAAAAGATATGTGTCTTAGATAATCGACCCATTGCAGTGAGTGGGCTATTAAAGGCCCCTACTATTATTGTATTATTATGAATGTGTTTTTTTAATTTTGTTATTAATTGGTTTATTTAACTGGGTTCTCCCATGTTAGGGGCATAAATATTTACAATTGTTAGATCTTCTTGTTGGATAGACATTTTAATTATGATATAATGTCCTTCCTCATCTCTTATTACAGTCTTTGGTTTAAATCTAATTTGCCTGATATAAGGATTGCTATCTCAACTTTCTTTTGATGTCCATTAGCATGATAAAGGGTTTAACACCTCCTCACTTTCAACCTGGAGGTGTCTTGGATCAAAAATAAGTCTCTTACAGTATATTAATAGGTCTTGTTTTGTTTTTACTACATATCGATGGGTTGTCTTCTTTTTTTTTTTTTTTTTTTTTAACCAATCTGATACTCTATGTCTTTTGATTGAGACATCTAGCTCATTTACATTCAGAGTAACTGTTGAAAGATAGAATTCAGTGCCACTGTATTACCTGTAAGGTAACTGCTTCTGTATATTGTCTCAGTTTTCTTTCTGGTCTATGTTACTTTTGGGGTCTCTCTTCACTTAAAGGATACCCTTTAATATTTCTTGTAGGGCTGGTTTAATGATCACATTTTCCTTTAGGTTCTATGTCAACAAGGAAACAAAATATTTGAATGACACACTAGACCAGATGGACTTCACAGATACATTCAGAGCATTTCATCCTCAAGTAACTGAATACACATTCTTCTCAAGTGCACATGGAACATTCTCAAGAATAGATCACATACTGGGTCACAAATCAGGTCTCAACTGGTACCGAAAGACTGGGATCATTCCTGCATATTTTCAGACCACAATGCTTTGAAACTGGAGCTCAATCACAAAAGGAAATTTGGAAAGAATACAAATACAGGAAGGTTAAAGAGCATCCTACTAAATAATGAATGGGTCAACTAGGAAATTAAAGAAAAATTTTAAAAATTAATGGAAACAAGTGAAAATGAAAACACAACTGTTCAAAACTTTTTGGGATACAGCAAAGGCAGTCTAAAGAGGGAAGTATATAGCAATACAAGCCTTTCTCAAGGAACAAGAAAAGTCTCAAGTACACAAGCTAAACCTACACTTAAAGGAGATGGAGAAAGAACAGCAAACAAAACTTGAACCCAGCAGGAGAAGATATATAATAAAGATTAGACCAAAAATCAATGAAATAGAAAGAAACCAAAAGAACAGTTGAACAGACCAATGAAACCAGGAACTGATTCTTTGAAAGAATTATTAAGATCTATAAACCCTGGCCAGACCCAAAAAGAAAAGAGAAGGGACTCAAAAAAAAAATAAATTCACAAATGAAGGAATGAAAGAGAGATCATAACCAACACTGAAGAAATACAAACAAATATAAGAACATATTATGATCAACTATAAGCCAACAAAACAGGCAGGAGAACAGGAAGAAATAGATGCATTCCTAGAGATGTATTAACTACCAAAACTGAAACAGGAAGAAAGAGAAAACCTGAACAGACCCATACCCAGCAAGGAAATTGAAGCAGTCAAAAATCTCTCAACAGAGACGCCTGAGTGGCTCAGTGGTTGAGCATCTGCCTTTGGCTCAGGGTGTGAACCCGGAGTCCTGGGATTAAGTCCCACATCAGGCTCCTTGCAGAGACCCTACTACTCCCTCTGCCTATATCTCTGGTTCACTGTGTCATATGAATAAATGAATAAAATCTAAAAAAAAAAAAAAAACAAAAAACAAAAAACTCCTAACAAATGAGAGTCCAGGCTGGATGGCTTCTCAGGGGAATTCTAACAAACATTTAAAGAAGTAATACCTATTCTGAAGCTATTTAAAGACATAGAAATGGAAGGAAAACTTTCAAAGTCTTACCTTGTTTCCAAACCAAAGTCCTCACCAGAAAGGAGAATTACAGACCAATATCCCTGATGAACACGGATGCCAAAATTCTCACCAAGATACTAACCACTAGGATCCAAAAGTAAATTAAAAGGATTATTTACCACAAGCAAGTGGGATTTAATCCAGGGTTGCAAGGGTGGTTCAACATCCACAAATCAATCAAGGTGATACACTACATTAATTAAAGAAAAGACAAGAACCATACAAGCCTCCCAATAGATGCAGAAAAGCATTTGGCAAAGTACAGCATCCTTTCTTGATTAAAACCCTTCACAGTGTAGGAATAGAGGGGACATACCTCAATATCATAAAATCCATCTAGGAAAAGCCCACAGCAAAGATCATTCTCCATGGGGGAAAAAACAGAGCTTTTTCCTAAGGTCAGGAACATGACGAGCATGTCCACTCTCACACCACTGTTGTTGAACATAGTACTAGATATCCTAGTCTCAGACACCAGACAATCAAAAGAAATAGAAGGCATCTGAATCAGCAAAAAAGAAATCAAACTCTCACTCTTCGCAAGTGACATGACACTCTATGTGGAAAACTCACAAGACCCCACTCCAAAGTTGCTAGAAGTCGTAAGGGAATTCAGCAAATTGGCACGATATAAAATCAATGCACAGAACCCAGTGGCATTTCTGTACACTAGCAATGAGACTGAACAAAGAGAAATTAAGAAGTGGATTCCATTTACAATTGCACCAAAACCCATAAAATACCTAGGAGTAAACCTAACCAGAGAGGCAAAGGATCTGTCCTCAGAAAACTATAGAACACTCATGAAAGAAATTGAGGAAGACACAAAGAAATGGAAAACCCTTCCATGCTCATGGATTGGAAGAACAAATATTGTTAAAATGTCTATGCTACCCAGGGCAATCTAAACAATCCTTGCAATCCCTGTCAAAATACCATATACTTTTGGCAAAGAGCTGGAACAGATAATCCTACAATTTGTATGGAACCAGAAAGACCCCGAGTAGCCAAAAGAATGCTGAAACGGAAAACCAAAACTGGTGGCATCACAATGCTAGGCCTCAAGCTCTATTATAAAGCTGTGATCATCAAGACAGTGTGGCACTGGCACAAAAACAGACACGGAGATCAATGGAACAGAAGAGAGAACCCAGAAAAGGGTTCTCAACTCTTTGGCCAGCTAATCTCTGGCAAAGCAGGAACGAATATCCAGTGGAAAAATAGTCTCTTTAACAAATGTTGCTGGGAAAATTGGACAGCCACATGCAGAAGAATGAAACTGGACTATTTCCTTACATCATGCACAAAAAAAGTAGACTCAACATGGACGAAAGACCTAAATGTGAGACAGGAATCCATCAAAATCCTAGAGGAGAACACAAGAAGCAGCTTCTGTGTGCTCAGCCCTAGCAACTTCTTGCTAGACATGTCTCCAAAGACAAGAGAGACAATGGTAAAAATGAACTATTGGGACTTTGTCAAGATAAAAAGCTTTTGCATGGCAAAAGAAACAGTCAACAAAACCAAAAGGCAACCTATAGAATGGGAGAGGATATTTGCAATTGTTTTATCAGATAAAATGCTGGTATCCAAAATCTATAAAGAACTTATCAAACTCAACACTCAAAGAACTCAGTCAAATTAAGAAATGAGCCAAAGACACGAGCAGACATTTCTCCAAAGAAGACCTACAAATGGCCAACAGACCCATGAAATAATGCTCTATTTTGCTTGGCATCAGGGAAAACCACAAGGAAATACTACCTCACCCAGGTCAGAATGGGTAAAATTAACATATCAAGAAACAACAGAGGTTGGCCAGGATGTGGAGAAAAGGGAACCCTCTTCCACTACTGGTGGGAAAACACGCTGAGGTAGTCACTCTGGAGAACAGTATGGAGGTTCCTCAAAAAGTTGAAAAGAGTTACCCTGGGACCCAGCTATCGGACTACTTGGTATTTACTCCAAAGGTACAAAGGGAGTGATCTGAAGGGGCACCAGTGCCTGAACATTCATAGCAGCAATGTCCACAATAGCCAAACTATGGAAAGATCCCAGATGTCCATCAATAGATGAATGGATAAAGAAGATGTGAGATATCTATATAGATGGAGATGTATACCTATAGAGATAGATATAATGGAATACTACTCAGTCATCAAAAATGAAATCTTGCCATTTGTACTGACATGCATGAAACTAGAGCGTATTATGCTAATTGAAATAGGTCAACTAGAGAAAGACAATTACCAGTTGCTCTCACTCTTATGGAATTTAAGAAAAAAAACTGAAGATCATAGAGGAAGGGAGGGAAAAATTTTAAAAAATGAAATCATAGAAGTAGACAAACCATAAGTGACTTCTAATCATAGGAAACAAAATAAGGGTTGCAGAGGGGAGGAGATTGGGGGATGGGGTAACTGGGGGATGGACATTAACGAGGGCACCTGATGCAATGAGCTCTGGGTATTACACAAACTGCTGAATCCCTGACCTCTACCTCTGAAACTAATAGCACACTATATGCTAAAGAATTGAATTTAAATTTTTAAAAAAGCAATGGGAGTGCCACGGTTTTGTACTTGATCTTAAAGCAAAAGTTTTCAGTTTTCCTCCAATCACTAAAATGTTAGCTGTGGGTTTATCATGTGTAGCCTTTATTATCTTGAGATTGATCTTTTGAGAATCTGTTGATGGCTTTTATCATGATAGGATGTTGTATTTTGTTGGTTTTTTCTGTATCCAGATGATCATATGATATGTATCATTCTATTCATGTGGTATATCACCTTCAGAAATTTTTTTATTTTTATTTTTTAAAATTTTATTTACATCTATCAATTTTTCATGGGGTGAATCATCCTTGTATCCCAGGGATAAATCCTACTTGATGTTGATATATTGTGATTTTAATGTGTTCGTCAATTTGGTTTGCTAATATTCTGCTGATAATTTTTGTATCTATATTCTTCAGGGATATTGATCTCTAGTTTTGTTTTCCTATAGTATCCTTATCTGGCTTTGATATCAGGGTGGGAAATGTTTCCTCTTCTCCAATTCTTTAGAAGTATTTGAAAAGGATTGGCTTTACTTTGTTAAATGTTTGGTAGAGCTTGCCAGTGAAACTCTTTGATTCTGGGGTTTTCTGTATTAGGAGGTTTTTGACTGCTGATTTGATTTCTTTACTTGTTATTGATCTATTCAAATTCTCTATTTCTTCCTGATTCAGTATTGGTAGGCTGTATATTTCTCATAATTTGTCCATTTATGTTTGTTGGTATGTAATTCTTAATAGTGATTTCTTATAGTCCTCTAAGTCCCCGGATCGAGTCCCACATCGAGCTCCTTGCATGGAGCCTGCATCTCTTTCTGCCTGTGTCTCTGCTTCTCTCTCTGTGTGTCTCTCATGAATAAAATCTTAAAAAAAAAAAAAAAAAAAAAGGAGATGAAGGGGTTTTCTCTGAGGCAGGGCAGAAGTCCCTGAAGTCCCTGGCTGTCTGTCCCGTCCTCCCCCGCTCCCCTACCAGGGGGAGGAGCCTCACTTTCCCAGGCCGCCCTCCCTGCCTGCCCCCCCCCCCCCCCAACCCCGTACACAGAGCCTGAGGGAAACCAGCCAGGCCCTTTGAGGGGAAAAAAAAAATGTAGTAAGTTTCTTCTTTCACTTCTGATTCTATTTTATTTGAATCTTCTCTCTTTCCTTCATCTAACTAAAAGTTTGTCAATTTTGTTTATCTTTTCAAAACAACAGTTCATACCTTTATTGATTTTTTTATTTTGGGGAGGGATCTCTATTTCATTTATTTCTGCTCTGATCTTTATTTCCTTTCCTTTATTGGATTTGATAGATGAAATCTGATGAGTATAGTATAATCAAACTTTCTGAAACAATAGGTCCAAGATGGAATCTCATATTTTAATATCTACTTCAGATTTTCCTATCAAAACTTCTTCTAGGAACGTAATGAAATATGCTGCCCAGCCCTTTCATTAAATGATAGTAGCATTTTAAACATCTTGTATTTAAGCATTTTTATTGTCTATATCCTTGGCTCTGGTACCCAAATGACAACTCATTTTATAAATTTGGTGTGGCCCAGGTGCCCACCCCATTCAGCCAGTACCCAAAACTCTTTCCAAAAGCCAAAACTGTCAAGATAGACCATGAAGATGTTTGTGGCAGGAACTGCTAAGTACCAACTTAATATTCATTTTCCCCATCTTCCTCAAAAACAGAAGCCTGATTTTACTCTAAGGATCAATGTGTCCAGCTTAAAAATTCCATTTTCCAGCCTCCCTTGAAGCCAGGGATGTCAGAGCTACCTAAGTAGATGTTTAGGAAACTTAAAAGAGCATTGACTTAGTTAGGACAGAAAATTTCTTGCCTTTTTTTTTTTTCCTTTTCCCCTTTTCCTTCCCATTATTTAGAACTCACCAGATGTAATTGCCAGTACACCAGCAGCCATCAGAAGCAAATCCAGAGGGTTAGTGTCTTAGTTAGCTAGGGCTTCCATAACAAAATACCAATACCATTGCCTGGGTAGTTTAAACAGCAGATATTTATTTTCTCAAAGTTCTGGAGGCTGAAGAGTCCAAAATCAGGGTATCAGCATAGTCAGTTTCAGTTGAGAAACTCTCTTGTAGGCTTGTAGGCAATAGCCATCTTGCTATGTTCTCCTATGACCTCTTCTTTGTGTGCATGGAACCCCTAGGGTAGGGAGAGTAGAAAGAGGGAAGGAGTACTCTAGTATTTCTTCTTATAAAGAGATTACTCCTATCCAATGAGGGCTCTATGACCCCAGTTAACCCTAACTACCTCCTTATAAGCCCTGTCTCCAAATACAGACACACTGAGACTTAGGGATTTAACATTAATTTGAAGTGCAGGGGTATACAATTCAGTCCACAGCAGACATGTAGCAGAATTTTAGTAGACTCTTGTAACACAGATAGCAGTGTGAAGCTACCATATAGCCCTGGACTACCTGTCTCTGAATTTTCTTTACATGAGGAAAAAAATCACTATTTCATGAGTCATATATTTTGAATTTTCCATTATATTCAATCAAACCTAATCCCAAATGATGTATATTCATTTATTAGTTCAACAAAAAGAAATGTGAGGATGTACTGTGTAATAGGCATTATGCTAAGGGCTGAGAACTGGGGATAACAAGAGAAATCAGAGATTCTCTACCTCTGATGAGCTCACATGTTCATGGAGGAGACAAACCTAAAGATGCAATTCAAATTTGTAGGTTATATAGAAAGATGAAAAGGAGAAAGGGAACAAAGTATTCAAGGGAAGCTTAGCTTGGAAGTTTGGGCAAAACTAACTCAGATAAACCTGTCCTTGATGGATGTGTGGAATTCGGTAGTTTAGAGGTTGGTGTATACCAGACACAGAGAACAGTAAATAGCAAAAGAATGGAGGTCTGAAACAGCATAGGATGGACACTGGGCAATGTGCAGTTTTCTGTGATTAGAAAAAGGGAGAGTGAGGAAAGCAGCTAGAGAAGAAGCTAGAAAAGAATATGGGCAAGTGCTTTATATACAATACTAAGATTTTTTTGATTGACCTCATAGTAATGGGACACACTGAAGATTTTTTGAGTAGTGATATTAAAAAGTGATGCTATTAGTTTTATATTTTGGTAAGATTATTGTAGAGGTTGAGTAGAGGTAGATGAACTGGGTACAGGACCCTTATAATAATACTAATAGAGATGAAGAAAATATGAACAAGACTAAGGGACAGTATATTAATTCCCATCCAGTTTAGTTTCAATCCAGCTTGATGAATAAGCTGCTAACTATCTGCAGATTAGCCTGCATGGACTAACAAACTCTAACATAGCACTATAGTGACACTTCTTACCCATTAAATACTATCTTCTGAAAAATGGCCTTGACTCGGTGATTAGGCATGTGTAGAAGAAATTTGGTGAAATTATCAGGTGGCAGGCCTTCTGAATATCCTTGTGTTTAGGGCAGGCCTCCTACTTGCTGCTTATTTTCCTTGAGGCCTTGACTTTTTTTTTTTCTATATTGACAACTCCCTACCTAGACCACAGCCCCCTAGAAGTGCTACTGTGTACCCTGGCCTGTTAACTTGAATCTACCCTCCCACTTTGTATCTGCTCATCACACTGTCATTTTCAAATGGATCTTCTTGGACGTGATACCATTCAAAGTAACATTATTGCCATGGCAATATCAAACTTCAGAAACCACATGAATTATCCTGTGTCTCTAGAACAGATTTTTAATTAGATACTGAACTGAAAACCTGCCATTATAGATGGTACCTCTCTGGGAGTGCTATTTATATTCTACCCCCCACCCCCCAAAAAAAATCTCCCTTTTTTTGCGCACATGGACTTCTCTAGCATTGGATGGAGGCATACATTAGTCTCTTCCTGGGAAATGAAACTGATTAATGGGGCATATCAGAAGCAGAATGAGGATGAATTGGTATCTCACCAGTTAGAAAGTCAAATTGCAGTAAAAGCACAAAAAGATCAGCTTTTCCTTGACACCAACAGGGTATATTTTATGATATTGCTCTGAAAATCACAAAGGACAGAGTGCAAATACAATGCATTTATAGTTCTTTCCCTTTCTCCATTCATTAAATAAGCAAGAAACTTTTTTCCTGAATTTAAAATTTGCTGATCACTTTTAGATGATAGATTTATTTTATCTGAACATCTCTATCATATCTAAATCTACACATCATTTTTACAAACACACCGCATATGATTTTATTCAGTCAGACTATGTAAAAAATAAAAGTGGAAGACTCCAAAGAAAATGTGATTCCTTTCCAAGAAGTCCACTGTGTTCTAATCTCAAATATTGACTTTTTCTGGAAATATCCTATTGTTTAAACTGTCTACGCACCAAGCTGGATTTTCAGCTGGAACTCAAAATCAGGGACATGTTTCTATACATATTTTTAAAGTTCATTCACATGTTGTCTGAAAGTTGCAATTAATCATCTTAATTTGAATCACTTCAGAAGCTTTTGTGCCTTTCTAACCTTTCCCTTGGAATATAAACTAAGGATATACTTTTGCTTTAAACACTTTTTTTTCTGTTTTGATACTGTTTCAAAAGTTCAGTGTCTGCTTATTTGCTTTGTTGATTTATTTATTTGTTTCCCCATGGAGCAAATGTTTTGGACATCTATCTGACAGATCCTACATTGGGAAGTGTGGAGATGGCAAAGATTAGTAAGATTTACATAAAGTTTAATATTAATAAATATTAATAATTCTCTATACTCAGGGCTCTCAGTGGGACAGGAGAACTAATATCATGGATATTTACAGGGCTTTGTAGCTTACAAAGCTTTTTCAGATATATTATTATATCCAAATGTCTTTAACTAAGTAGATGTTATGAGCCCTGTTTTACAGATAGACAAACGGCATCACCTCTCAAGAAGTCTTGCTTCACAAATTGATTACCATGATAGTGGATTTCAATTGAAATCCAACAAGAATCACCTGAGAAGGTTAAAAAATGACCAGTGCCTGGGATCCCCCTCCAGAAATGCAGATTTTATTGGTCTGAGGTAAAGTCTAGGCCTGGGCTATTTTTTAAAGTTCATGAGATGATTCTATTATGCAGCCATAGTTGAAAATCACTGCTCTGCTTTTTCTAAACTGTTTGTCATTACTCCTTGGACCTCATACTGTGGTCCTGTGTCCCTGCATTTTCTACTTTACATTGAAATCCAACACATATCTTATTCTATGTCTTATTCATAAGGACTATATCTTGCTCATCTTTTAAGGCCCATGTCTTGGCATAGTGCTTTGTGTACAGTAGGATATGAGTAAGTGTTTCTGGAGCCAACTTCAACTTGATCACAAAATATGGTGGTTGGTGTCATTGTTTCTACCTCAGCATCATCCCTTGTTGTGGTCTCCCTCACCAAGGGATAAAAATCCTTCAACTGATTAGATTGACTAGGTCATTTTTGGCTCCTTCTCATCAAAGTCCTGGGTTAATTTTCCAAGGGCAAGGCATGAAAACAAATCAAGTGGTACTATGATGTTCTATACTCAAAATCATCCCTCACTAATTCTTATAATTTCAAATTCCAACTCTCTCTTCCCATGCTTCACTTCCCAGGAGAATAAAGAATGTGGCCCTCCACTTCCACTTGCCTAGCTAATCCAACCAAGGTTGCTGTCAGTAATGTCACAAGATCTTTATAAAACATACTTTGTTCCCCTGACCCTTGCAGATATACCCAGCTGGGTCAGAATTCAAACTGCAGACCTAGTAGGCCTTAACTCTGGAATCTACAGCACAAATACTTGGGAAATTTATGTCTGAACAATAGGTCATTAGAGCGTGTCATTAGAGTGTATTTTTCCAATAGAATTAATGTTGTTTCTCAGAAATACAAAATCGAATAATTGTATTCCACCAATAAACTATCAGTATTTCTAAAATAATTTCTAAAATTTATAGAAATAATTTATACCAGTTCAACATTATGATGTTCAACTTTATCCTGTTGATGTTTACAAAACTGACATATACTGCACATATATGTAGTATATCTCAATGTGTATATCTGTATATGTATGTATGTGTGTATGCATGTGTATATATATATATATATATATGTATACACACATTTATAAAATATATATAAGCTGACAGTAAGTACAAGATCTCTGGATTATAGAAGAAATTATTAACACA